>NC_051179.1:72594029-72897406 GCF_013339695.2 Rhipicephalus sanguineus | reverse complement strand
TAAGCGCAATGTAGACAGCTCAAATATTGTCACAGGGTCGTGACGTCGACGAAGGCAGCAGTCAGCAGGTCCGAAATGAAACTCTTTATTTGGCCGAACTTGTGACCGGTAAACTGAAAGTTAAACTACAGCAATACACTGATAGCGGCGAACAGAGCGTCGACCGTCGATCAATTGACAAGCGGTCAAGCGCGTCGGCTTTTATACAGGCGCTATCGAACTTTCCAGCGATATCGCTGGTGGCGGCGTTATCTCTCGACAAAGCTGGAACATTCGCGTGCAGCGCGCAATCTTACCAAACGATCTACTACAATCGCGAAGCTTCTCGAACACTGCATCGCGGACAGCGTCGAGCGTTGATAACCGTTCTTGCTGGTCAAACCCGAATACATCAAAATAAAACAAGAAGTCGGCGTGGCAATATAGACCGAACATCGATTCTTAGCCAATAAATGAACAACGCACACGGGCCAATGCATACAGACGACCTTATGCATATCCACCTAAGTATCCACCTAACTAGTACAATAAGAAAGTTGCCGCGCAGTTGCCGCGAGCAACTGCGCGGCGGACGGCAGCGTTATTGGCGTTATGCTGTGGCAGCAGACGACGCGCCGATAGTGGCGCAAGACGGAACTGCAGCGCCGCTAGTTCTCGCGACTGCCGTTCGGACCACCCTCCTCCGCTGGCGGAGATACGGAGCTTTGAAACTGAGTTTGTTCTAGTAACGTTGATTTCACTCACGACCTAATCTTGGGACTTGACTTTTTGTCAGAACACTCGACCTAGAAAAGACTGTTCTGCAGACAAGTTGCTCTGCCTACTGTTGTTGATTCTCCCAGTTGCCCTCCAAGTCGACTCTATTCCGCAGAACACGTCCGTCTCCCTCAACGCACGTTTACTTAAACAGGTGTCTCATCCGTTCCGCCTGTACCAGACGGTGGTTATATTGTGTCCGCCAATTTTGACGTCCTGCTCTCGCACAATTTTGCGCTTTCGCACACTCGCGTTACTATAGCGGTCAACGCACCCTGCCTACCGCTAGTGAATTTTGGTGTATGTGCACAGGTTCTCCCTCGAGGCATATCACTTGAAGAAATCGTGCCGGTGGCAGACTGACATATTCTAACTTAGGAGTTACGACAGAACTTCGTGTGCAGAGCGCACTTCACCTATTACTCCATCGGAACAAAGTGCCTTAACGACAGTGATTGCGCCCGGCCTACCGTCCCAACATGCTGATGACCTGCGTTCTCTCCTTACATCGTATTGGGACATCTCCCACCTTGGCGACCGCCCACTCGGACAAACGTTCATTGTTAAGCGTTGGATTAACACAGGCGATGCGAATCCGATCCATTGGCAACTCTACCGCGCCTCTCATACTGAGCGAAACATTATCATTCCACATAATGCTTTCTCGGAATATAATCGAACCTTCCTGCGGTCCATTGGCGTTCCCTGTTGTACTCGTTAAGAAGGAGAAAAAGAGCTCACAATTTTGCGTTGATTATCGGCATCTAAACAAGATTACGTAGAAGGACGTCCATCCTTTGCCACGCATTGACGCTGCGCTGGATTGCCTTCACGCAGCAAAATATCTTTTTCGTAACAATATCAAGCCTGCGCGCTAGTACAGAAGTGTGCAACCGATGTAGTGCGTTACACGTTTCTTGAGCTCAATGACTATCGAGCAATCCCATCAGTATTAATAAGGAGACTATACGTAGAGTGGCACTGATACGACGGGAAATACTCTTACCCCAATCCCAAGCTGGCGATGCCAAATGCACCTAATATAAGCGCTGGCGGAAAAGATGATGCGATAAGCAACTACAGCCCGGTAGCGAGGTAGCTTAGATCACACGTGTACACTCACTCATACGCTCTTAATTGGTGCCAGAGGGAGAAGACTGAATAAGCATGCGTAGCAGTAAGAGAAGGGTTGCTGTTTGTGTGAGTTGGTGTTTCATAGCGGCAGCAATAATTAGTGCGACACATAAAATAAAGAAATACACGGTACGCACGAACAGTTAGCGCTCTCCTGTCTCTTCGTGTACGTCGTGCTTTCTTTTCTGCTATGCGTCGCGCTTAATTCATCCGGTAGTATGAGCAGTAAACGGTGGCTGTAATCTGCGAGATGGGCGTACATAAACAAAAAATAACTTGCAACTTCAAGGAATAGCGCCGGGTCGTTGGGAAACACGCCCGGGCGGAAGTACACGCGATACGCCTTACAACGTAGGCTGCCTCGAGTCATCAACACTGTCGTCTCTTCCCTACGATGCGGAAAGTAAGCAGCCCCTTCCAAAGGACTTCCAAGAGAGGGCACCTGAGGGCAGTTCCTTAGTCGAGCATCGACTCGAGCACCACGATAACTTGCATCCTTGGAACATGCCTCGTCGCATCATTTTGCTAGCTTTCAACATTACCTCCTGAGGCGTCTGTGGTAATCGTGCTTCGTCACATCATTGGAGCATGCTTCGTCGCATCATTTCGCTAGCTTTGAACATTACCTCTTGAGGCGTCTGTGGTAATCGTGCTCGGGGGACGCCGGCACTAAGTCACACGGCGTTGAGCTCTTACACGGGCGCTGAATAACCTGATAGCAACAGACGACGACTTGAGATAGCTTGGGCAAGCAGGAGGGTGGGGCGCTTGGAGATAACGGACAAATGAGGGCCGGAAGGCAGGGCGATTGGTTAGGTGTTGATAACCTTATAATAGAACTGACCTACTTTTTTTTTACTGTAAATACTGACACTCGTGAAGACACTGCAAAGTTCCACGTTTTAGTTTTATGCACTATTGAATAGCTTCCGTCGCCCTTCAGCCCCTGCGGAGTAAATATCTTATTTTCATTTTTATTTTCCAAGGCTGCATTCAAACAAACGGTCTGCAGCTCTCAGGATATGATGTTTGCCGTGCTAAGCACGAAGCGCCGAGATTGGGTACAGCAGCTATCCACAAATGAATGACTAACTTGAAGCAGTCATTTCTGCATTTGCACATTTTCAATTAAAATGTGTATTAAAAGGTCTGAGAACATATAATCTAAAAAACTGATGATCTTGACCACCGCAAAGTACAACAATAAAGGGGTCGTCAAGCATTTCCTCAAGTAAATATGGAATAACCTCAGCATCGGAGTTTATTAACGCGACAGCGTTAAAGAGCTCGTTTCACAGAAATTCTGGTGTCGGCGTCGGTGTCGGTGTCGACGTCCTTGGTTGTGAGCGAAAAATCAGCGTTGTCCGTGAGCGAAAAATCGAGAAAGATGCAAATAAATTAAATAATAAAAATCTTCGGTTCGAGTGAGAATCGAACCCAGGCCTCCTGCGTGGCAAGCAGGTGTTCAAAGCGGGAAAGAAGTTACGTCAGCGCGCGTCATGACCTTGAAAGAGCGTGATGAAACGCGATCACTCTCTCCAGTTGCAATTCCTGTGCGCGAGTGTGGCTCACTGTGTGAATCTTAGCAGACTATGGAGCGCAGCTCCGGCCCATGGCGGCA
The DNA here is from genome assembly GCF_013339695.2 of Rhipicephalus sanguineus. Classification (NCBI taxonomy): domain Eukaryota; kingdom Metazoa; phylum Arthropoda; class Arachnida; order Ixodida; family Ixodidae; genus Rhipicephalus; species Rhipicephalus sanguineus. The sequence goes on along the minus strand of NC_051179.1, from coordinate 72,893,895 downwards.
CCCCGTGGCACGAAGCACATCTGATCCAAACGCCGCACTTGATTCATATCGGCTACTGTCGAATAGCATGCTACCCACTGATCGAAGTCAAAGAGCGGACGCCGGCAGCTCCGAAGCGAGTGAGCACAGGCCTCTGTATGAAATGAGGGCGCCTGAGAAAATGACAACTTCGCGCTCCGCTTCCAAACTCTCTTTGCCATGCATGACTGCAAGATTTGGCTGAGATGCTCACAGCAGTGTCTGCTATATGCAGGATGTGTTTTTTCACCAAGCCTGAGGGTTGGTTCATGATTACTTTAAACAGGAAATGCATCAACCTTCAGTCAAATCGGCTACTCATTTGTTCAACGAAAGCTTTTCCCTAGTAAACACTGCATAAATAAAGGCCCCTTTGATCAAGAACTACATTAATTCCTATGTAATGTACCGATATCCAACCTTTGGTTTTGAAGTTAATCATATCTCCATTTCTTCAGCAACGATGATGACGTCAGAAATGTCACTGACGCACGCGTGTCAACAACAAGCCCCGATACACTTTGTTTTTCATGAAAAAAAATATGCATTTATCGCCCCATTAGCGTATCCTCTCAATATATGGGTGCCCATTTCATTTATAAGCTGCAGAACTCAAAAGTTGACAAAAAAGCGTTTTAGGGTGGCTCTAATTCCGAATTTTTGTAAATGTACAAAATTATTGTGTCTGTCGTACAACACTATCTTATGAGACATTGTGAAAGAATACTTCGTAAAAGCCTGTAAGGTTTGTAAAAGCTTCAGGTCCGCTCATCACACTTTTAATTTCAAGATAACGTACGAGCCTGCGTACGTTAACTGGCACCGACTATGTGTTTATGAACTATATGAAAGCATAACAGACACGTGAAAGACGGTGGATGTTTGGTATTTGGCGCAGTTCCATGCCGGGCGCGTTTTGTGGAGCTCTCGCCGGCAGCTGTCCGTCCATTGATTCCGTATGATTTATTCCTTTCGGGGCCACCGCTCTTCTCCTGTTTCGTCGAGCCAACGACAGAAAAAAAGGTCCTGTGGCAGTACCTGTTATGCACACGCTTCATCCACCGCTGCTTGGTTTGTTTGCTACTGCAAATGCGACATCTCAAACACAAACTTCAAAAGCAGCTTTCTGGTTGGATCAGAAACCAATCGACATACAGTGATTTATTCCTTCCTTCTATTTTTATAGCTTTGTTTTGTACGCAGCATCACTCACACAGAGAGCCGGAGCGCGTGGCCTGCATTTTTGTATTCTGGTGTCTCAAAATTCGGTTTAACGACTTGATTTTTCTTTGCCAGTCCAGTTTCGGGTCGAATTCCGAAACGCTCCTTTCTGTTGGTCCACTTCCAAACATTACGTGAAGAACCGTGCAAGTTTGCCCACGGCTGCGGGTCCATATAAAAGAAGCAAGTTTATTCTGAAACTCCCTTCAGCCGTCCTCAAGCAAGCGAGTCTTCTGTTAGGTAAGAGATGTATTCAATGCTTCTGTGACCGTTATTATTCCTTGTGTCACGCGGATGTCTTCATTCGGCAAAATAAAGATTTCACGCGAAATATACGTTGCGTTAAGTTGTCCATATATAAACGCGTGCACATTTTTTCCCATTTACCATGCAACGGTCACACACGTAAGGACATGAAAGGCAACATGGTGGCAACCATTTATTAAATGTGTTACCGGCAGCTCCGGTTATACGAAGCTGACAATCTGCCTTCTTGTTTCGCCCTTCCGTTATCAGACGATAAACGCAGTTTCTTCAGACTTTTGTATCGATGCTTCGACAGCAAGGTGTTGGGGACTATTCGCAGCTCCTCTTCAGGTTGGTTCTCTTTCTTTTTTTTGCGTATAGCCTTAATGCGAGATGACATGCTTGGTAAGCATGTCTTTCAGAATCGGTGGGGCAGGCAGCAAGCTTGGGAGCCTTAGACATGAAAGTCTTCTGCATTTTACGACGTGTACAGAGTACGGCACGCTTTTTGTGCGCAAAAATAATAATAATAATACTTGAAAAATGCTTGATCTTCGCCTTCAAGAGTAGAACGCGATAGCGTAATCGGGCCCCATCGCTACTGACGTCGCTACTCACCTTAGAGCACAGATGTCAGTTTTATCGAAATGAACTGCACGCTACCGTGTGATGATGTTACATGATAAGAAGCTGTTTTGCCGTATTCCTCCGGGTTGAACAATGGTTGAGCATAGCTTGGCGAGTTATAGCAGTTAATGCGTAATGTTTGTCACGTTCTTATAAAAGCCGATAGCGAACGCTACAACCACAGTTGACGTTGCCGCGATGTGACGCCATTATAGGGTCTTTTTCGTAAGCAGTTTGAAGCACTCGCATAGCTCTGTGGATGAATACTTGACTGCCACGAGAATGCCTGGGTTCGACTGCGGCTCTAACCGCGATTTTCAGTCTTTCCGTCCCTCTGATATTTCCCTCACCGACAACGCTGCCGACGCCTGCCCCGCATATTCTGCGTCACAAGCTGCATAACTCGATTGCGTAAAGATTTTTTGAAAGTCTGTTATTGCCGTTCCTGGGTTGATACTAACTGTGAATCACCTGTGGCTCATGCCCGCTTTCCATGGGCCATGGTATGCGGGTATGTACCACACGTTACTGGAGGAAAGGGTTTCATGACGTAAGCGACGGGTATCTCATGCTATTCATGTAATGAACTCTTTGTCGTATTTGTAATACACGAATGCCCTCCTATGCAAATTTTGGTATGTGTCAAGTTAAGGAGACGACCACAAGAGCGCCCAGACGTAGGCTGCTAGATAAGTAGATAGAAACGGCCAAAGTGCGTTTGGTTCGCTAAGAAATGCTTCGCATTTAAAAAGCACTAAGAAACGCTACCACTAAGGGCACCTCAACAAAGAAGCTTTCAGAGTTGACGTAAGGCGGCCTAACCGCCACTGAAGGTTTTTATTATGGTAATGATTATTTTACAATTCTACTCTTAAACTGTAATCCTGATGAGGCAGCAATCAATTTAGGCCTCATCAAGGTCACTACCTAATATCTGAATTTCATATCGTTCTAGGCTTAACTCATTCCGAGGCAATGATTTCTTGTGCTTATGTATTCAAAACTTTGATAAACGTACAGTTACCCTATGCAAGAGTAGGAAAATGTTTGTGTAATTTCATTATAACGCTTTCGATTGCTGCGACTATAAATTATGTACAAAGGTGACACATAATTTGTCCAGAAACATTGGCCAATTGTTACCATAGGCCATGTGCGGACTTCGCTGGGGTTTGTGATGTGTTGCAGTTCCATCACATTCCAAACTCATAACGTTCTAAATGAATATGATCCGTGGGTGACATCGTAACAGTGCCCAAATGGCACCTCCACTGACACTTCGCCTCAGCTGTTCCCACTGGCGCTCTCGGTACTACGGATGTTTTGTAATGTTCATACTTCAGTGTAACAGCGCACCACAACAAAACGACCAGACTTAAAGGCGAAGAACGGCACACACAACAAGCGCTGACCCGCAACTGGACGGTTTATTGAACCTTATGCACAAATAAAAGCAACACGCCGGTACGCGTGACATGGATTGCCGCTGCTGTCTTGTTTAAGTAAGTTCAAATAATGGAAACACCTGCCACATGATTGTCAAAGTAGTGCTGTTTCAAAGTAGTAGCTGTTTTGTTCCCGAGGAAACATCAGTGACATAGAGTACCAACTAGCCGCATGACAGATTTTGTTTTCTGTCTACACCATGGCGAGTACCCCTCTCTTTACACATCACCACCTGCGCACCCACAAGAACGTCTCTTACCTGCAAACCCTTGGAAAGCCTAGCGCCCCTGAACAGTGGGATGTCATCCTCTACTACAGCTGCGACTAGCGTGACCGTCATAAACTAATGTGATGAGTTCAAGGGGCAGCCAAGTGCGTAGAGACCCTCGGCCAAGGCGCAGTTCAGGGGCAAGACGAAGCTGCCGAGTTACATTATCAATGTGCAAGCATTGCTGGGCTGGTACCCTTTCAATATTTGCCGCTACGTCGCGTAACGTCTTTGTCACAGGAACGCATATGGCACCATAGAAGATCCATGGGAAATCTATAGCGATATATTAATAATAACAAGAACCTATGGCTCATCAAGAGTGTCGCGACTCGAACCCGCGGCCGCCTGAAATTGTAGGAGTATCGAACCGCTGGCATTCGAAGTATGGTCTCGGAAGGCCCACAATTCACGCACATATCATTTGCCTTGATGCGCGTTTTGTGGGGCGCACACATCGAGGCACACTACTATCATTTGGTGCCACGTGCCACCTGGCGAGGCGTTGACGCGTCGGTAACACGCTCCATCTTCTCAGCCAGTCAAACTCACAAACCTCTTCGGGAACTTGTGTTTAGAAAATGGTTGACAATTTGGAGTACTCTCTGTACTCTGCTATGGCAGTGCATTGAGCCGTCCCGGGTTATTATCATTGCTTATTTATCATAAATGGACGAAGAAAATTGGCCGCGTATCTGCGTGCTTTGCTGCAAATGTCGTGTAAAGACGATAGAAGAGGCGCTGTGTGAGATATGGACGCCATCTGGCAATACGTCGGGAAACATGAGTGCTGTGTTGCGTGCTGGTAGTCCCGGCGCAGCAGCAGGCGAAGACCGGCGGTGACCAACGCGACCGGCGGGGACGCCAGCCAGCCCGAAAACGCGGTTTGGCGCGAAGCGCTGAAGCAGAGAAACGTCCGCACTCAACGAGTACTCTCCACACACTCTTTTATTTACACGTCGCCTGGGTAAAACAGGAACGCCAGAGCGGCGCCCACAACCGGCAGCCTGAAGGCCGCCCACAACGCTGCTTTTTCATTTTTTAAATATTTTTTTTCACCTTCTTGGCCTTCTCAAAACTAAAGTTTTTCAACACCAACCCATGGCATTCGTACAGTGCAATACAGAACCGAAACCGAAACACAACCATGAGCTCGTGCGAAGGGCACGGAGGAAGGCAAATTTCAGCGCAGTCGCATTTTCAGCTTTGTTGAAACAGCGCTCACTAGACGACGACGAAGTAAAAGAAGGCACAGGACAGGCAGCGCCTGTCCTGTGCCTTCTTTTACTTCGTCGTCGTCTAGTGAGCGCTGTTTCAACAAAGATGAACGCATACCAACTCGCTCAAGCTTACATTCTTATGCATTTTCAGCGCAGCTTAAGAAACTAGGGTCCTTAAAATTACGTATGTATGCATTTTCTATTAAAGGAACACGCCACCTAATACTTACCTAGTGATGTTGCACCTCAGATATGCATGATATTTACTTTTTGATCGACAACGTTCACAAGTATGAACAGCCGTACCAGTTCAAGAAGGCTGGCCCTTGGGCAAGTGGTTCAACTTTGGCCGAGTGGCTGAATCGAGGGACGTGCCGACAAACAGAAAGACAGACAGACAGAAAGACAGACCAAAATTTCTGCGTTTAAGTTCCCCAAGAAAGACTATCGTCTTTAAAACGCTCCCATTACAGGCTCATACATCAGTACAGAACGGAACGTTCCGTAACGAAAGCGTTTTGGATAGGGGTGTGCGAATATCAAATTCTTCGAATACGAATCGAATACGAATATCCACCCTCGAATATCGAATCGAATATCGAATATCAAAGGAAAAATGCCTCCACAGTAACAATATTTTATTTAACATGTAGCTATTTGAAAAAAAAAAACATTAACAACCTGACTGGCAACACAACATACACTGCTATCTCCAGAACACAATGTCCAAGCTAGCACAATGCACATCACAGCACAAGCAAATATCACGGCACAATGAAAGTAATGAATACATGTTATCATGAATAAATATGAGTTGCTCCACATGATCAGGCAGCAGGCGCTCCCTTGTAACAGAGACGACCGCGCCCCCCCCCCTGCCACTGAAAAGGCACGCTCGCTTAGAACAGAAGTGGCTGGTATAGGGAGTTACATGGGGCAAAGCTTTGCCAGACTGGGATATCTGAACAGTCCGCCACCAGTCACGTGGGCCATTGTCTTTCTTCAGAAGTGGTCCCGCATAGTGAACGAGTGGTAGTGCGGCATGTTACGGCCGCATAATATTGAAAATGTACGGTTACATGATCGCCAACAGCGCTCCACGTCGGAGATGCACCAGCAATAAATCATACGCATTGGGGCACTCGTCGCATGCAGATATCGTGCCTACGTGTACTTAGGATATTTATCGCTCCTCTCGGCAACGTTTTTAGCGATACGAACGCAGCAGAAATGTGGAAGACGAGTTATATTATGCATGGTAATCGAATCGCATATTCGAATTTTTCGAATATTCGAAGTTGTCGAATATTCGAAACTTTCCGAATACACGATTTTCGAATCGAATACGAACATTTCGAATGTGATATTCGACGAATATTCGAAACTTTCGAATATTCGCACACCCCTAGTTTTGGAACACGTAGTCGACACTGCTTTTAAGATGACACAAAAGCAGATACTTGATATAAACTTTGATGCTTAATTGCGTTTCTCTAATGACAAAAAAACATACATACTGTGACAAGAGCCTTTATGTTAAAAACGCATCAATTATGGCTGACAGCAATTTTAATGGTAAGAAAGTGAGTTGAATTTGCACCGGTTCGTACCTACCGCACATCGTATTCCCCACGGAACAAGATAGGCTGTAGTTACAGAAAACCTGTAGTTTTCGTGGTTGCGCGTCAACGTAAAAAAGATGATAGATAGATAGATAGATAGATAGATAGATAGATAGATAGATAGATAGATAGATAGATAGATAGATAGATAGATAGATAGATAGATAGATAGATAGATAGATAGATAGATAGATAGATAGATAGATAGATAGATAGATAGATAGATAGATAGATAGATAGATAGATAGATAGATAGATAGATAGATAGATAGATAGATAGATAGATAGATAGATAGATAGATAGATAGATAGATAGATAGATACCCACTCGAGCATGCAAATGCGTGACAAACACATGTGTACAGTATATACAATGTTATTTTATTGACGTCATAAGGCGTAAATGGTGTTGAGGTGCGGACTTCGTTTCCCGTTTATTAGGACCGCCTTGGGATCGGTGAAATGAAGAGCCAGGGGCTCTTGAATGGGACGTAATCTGAAGTTAGCGACGACGAGATCTATACACGTCCCCCTGGATCTTGTTGCATGTTTATGGTGATGTGAAATGCATCTCAGAGCATAACGCGCCCCTAGCAGTCTCCAATCAAACCGGAGCACGCACCGGGTGTGAGCGCTGCTATCGCAGAGCCCCTAGCGGACTCCGTGTAAACCAGAGCTACGCTAGACGCGGGGGTACACGGGTCGGCCCTAAGGTGCTTCGCCCTTAAAATGTCACATGGTCCCTCTTGCATTTGCCTAAGGCGGCTCGAAGGCGAAACAACATCTTCGATTTTGTTGCCACCCCCCTCCCCCTGGTTTTGCACTACCTCCAGGATCGGCGATATTGCAAGCTTTCTGCGCCTCACGTGGTATTGCAGTGCCTCTGGGACCGTCCCCCCTTTTACCAGGCGACTATGTCGTGTGATGACGTCATTATGCGGCCTCACGTTATGAGACGTCACAGTGACGCCTTGATGACGTCACAAATTTCGGCGACCTATGATCACCTTGATGACGTCACAAAGTGCTGTCGTCACATGACGATTTTTTGCATCACTCGTGTTGACCCCAACGCAGCTGACGATCATGTTTCGCGTTCGATGAGGCACCTAAGGCGTTCGCCTTAATAAATGATAATAGCTTTTCTTTCCAGGGCATCGTATATTTTGAACCAATGTTCTTCATACGAGCGGTACATTTTCTTTCTTTCTTCTGGTTTTTCGTTTCTTTTTTATTGTCGCATTATACTTCGATACTCCTTATGCTGACGGACATCAAGAGAGATAGCGAAATTTCGAAGCCGCCTGCACTGTAAAGAAAAATCAAAACTTTCGTTACGTGACTAGGCACGAGACGAAATAAAAAAGGAAAAAAAAGAAGTGACATCCTTCATCCTTAAAGAGACGGCCTTGAATATTATTTTTCTTTTCGCTCGCCCTGTCGCTCTGTATCTCAAGTCATTCGAACTATCTATAACTGCAACTGAGAAGCACGCTCCAAAAGATTCTGAATTATGACAAGTCCTTCGTACTACTATAAGCTAGACCGAAAGACCCGAAAGGAAGCAAGCCGTAGCAACTGCCGGAGCGGAGTCGTACTTTCGCTTTTGCCAGTGAGTCCATTTTCTAAACTTTGTCCTTTCGAGTTTTTCGAAGTTTATTATGTCCCATATACGCGCTATGTTCCGAAGGACATGATAGCTTCCGTTATATTCTGCGTTGTTATCGGCTCTTTTCCGACGTCGCTTCCTTCCTTCGTATTTATATCCATAGTAAAAAAATACTGTATCCCATCTTCCCACCGTCTAAGTTTTCGTGTTCCATACGGGAATGTGTGATGGTGTGTTTTTTTAGGCAGTAAATTTGATTTACCCTACTTCCAGCGCTAGCGTTCTGCTTCGAACTTTATTTTTATACCATATAGTGTCGCGGAAACTCGAACTTTTTTGCAGGACCAAAACAAACAGCTTCCTGACGAAGAAAGGGGCAAAGTTGTAAAAAAAAAAGAAACAAAAAACGAGTCCCGAGACACGGCGGATCATCGCGTTTTTGTTCGCGCTAGGATCAGCACTTCGCGCGGAAGTGCTGGCTGCTGATGTCTGCTGATATGGACACGGAACACCGCCACCACTACCACCGTGAAGCTCTCTGTTTTTTTTTCCTTTTTTTTCGTTAGTCATTGGAACTTGCCTACTAGCGCTGTTTGTTCCTGCTAGATTTTGTTCCATTTTCCGGCTTCTTCGAAAGGGGAAAGCCAAACATACGATGCAGTGCTGCAGTCGGGGAAGGCGACAACAAACACGTCGACGGTGGTAACGAAAAAATAATAATAAAAAAAACACACGCGATGAGATGTGGTGTTGCGATCTCACGGCGTCATCCACGTCCTCGTGGTGGACGGTTTTTAGTGACTGAGCGTGTGCGCGCGTTTATTTTGTATTTGCTTTTCAGCAGTTTGCTGACGCATCGGATCAACGGAGGCGCAGCCTCGATCCGCTTTTACTAAGAGCACTTTTTTTCTGTCCGTAAATGGATACAGGGAGCACGATAAAGAAGCATACACACGTGCACCCCTTAACAACATGTGAAACGTGAAAATGCAGGCGAAGTAATGAACTTGAAAATCCCAGGCGAGAGAAGGTTGAATGTAGAACAGATTCGGCGCTCAGTATTGCATCGCTCGCTGCTCCACTCTCACCACGACTGTTTTACAGGTTGCCTACGATCGCCGTGAGCAACATTTCAAAAAATTGAGACGGAATCTTACATTGCTTTACTTAGCATATTTTCTAGGGATTGCTAGCCGTAAAGCATGCGAAAACTCATGTATCTTTAACTCACACAGAGTTGTACGGTAGGAAACGGTGTGATTTTGAATGTATTCAAAATTGGCGCTATCGTTCTTTTAATCATGATGCCTATGCAACGTAGTGATGTAAACGCTTTCGATGAATATGAACAAACTGTATTCAAATGCAAGATACCTCAGCTAAATATTTGTACTGAAATTCCCGTAGGAAAAATTGTTTCACCCTCTAGCTAGCGCTGTCGTCTTGCTCGCCTAGTGGTTCGAGTTTTCCGCTGGCTTTATTTTCATTTGCAGTGTTTATGAAAGCAATCGTCTGGCATGGAGACATGTGGTCAATAGTATACCAATGAAATCTAGCCAGTTACACGCGGTGAAAGCCTTCGGACAGCTGCCCCTCTCATTCGGTACCTCCTTTCGTTTTGCCCAGTTACTTCTAACTTATTTCTTTGTTCTTTATTTATTTAAGCTAGTCGGGTGTTTGGTTCCAGTCGACAGCTCTAGTCGGCGTGTGTTATCCTATGGAATCTTCTGTCTTTCTGCTAAGTCTTTTCCTGTCACCCCAAATGTACGTTCTGCCATTTTCGGGGCAGCAGCTCCCCTCTCAATACACTGTTGTAATCGCCCGCCTTACGTAAGCTTCGTCACGTAACCCCCCTTTTCAGACCACTCTGCCACCTCCGGAACGCGGCCACCACGGTCGGAATAGATACGGCGACTTCCTGCTCAGCAGCCTCACCATATTTAGCGAGCTACACCGCGGCTAGGATGTAGCAACACCAGTAGGATGTATCAACAGCAGCCATACACTCTTGATCAGGTCCTGGTTGAATGCTGGCTATATCCAGGAAACTAGACAACAAATGTCCGGTTTCCTAGCTATATGTAGCTGTTTAAGCGGGACCTGATTAAGAGTATATGACCAGGCTATAGATCATTTTGTAAAAGAGTACGATGGTTCGTACGTGACAGTGATACAGTATCAGCAATACAATTTCCACCAACACGCATCTTTGTTATAGCACCGATTGGGCGAAATAGGCAAATGGAAGCAGATACTAATGGAATATGTTCGCTATACATTTATCCGGCCATAACTCGTATCGATTAAGAAAAGCCTACTTCTGTATTAGAATAACAGATTCGAAATCTTAGGCGCGACGTGGACACGGAGGGAAAGGGAGACACACACACAGGGCGCCGTCTCCCTTTCCGTCCGTGTCCACGTCGCGCCTAATGTTTCGAATCATGCAATACCCTCACATAGAATAACAGAGAGCTGAGCTAGTTGGTAAGCATTCATTCTCCAAAGACAGGGCATGCAAACACGGACACAAGAAAGAAGTGGTGTCCTGACTTCTTTCTTGCATCCATGTTTGCACGCCCTGTCTTTTTAGAATGCCTACTTCTGTATTCTTCAGAGGTGTTTCGAGCATTATCTTACAAAAAAACGAAGAATAAGGAAACCTTCACGCGAATGCCGCCAAGAAGCTTACTAATAAGGGTTTCTTTTACTTTTGAACAAGCAAAACAAATACATAAAATAGTCACGTGTTGACGACAAATTGCACTCTACGTGACCAAAGCGAAGTCTCCGCTCATGCGTCGATGCCCTGCGTTGCCGTCTTTCTGTTTCCGTCCGATAAGCTCAGGTAAACATTTTATGGACGTACATGACACATATAATAATAATATCTGGGGTTTAACGTCCCAAAACCACGATATGATTATAAGAGACGCCGTGGTGGAGGGCTCCGGAAATTTCGACCACCTGGGGTTCTTTAACGTGCACCTAAATCTAATTTTCGCCTTCATCGAAAATGCAGCCGCCGCGGCCGAGATTCGATCCTGCGACTTTCGGGTCAGCAGTCGAGCGCCATAACCACTAGACCACCGTGGCGCGGCTGTACATGAAACATCAAGTACTTTGTTCTCTCACAAAATGACTTCGTTTGTGTCTCCGATTACATTTGCTTTTTTTTCGCAAGAAGAGTTAGCAGCCAAATATGGTAGGGTTTCTTTCTGCCCCTTGATTTTTTAAAGGAACACAGAGTACACAGATCTTCTTTTCCTATCGCGAACTTGTATATCGAACGAACGACAGCATTATGCTTAACCTTCTGCATTGTCGCTGAACGGGAGAATCGAAGCAATAGAAGCTGAATGAGTGACACGCACTGGCTCTTCTACGTCCCAGCGGTTAGGTTCTCAAAGCCGCTTGACACTGACAGCCCACAATTGCCCGTTTCCTGAATAGCCTGCTCGCTGCATTGATTCCCGTACGGGGATACTGCGAATTGCGGCACGAGGCGACACGGAAAAATAACGGTGCGATAACATCGGCGATAGTTCGTAGCGAATTCTGATCCCGACGAGCAGCTAGTCACCCATTGGCAATCTCGTAATACCATGGCATTCAGGGTATAGAGACAATGGACGCGCTGGACAGTGACAAACAGCACGCCAACGTCACTTGGTTTCATTTATTCATTTCTTAATCTTGCTTCCAGCTTGCCTCGTATTCCCCTCGAGTGACAAAACTTTTACTTCTAGATTTTTTTTTTGCCATCTGTCAGTCTATATATTTTACAACGTCATATCCGTGACGGAAATACGTCAGTGGAGCCGCGTCGGACCCCGGCATAAAACACTTTCGTGTTACAAAAGATCCCGCCAAAAGACTCACATTTGTTATCGCTCGCGGCGCATCTGTAACATCTGTGCTCCGCTACACACATTAAACTATATTCAGAGTTTTCTGAGATGCACACTTCTTTAGTGAGTTATAATTCAACACCGCAGCACTGTAACACTAAGAATCCGCTATTATTTAAACTATGGCCCTGAATTGCAAATGCATCGCGTCATGCTGAGTTTCTGTATCCTAATCATTCAGTTCTGATATATCTACCAAGCGTACGTCAGCCCATAATAATTGGTCTTTGCATAACCTGCTTTCACAGCTGTTGACAAGGAGGTCCGCCGCACATAAAGCACACTGAATGTAGATCATAATATATATTGCCACGTTGTTGTGACGATGAAGAACGCGAGCTCAATCCGGTAAAGATCGAACGCTGTATTGGGCAGACCTGTGTCCAGGAAATAGATGTAACACTAACAGTGTAACAATAGCGGCTAGCACAATCGTCGATAATCTGGTCATCGGTAAAACATGGCGTCTTTCATACATGCATGCTCGAACATTCTCGCGTCAGCGTTGGCGCTTGTGTTAATTTCAGAACAAACTGAACGACTGGTGTCGTGCGCGCCATATATATATATATATATATATATATATATATATATTGTCAGCACGTTCTAAAACAATCGTGAAGCTTACCATACATTCCGTCACGACCTGCACCGGTGTTCGCACTAACACGTGCAACGGTGCCATGATAACGTCATCATGACATCGTCATGTGACGAGATAATTACGTCATCTGTGATCGCAGACACTTTAGACTGTTCGTGTTGACGCCGAGGTCGTCGACGGTCAATTTTCCCGTTTCATAGGGCATCTGAAACCTTCAAAAAAAAAAAAGACTTTTTGATAAAGTACAGAAATGGAAGCTTGAACCAAGGCTGATGACACGGCAACAAAACAAAAACATTGGAACAATGTTACATTACGCATAGCACGAGCAGAATGGAGCACTGTCTCCTTCCTACAGATGCATCTCACTTCGCTCGCGTTGAGAGCAGGCTTCCAATGTCGTACTAGCTAAAGTACCTTCCCTTCCCTTTCCTCCAGAAAACAAAAATGGCGAAGCTCGCACTAAGTCGCGCAGGGCTTGAAACAACAAAACTGGACAATTCGGCAGTCTAATCCAGTTGCTTCCATAGGTTCTTTCTAGGCTTTAGCTAGGTTAGTCACGACACGGTTGTCCAAACTCCAAAACCGAGAGTTCGCACCCCTGATAGACCTACGGGCACGTCGTCGTTGGCGCAGGGCTTCCATCACTTCGGGCTCTTCTCGCAGCCGCCGTTGCCTTTCCCGTTACGTAGTATGGCAGCTTCGCACTAATCGCACCAAGCCTGAAGGAAGAGCGCAGCTGAGTGGCCGTTTTTGTTTCTGATTGCTTCTTTCTTTCTTTCTCTTTCTCTCTCTTTCTTGTATCCCTATTTTGTATCTGTTTCCTTCTATTTCCTCACTCCTATTTCTTTCTCTTTCTCGCTCTCTTGATCTTTATTTCTCTTTCTTGCCTTTCTTTCTCTCTGCTTTTTTCTCTCTCTCTCTCTTTCTCTTTTTGTCTATATTTCCATTATTTCTCTCACTTTTTCTCTCTCTCCCTTAGTTAAACGGTAATGTGCAGTGAGATTTGCCCAACTTCTGTGGCACATACCGGTGATGAAAGTCATTTTTCGGGCTAATTGTTGCCTTCTTCCTTTCTAGTGGACCACTGGTAGTGGGATTTGGCCAATTTCTGTGGCAAAAACCCGTTCATGATGGTGATAGTTTTCTGATGGGCCGCACAAATTACGGCTACCTTATGCAGCTTCGCCGTTGAAAAAAAAAAAAAACCCAGGCCTGCGCTGAAACCGCAGCACAGCCACAGCGAAAGCTGGAAGAGCGGCGTTTCTAAAGCACCGTTGTAAGCTCTCTTGGGGCTACTAATGCAAGTACACTAGCAAGGTACCCACTACGCCATAAATCACAATTTTTGTGAAGTTCGGAAGCACCCACTAAGCCATTATCCGTCATTCTGCGGAGAAGCGAGGCACCAGCTACACGTTTGTAAGCATTATGTGCACTTTGTTGACGCGACGACTGATGACGATGAAGAATTATGGCTCAACCCTTTGTAACGGGTTGGAAGCTTTAAACGGCCCACCAGTTATGTAATCTGCATTGTGTGACTCCCGGTCGCTATTTCCCTCTCCCGTCATGCTGTATAGCATACGTTGACGTGGGAGAGAGAGGGGGGGGGGGCGAAACACTTTACTGAGACCCCGAGGAAATGGATCATGCGCTTATTGGCTTCCTTGGCAACTAATACAAGTGCACTTGCGAGGAGCCCACTATGCTATAAATCATTGCAATTTTCGAGAAGTAGGAAAGCAGACATTATGCCATTTTTCGTCATTCTACGGAGAGCCGTGGTACCTGCTAAACGCATGTAAGGCTTTATGCGCACTTTGTTGATGCAGTGCCTGATGACGATGAAGAATTATGGCGGAGCCCTTTGTAATGGGTTGGAAGCATTCAACAACCCACTCGTCGCGCAATTCGCATTGTGGAACGCCTGATTACACAATTCGCGTTGTGCGACGCTCGGTGCTTATTTTACTCTTCTGCCACGCTATATTCCATATGCTAATGTGGTTCCTTCACGACATGAAGCCTGTATAGGACCTTTTTGCCAAGCGGTTTGAAGCACCGGCATCGCCAGAGGTTGAATACTGGGCTCCCACGCAGAGGGCCCAGGTTCGAACCTCGTTCCATCCTGGAATTTTTTTCTTATTTCGTTTTTTTTTTCTTATTTCGAGCGATAGTGGCTACGGACACCGGCGGCGGCGGCGGACAACTACGGCGCCAGAAACGGCCTGTGAAATGATCTCATAACAGCTTTCCCTGTAAAACGCCGTGATAGCACAGCAGCTGGCTGCCGCCAGCTGCTTAGGTCGAGGAAGCGAGTTCACTGGTTAAATCCTGGCCAGGGTGGCCGCATGTCGATTACCGCGAAAAGAAATATCATCCATGATTACTTGGACACAATATTAATGAAGACCAACAGACAGTCACGCCAAGGAAAGGATATGGGACGTTATTTGTAGTAATTATGGTATCGATGTGAAGAAACTAAAGTGGACGAAAAGACAACTTACCGCCGGCGGGGACTGAATCTACAACCTTCTAATAACGCGCCCGATGCTCTACCAATTGAGCTACGGCGGCGGTCGTCTTTCCGTCCAGTTGATCGAGTATATCCGTGCATTTAAACCCGGGAGTGTCAGTCAGCGCCGCTCGCAGCCATGACGGCGAGTGTGGAACACTCATTGTTTACCGCGAGGGTCTCAAACACGCGGGCCGCATGCGGCGCCGGACGTCTCGCTAGCGGCCTGCGGCCCGCACATGACTGCCTTCGTCGCATTTTACAGTGAAAGCTGTTATGAGATCATTTCACCGGCCGTTTTTGGCGCCGTAGTTGTCCGCCGCCGCCGCCGCCGGTGTCCGTAACCAGTATCGCTCGAAATAAGAAAAAAAACGAAATAAGAAAAAAATTCCAGGATGGAACGAGGTTCGAACCTGGGCCCTCTGCGTGGGAGCCCAGTATTCAACCTCTGAGCCATCCCGGTGCTTGAAACTGCTTTGCAAAAAGGTCCTATACAGGCTTCATGTCGGGAAGGAACCACATTAGCATATGCAATCATATTGAAACAGCGCAAAAGACGAGCACACAGAAAGACTAGACAACACAAGCGCTGATGTTCTGTGTGCTCGTCTTTTGCGCTGTTTCAATATGAACGCAAACCAACTAGCCCAACTCTCCCTTTTGCTGTAGCATATGCAATATAGCGTGGTAGAAGAGTAAAATAAGCGCCAAGCGTCGCACAACGAGAATTCTGTAACAAGGCGTCACACAATGCGAATTGCGCAACGAATAGGTTGTTGAATGCTTCCAACCCATTACAAAGAGCCCCGCCATAATTCTTCATCGTCATCAGGCACAGCATCAACAAAGTGCGCATAATGCTTTACATGCGTTTAGCAGGTACCGCGGCTCTCCGTAGAATGACGAAAATGGCACAGTGCCTGCTGCCCTACTTCTCAAAAATTACAATGATTTATACCGTAGTGGGTTCCTCGCAAGTGCACTTGTAATGGTTGGCAAGGAAGCCCATAAGCGCATCATCCATTTCCTCGGGGTCCCAGTAAAATTACAATGATTTATAGCATAGTGGGTTCCTCGCAAGTGCACTTGTATTGGTTGCCAAGGAAGCCCATAAGCGCATGATCCATTTCCTCGGGGCTTCAGTAAAATTACAGTGATTTATAGCGTAGTGGGTTCCTCGCAAGTGCACTTGTATTGGTTGCCAAGGAAGCCCATAAGCGCATGATCCATTTCCTCGGGGTCTCAGTAAAGTTCTTCGCACCCCACCCCCCGTCTCTCTCCCACGTCAACTTATGATACAGCATGACGGGAGAGGGAAATAGCGACCGGGCGTCACCCAATGCAAATTACATAACTGGTGGGCCGTTTAAAGCTTCCAACCCATTACAAAGGGCTGAGCCATAATTCTTCATCGTCATCAGTCGTCGCGTCAACAAAGACCACATAATGCCTTACAGACGTGTAGCTGGTGCCTCGCTTCTCCGCAGAATGACGAATAATGGCTTAGTAGGTGCTTCCCAACTTCACAAAAATTGTTATTTATGGCGTAGTGGGTACCTTTCTAGTGTACTTGTATTGTAGCGCCAAGAGAGCTTAGAACGGGCTCTAGAAACGCCGCTCTTCCAGCTTTCGCTGTGACTGTGCTGCGATTTCAGCGCAGGCCTGGCGTTTTCTTAAATTTTCTTCATGAGTATGTTCATGAGCTAAACAGGCATTACTTGTCTAAGCACTCTTTGGGAACCCCTGCGGTCAACATGCGTTGATACATAACCATGAAACAAAACTCTGTATTTCAGAATCGCCGTCCAGATTTTAGTCATTTTGGAGGTAGATATGTCGTTGGAACCCTGGCGCCAAATCCTTGTTAGAAATGACCTATATATAAGATATTGGAAAGGTATTTCAAATGCAACGTTAGCTGACATTTTGTACAAGCTGTTCCTCCCCACCCCACGCTCTTACCTTCGTCACTGTCTCCTGGCCCTTTCTGGAGTAAGTTTTCGTGACTGCGGCCCGTTAGCTGAAATGAGTTTGAGACCCCTGGTTCAACGTTTATCTGGATATGCGCAGCTTTCGAAACGGTGAGAAATTGAACTTAAGCACAGCTATTTCTTGCTAGCCTTTCTTCACCATGAATTTAGATGTCATAATGAGCGCACACGTACACGATCTTTTTTTCATGAATAACTTCTCGCCTCGCATGATACAAACAAGAGAGATGTCCATGCATAAGGATGGAGGCTCAAAGGAATGAGATATCTTTGAACAAAGATCGTCGATATAGCCAATATTGCAACAATGGAACTTGTTTTCATAAGGGACAAGTGTCCCGAGATAAAGAAGTTCCCTCAAACGAACGTTGATTCCAGCGAAAATTACTTTACAGCGACACTGCTTATGCCGAGGCGACATAGATATCCGAAGGTAGGTTCTCCGCCGCGCAGGTACGTGTCACATAAATTGTACAAGCCTCACAACCAACCACTGCTCTTCTAAAAATGAAGAAGCATGCGCGGGCCAAAAACTTATGCGCCATAGAAATTGGGCAAACCCCCTACTCCTCAGTGGTCCACTGAAGTGTCGCGGAAAGCTCTGCCACGGTGGTCTAGTGTTTATGGCGCTCGACTGCTGACCCGAAGGTCGCATGATCGAATCCCGGCCGCGGCGGCTGCATTTTCGATGGTGGCGAAAACGTTTGAGGCCCGTGTACTTAGATTTAGGTGCACGTTAAAGAACCCCAGATGGTCGAAATTTCCGGAGTCCTCCACTACGGCGTCTCTCATATTGGGACGTTAAACCCCAGAAATTATTATAAAGTGTAGCGAAATGAAGAATGCGGCAGAATTAAGAGCGCTGCTCAAATGGCTCTTCAAGAGCGTGCACGAAACGCCGAGCGCATGCGGCAAGCCAAAGACGCACGCTGCTCAAACGGAAAACTTTAAAGTAGCATTTGCTATGCTACATTCGAAGGGAATTTCCAGTACCTTTTTTTACATTTCATAAAAATTGTGTGCCTTTATGTACCTTTCATCAAGATTGAGTGTCACCTCTGTGCCGTGTGCTGCACAGCTTCGAGAAAACTTAATGGCTCTGTGATAAACACCGGGGCCGTCCCTTTCAGATGCGCTGGACAACTATCTCCACAGGGTGTGAGGGCGGGGATTTTTTCCACAATATCTCGTCCACCTTATGCATACGTCATTCAGCCTTGTTCACAGCATGTACGCTGCATACAGTGGGCCCCAAGTTGCGCTAATTACTGAACAGCACCACTTTCCTTTTCTCACCAGTAGTTTGAGGAGCTGACTTCTATTCAACCCGTATCCGCTAATGACCATCCGTGGGAGTACGTTCAGCCATCCGTCGCATGCTTATTCTCCATCGAAAACTGCAGATCGAAGCCATATAGCTTTTGTTTTTGCTATAGCATCGAGAGGGGCAAATTAGCGAGCCATAAGCACCTCTTGTTGCAGGCCATATGCCGACGGCGATGCGCAAAATTGCTCGGCAAATAAGCTGGAACCCCCCCCCCCCCCCCACGGGAATGCCGAAAAGTACAAACAAAACCCAGAGAAAGTGCCCGCGCACGGTTCCCCCCTGCGGCCACTATCGCAGCATTCAACTAACGACCAAGTTACGCGAAAAGCGGGAAAAATATATAAAAGTGCTCGGCTTCGCATTTGCCTGCGCTATACACGCACAAAAAACGGAGGCCCTCCAGAGACTCGCAGAGGGAGCTAATTGAGCTTCGATTGAATGCCTCGCGGGAAGCTATAGCTTGCCCGAGTTAGTCCACCTGCGTTTACCAGGCCCGTGCTGCGAGGTTGTCTACAGGTTGTGCGATAGGAAACGGGAAAATGAAAGGTTCAGAAGTCGGGACGGTGTTACCGTACCACGACACTGTTTTCGACTCTTAAACGAGTTTTGGTTAGGCTTTTTCCTCGGCGGAGCAGTTGTAGCCGTGTTTGCACTTCTGTTATATCTGGCGCAGTAGAAGCGCTTACGTTGAAGCAGCGAATAGCTTAACCTTTTCGGCACTGGGGGGTTGGAGACTGAACGTAGTACTATCGATCGCTATTGCTGGGTTACAAATATACCAGGTTACTAGGAACGTAAATGACAGCGCTTCAAGCGCCATTTTGCCGCGCTGTTTAACAGCCTGTGTCCTCTTTATAACCAGAGAATCTACAAAACTCCTTATTCAAATGAGCAGCCATATCCACGGTATGATGACAAGGCAGGCTGCAATAGGGGACTTCTGAATAACTCTGACCACTTAGGGTTCCGTAACGTACACTTAAATCTAAAGGCACAGGTGTGTTTTCATTTTGGCCCCATCGAAATGCGGCATGTCACGGCCGGGAATCGCACCTGAATGATTGAGCTGAGCTGTGCAAGTCTAAGCCTCTAAGCTATAGTAGCAGCAGTTGCCATACTGTAAAAAGCTTTTTGGTGCAAGCCATCAGTAGCTGTGTATCCGTTAACGCGACGTTTTCTTTAAATCATTCTTGGCCAAAAAGGGAAGCAATTGGAATCGAGCCCAGTTCCTTCCACATTGAGAGACCGACGCTCTAACCACTTGACACTGCTGCGATTCGGTGAAGCGAAAAGTGGTTCTTGTGGAAGGAAGTTCACTTAACAAAACACGTCGCGGGCCTAATTGGTGACACATTCTTTGTTGGTGATACCGCAGCGGTGGCTACGTGGCTGAGCGTCCGCTTCCAATGTGGTAGGTGCCGGATTCGATTCCTAGGGCCGACCGGAAACAAACCGGTTTTTCCTAATGGGTAGAGAAGCACATCGACCTGGCGCTCGGTTGTTTTTGGGTGCTCTTCCCGAAAAGTGGCCCCATAAGGTTCTGTAAAGACCCCTGGGCGCACCTTAACCCACCACAGCCTTGGTGCAATAGTCGAGCATCCGCCGCTGCTGTGGGAGGCAGAGAATTGTTGCCGCCGGCTATCTACCGGTAAAATAGGTACAAGCGTACTTCCGGCCTGGTGCTCGGCAGAAAGAAGTACATAGTCTTTTGGAAGAGCACCCACCCTGTGGGAAATTAGTGGCATGGGACCGCCAGACCTAAAAATAAGGTCATCTTCTTTTTTTGTGTGTGTCATGTCATGTACTTCTCTGCCTTGTCCTGATCAAATGTAGCGCCACAATATTTTAAATAAGATTGTTGAAGACGCACTATTTCGTACAACCCTTGCGGAAGCCCGGCTCAGTGTCGTACAACAAAGGGTCATTTGCACGAGCCCGTAAATCTTATCCTTCCCTTTATCTCTGCAGAGGTCCACATAGCCCGCAAGAAAGTTCACGTCTTCTTTGCGCATCGATCAGCGAAAACTGTGCGCTGGCGTCTGTCGGTGTTCCGCAGCCACTTGACATACTTGCACACAGCCACCACCATATAGCCACCTGAGTAAAATCACTGGGTAACTCGTATTGTGTCGCTTGTGCATCCTCTGAAGTGCCCGTATGTCGACGAAGACGCAAAGAATGAGCGCATATTTTGGACGGCCAGGCAATATCATTACCATATTTCAATTAAGGCAATGCGTAGCGCAGTATATTAATTCTCGTTGTTGGCCTCCGTGGCAAAGAACTTGTTGCTGCGTGCGCCGCATTTACAGCGCGATTCGTGCACTTGAGCCATTGGCAAGAACCGGCACGGATCAATCGTGATAACACCTGCAGGTAATTAGCAATGGAAATTACGGATAAGGTGCATAGATCGACACCATTTTTCGAAATGGTATTTCCGCCGATGTTAGCCTGGCTTGTCGCCTGGCTTTCTACTCCGGGTGTCGTGTAATGATTACCATCACACGACACCCGGAGTCACATAGCATCATAACATAGAAAGCACTCAAATTGATGAATTTTCTTTCGACTGATGTGTTATGCTCTCGGTCTGCACTTCTTTTTTTTTATTTTCTCCAAAATTTATTAACGAAATAAATCAAGCAAGACGTCACGGCGATTTTCTTCTTCAAGTTTTCAGCAAGGTTCGCTAGCCTACGCAATGTGCAGAGTAGCTTTCATAGTTATCTCGTCCGTCCCTTTATTCGGTTTATTACATTTATTTGATATGCCTCATTCATTATTCTTCTGTTCCATCTTCTACAATGCAGGTGTCGCATTATGACATTGTATGGCAGGTGGGGGCCTTCATATGAAAGAAGTGAACAAATGAAAGGGCAATGGTTAATCAAAATGTGCATGTCGTGCAATGTTGGGGTTTAAAGGCCAACTCCGGCGATTTTTCGAGGTCGATGGATCTCAATGAAATTCGCTGGGTACGTTCCTTTGCACGTTTCCGTCATTTATGCCAAATTACAGGCTTGAGACATGCGCAGATTGTTTGCAAATGAATTTTAAAGAATGTCTGCAAACGCCCTCCTGGCTTCCCACAATTATTGGCAACATTGCGTCTGGGACGTCAGTATTGGGAAGGCGGCGGAAGTGACGCAGCCGAGGGCACCGCTAACTTCGGCGCTTCGGCCGCTACAGCGAGCGTCTGCTGTGCACAAGGCGACAGACAGCGTTAGTTTGGCCGGGGCTTCGCTGGTCGTCCCGGCTGTCACAGTTTTCATACTCCGCGCCGGCGTGACCGGCATGCCTTGCACGACTTCCGGTTCGTTCGTAACAACGTCTACGTCATACGTAGACAGTACACTCGGTTGGGTTTCGGTTTCGGTGTTGAGCTTTCTTGCGTATTTAAAATTATTCTCCAATTTGCCGAGTATTTCTGCTATCGGGCCCGTAACAGGAGCGTCTCAGGAACATAAAAGCGCCATTACTATGACATGGCCAAAAAATCGCCGTAGTTGACCTTTAACGTTCCAAAACCAGGATATGATTATAAGGGACGCCGTAGTGGAGTGCTCCGGAAATTTCTATCACCTGGGGTTCCTTAACAACACGAATTTACTCAAACTAAAACGAAATACTGTGGCTTGCATGGCAGGGAGAAGGCTGCAGGCTTGCGTGAAGGCTGGGAGGCTAATTGCCGTGGCTGCTGTGATATAGCGTTACCCTTTGTTAACTTTCAACAGGTGTCGTTTTTCAAAGTTGTCGTTGCTTATTCTTCGACGTTTCTTCGTTAAGAGATCAGCTGCTACACTGAGCACACTCTCAATGCATGCGCTGGAGGAAGGGTGGTATTATACGGTAGGAACACCTTGCGCACCAGCTCGTAGTTGCGCAGTGCTTCGATGCTAGTGTCCATGTCCTCTATGAAGCGTCGTACTTCGCTGCTGCCGCCTCTCGGGAAAGGCATTGCAGGTAAGGCCAAGGAAAATTAGAAAAAATAGGCTCTCTCGGGATCCCCCACCCCTCGTCTGACATGACGGAGGGTCCCTACAGAACGGTTGCATATTTTTCGGGCCGAGAACTGCCGTAGAATACTGGTTACAACTTGATATTGGAAATAAAAGTAATTACTTACCTGTAATCAATCGCAAGAAAATGTAATTGAATTACCCAGAACGTTACAGTTTCGAAAAAGTAATTGATTATGTTAAAAAATTACAATAAAATGTAATTAATTACAAGTAATCTATTACTTGTAACGCGTTACGTACAACACTGGTCGCGTCGTCCACTTTCCTTACGGCATGGTTTTTGGTGTCGACCGAGAAGCGAAGCAGGCTAGCGACTGGGAAGGCGATACGAACACGGTCCGATAACGCTATCGTGTTTTACTTTTGAAAGCGAAGCTCCAAGCTTTCCAAGTTTTGCGTTCACATGTGTCTATGTAGAACTTCATTTACCTTTCATCTTCCACCTTAACACATTCTGCTCATTAGCGTGTCGCGTCCTCCACAAATTTGGCCAGTTAGAAGTGTGTCTCCGCATTTGGTGAATTCCAATCAGTTCGGGAAGTCGTAAAAGAAGCGTGAGTAATGTATCTTAACGTATTTTTCATTTGTACAAGGCTATGTGTAAGCAGTGCTTTGGAACAAAGCGGTTGCAATGTTTATGACTTTTACGGGTACATATTTTAAGTGCAGTCGGTCTGCTCTGGTATTGCGTATCTTAGTCGCCTTTTGTAGACTATATCACCCAGAAGTAGCTGCATAAGAAGCCATTCTGGAAAAAAAAAAAGGAAGAGCTACGTTTGCTTCGGCGTCTGAGATTTTAGACGACACGCCTTAACTCGGGTAAAATTTTTGCGCCTATTTCCTTATTTCACCAGTCGACCGTTTTTACAAAAACTGTATTAATTGTGCTACGGCAATAAAATTTTCAAGGAAAGTAATGGGAAAGTAATCGTTTACATTTCTGTAATTTGCTAAGTTACTTTTCTGGGGCTGTTTTGACCACTGTAATCAATTACATTTTAAAGCAAGTAATTGTACTTGTAATCAGTTACTTAGCTTCTGTAACGTGTACAAGTCTGGACGTGACGAAACACGGAAAGCGCGCGCGTGCGCCCTTCGCGCCATCTCGCGGGCTATAGTGAAGGTTCTGCCATGCACCTCCGAAGTGTGCGTACGAGCAACGGTACATGGTATATATAAATAGGTCGCCGTTAGCATGCTGGAGGCTGTATCTATGGTGGCCGAGTGGCTAAACGCATAGTGCCACGGAGCGAGAGGTGGCAGGTTGGAATTCCCGGACACATTCGAACCGAAGAAATTTATTTCTTTATTTGCGTCTACATCAATTTTCGCCCACGGGCAAAGCTGATTTTTCACTCACAAGCAAAGACGCCGACGCCGACACTGGAATTTCTGCGAAGCGAATCGCGCTAAATACTAGAAAAGTTAGACCTTCCTGTAAAATCTATTTGCTTCTGTTAGACAAAAGCATTTTAGGAAAACACTACGCACACTGAAATCTGCGAGACATATGTAGCGGTAAACGCCTCACTAGAACTTAAACTACAACACAATACGAGCTCTCTGAAAATTGTAGCGGAGTTACGTTAAACGGATAAGCGTTTTTTGAACACACCCGACTGAATAACAAGAGCCTGTGACCATGGCACCTGTATTCCTAGACGCACGCCGTTCAATCAAACCATCGTCTTGACGTGGTGGAGGCTGACAAATAGAAACCTCAGGAGCCCTCGCCTTATCGGGAAAGAGAGGGGAAAGCGAAGCTTGGCATGTGCGTGCTTGAAATAATACTTTTTATTTCTTTCTTTCTTTCTTTCTTTCTTTCTTTCTTTCTTTCTTTCTTTCTTTCTTTCTTTCTTTCTTTCTTTCTTTCTTTCTTTCTTTCTGTCTTTCTTTCTTTTTTTCTTTCCTTCTTTTTACTTTCTTTCTTTCCTTCTTTCCTTCTATCCACTGCGGATGCGAAACGTCTATGATTGGTTGCGGGCGTGGTGTGAGGGCGCGCCTGCGCAATTGGCCTCGTGCCTAATGACTCACGTTCCGGCGCCGACACCGGAACGTGAGGTAACGCGCCCATATCCAAACAACAATGAAATATCGCAACGTGAAATGTCAAGCGACCTCGATAAAAGATCAGATTGCCATATCAGAAGCGGCTGATCGCCGTCAAGCCCACGATCGAGAGAGCATCGATTACCCGCATGTGACTGGCGCACCTTCGATGGGCGCACTCATGTACGGCCCCACCGGGTTTTGCGCGTACGACAACGACACCACTGAAATCTGTAACTCATTAAAAATTACACCATCTCCCGCTAAAGGGGACCATGAGGCGATGCGAAGCCGGAGCACTTGCACGATCGCGTTCCGTTGGCGTTCGCTGGGCATGCTACCGACCTCGCGTCGTGGAATTCGAAGAGGAACGCTACACGCGTCGTGTCTTACCTCTAGCCTGGTCGTTAATTCTCACAGGGCGAGCGGGGAACGCGGTCGACAGGCGCGTGAGAGGGGGGCCAGAGCAGGAGGGGGGAGAGGAGGAGGGGACGCGCATGCTCTTGCGCTCATTGCGGCGTTGCGCAGGAGAGAATTTCGGCATGTCGAGCCCGCGTTTCAGAGGAAGAGTGGAGAGGGGGAGGGGGAGAGGGGGAGTGGAGAGGAGGTGTGTGGAGAGGGTTTCCGCTTGCGCAGTAAGGGTGGTCACGCCGCACACCACCACCACCACCACCACCACCACCGCCGGTTTGAACTCCGCTATAAGATGCTTCGCATATAAAAACTTTCGCTTGAAAGATAAAACGGACCTCAACCTACCCCGGAGGGCCAGCAGAGCATAACACTGAGAGAATCGAGACTTGAATCCATTAGTCACGCCATTACTGGCTCACACTTGTATCGACTACTGCACTACCGTGTCCGTAACTAAGTTGACACTCTCTCCCCTACATTTGGGTTTGGAAATGGGCTGTGCATAACAAACAGCTCTTCTCTGCCATGCGGTAACTATCCCTGTCGCGTGTTAATGCAAGCGGTATCTACAGGCTGAATGCATGGCTCGACAACACGCCAGGTGCTCGCAGGTAAGACGTGAGGTCCCAAGCGAAATTAAAACAAAAAACAAAAAAAACAAAGCCTCTGAACAACAAAAAGAGAGACAATCTTTACAGAGGGAGCATGAAAGCCTCCCAGCACTGTCACTATACATTTCTTATAATTTTTTAAGCGTGCGCGTACTGGCGCTTAATTACCGTAATGCTCCGTAGGCGAGCCGTCCTTTCTGCTGGGTCGTGCGTGCTCACTACGTCGCGTTTGTGTGAAGAAAGAAACAAGCAAAAGAAAACTCGCTGTGCGCAGTATACACTCCACCACGCGGGAACTGCGTGTGTGAATATGAAATATGATGAAGACAATAGCTCATCCTGTCACTTCAAGGTGCAAAAACAAAACAAAAAAGCAAAGAAAAGCGTAGGCCTTTCCAACGTGCCACTTTTCTTCGTCTTATCTTTCCACTTTTACTTCTCCCGCACCCTACCTCTTCAATTTAGTAATTTGCTTATTACTTCACGGAAAGTTTTGGGAACCACCAGTGCGTTGCCGACATCTCCCCAACGTTATGCTGTTGCGTGAATCATATCATTACTTCTGCTATTTGAGGTGTAATGATTGCCTACAACCATAATGTATGTCGTTGCCACGCTTGAGGACAATAAATCAGTAACGCAAGGTGCGTGTCAGATTTAAAAAAGAAAGTACTTTACGGGTCGATAATTTTTTTTTTTTCATGAGGCTTACTACCTCTCACGAACGTCCTCGGGACTGGTTGGCCATGTTGAGTGTCTCTGTGCTTCGAGTTGTCGGTTAATTCGCCCTCGCGCGGCGATGTTCTAGCCAGAGTTTCCTACAATATTTACTAGAGGGAACTGTGGCGCTGCGATCTTTCAGCCCCCATGGGACTTATGCGTAGTACATGCATTTGTCTAATCTTTGTACTTGCGGCTTCGAAGGCACTTGTGGACATGCTTATTCTTGTGTTTTGTTGTTTGTTTCGGATAAACGAATGAATCGTCGTGAACTTTATGAGCCAATTTGAATTGGTGAGCCTAAAAGGTCAAGGTGGTGAAGTGGAACTGCTGAACGTTTGCTGAACTTCGTCCTGCGACAAAGCGACTGCAGGCCGCGCGGAGCCAAACGAAGCCGAAATAACTAAGCTTAGACAAATCCATGTACTACCCATCGTTCCCATTCTGACTTAAGCGTCACGCGTTGCAACTCCCACAGACACAAGCGCAAGATTTCTCTCTAGTGTATCATTAGGAGGCTCTATGGTTCTTTCCCCATGAATTGTAGAAGCCTTTGCCGACTGCAGAAACATGGAAACCTTCGAGAGGCCCTTGCCCACTGCAATGCAGAAGCCTCTCCCATTTTCTCAAATTAACTCGGTGTTGTGATCGCTGCAGCCACGTTATCTCCGCAAATTTCTTAATCTCATATGCCCACCTAACTTTCTGTCTCGCCTAGCTGCGCCTGCAATTTCTTGGTATCCAGTCTGTTGCTCTTAATGACCAGCGGTTATTTTGCCTTCTCGCTACATGCCCGGCCCATGCCCATTCCTTCTTCTAGATTTTGACTAAGATATGTCCTTACCACGCGCTTGCTTTATAAACGACTCTGTTCTCTTCTTGTCCCTTAAGCGTTACGCCTATTATTTTTCTTTCAATGGGCCGCTGCGTCATTCTTAATTCATGATGGAGTGATCACCACTAAAAGGTGTTGCACTGTTGTTAGGATGCCCGACCATCACGAATCTTCCGTCAACTGGGAAGATTTCTGTCTGTGTGATCCCTGTGAATTTACTTTGTAGCCTCGCGATTAACGCATCGATGAAATTTATAATTAATAAGCCTCGCTCAACCTTGTGGGTTTTTTCAGAACGACATCTCTCACATTCAACTCATCGTAATTATACAAAATGAGAAATTCGCGAGATGAGATCAGTGCGGAAAGAAGCAATCGGAGACAGCGATGGTACGTGGAAAAGGGAAGAGAATCAAATTGAGAAAAAAGCGCGTTGTCGAAGGAAGAGGAGCAACAAAAGTAGAATATATTTTAACAAAATAATGCTCAAGCACCGTCATCTTTTGCATAGTCCAGTGGATCGAGAAAAAAAGTTGGGGGGGGGGGGGGGGCGGGGGAGAGGGCGAAGGGGCATCCTTTCTTGCTCTAAACCGTTTTTGTAACGCATATTTTTTAGGTTGTGCAAGTGCTAACAACGTTTATTTGCACGCTCAGGCCTGCAGAGATCCATGTTCAAGCCTAGCAAAACAGTCGGTGGTCGAGAACTTGGCGCCGATAAAGTTTTCGTAAACAGTATTAAGAAAAAGCCACGAAATTCACACACATATCATTCCCGGAAGGAGAAAAAAAACACGTGATCATGAAGTCAGAGAAATACATTACCGTGAGTTTTCACCTGGTATGTCTCCAACAGAATAACAATGGAAGCATAATAAATTTGTACGTGTCACTTCCCGGATGCCGCATTTTATTCTAGTGACAAAATTGCCATTCTTTTATTTATTCAGAAAAAAAGGGGGATATCATTGTGTTGTTTCGATTTAGTGCTCTATTTGTATTTTGACTGTCAAGAATTTTCACATTAAAAACTCACTCTTAACAGCGTAAAGCAGTGCGATAAACTGGGAAAAAAATGTGTATTTTCAACAGAAGATGGGCACGAAGAGCCATAACGTTGTAGTTGCTATAGCTGTAAATTTTTGTTGTCCTATATCAGCGCGTTAGAACATAATCCTTGAACTTAAAGGTACGTCTTATAGCGCCAGCTGTTTATCTTCTCAGAATCTTGCCTCAATAACAGACAATGCAACCTTATATTGCTTCATATTACATGAAAACAAACAAAACCTGCTTTCGGTCTAATGCTTTCGACATGGAAAAACCGCAGAAGCTTTCTAACTCCTGCGATATTCGAGTCTTAGAAACTTACTGAAATTAGGGTTAAAAAAGATGGTTGATCCCTCTGTCATAGGAATCGGTATAACACGAAATTGAAACGTGTCGTCACAGAAGTAGTTGATTGCTTTAGTGGACTGGTATATCAGAGCTTGTATAATGTCTATTGTTGTTTGGCAGATGTAGCACCGCCTGATGGGGACGCACTCACGTTGACGCCTAGTGGCACATCTCCGTACCGACCACTAACGTCCATCATCATGATTTAACCCTTGCGTTAGCTGAAGTTCTTAACATATACGTGGACACAGCGTATGGTGAATCCCGCACAAATATGGCATCAACAAGCAAATAATAAACACCCACACTCGTTGTGTCTTCCCTCTAGCCTGGCAGTTAATTTTCACAACGCGAGCGGGGAACGCGGTGCGAGAGCCAGGCGCTATGAGCGAGGCTTGGCCTGAAACCACCACCTCGCGGTGTGTTAGACGAAATTACCTTTCTATTGGAAACGCGCCGAATGGGACGGTCGCAGCAACGCCGCGTTTTGTTTTGTTTTTTTCGAGCCTAGTGGCCCAGATGTCACCGCCCCGTCATAAAAGGGACGCTCATAGCATCCATCCATCAATCCAAAAGCACTGCGAGAGGAAAGTGTGAAAGATGAAATGCGCGCTCATTTAGCCTCCGTTATGTGTTTGGCGGTAGCTCAGTGGGCTAAACGCCCGCCAGCCATCGTCGCGGACCGAGTGGTCATGGGTTCGACTCCTGTCAACGGAAAATTTTCTTATAGTTTTTTTGCTTTGCCATTTGATGGCGCTCATTTTGCTGACGTGTTTCCGTGACGGAAATACGTCGTGAAAATCTTGGTGGACCCCGGCATAAAACACTGTCTCGATGTTCGTGAGCCCAATTTCACTAGAGCTTAGAGAAATATTCTGCTGACAACTTATTAATCCAGTTGCCTTGAGAAAAAAGAACGAATGGTGATTTATTTTTTAGAGTTCCTGATATATTATCAGAGCTCTCTGAAAAGATTGCGTTCTTGGCATATGCCACATCTCGGTTAGTTGTACGTTTCGCACAAAGAAGACATGTCCGGAATAACGGCGAGCGTGTCCAACGTGCTTCGTAGGTACGTAGAAGACTACCTCGATATCCCTCTGCTATCGCGTTAACTGCTAGACGGTGGCACATAACAGCACGCAGCATCACCCCATTGGCGTCGGCACCATTGCCTCCAACATTTTCGTTCTCAAGAACACCGTCACTGCGACCGATATTGTCACCAATTTCTTCTACGGATTCTGACAATAGTTTTTAGGAAGGGAGTCGCACAAAACGCCTCTGCAATTAAAGGCACGCCCAGCATGAGCCAGTAGAGCACAAGAGCAGCAGCGACTTCATTAAGCGAAAGAGTGCACGCCCCCAGAGAACGTGAGCTTAGCATACTAAGTCTACGCTTCCAAGATCCTTAATGCGCACTTCGCAAACGGACTCTTGCTTCCTCGCTCTAATCTAAATCGCCACTGAAGATTTTGGAACTTCGCCTGTGCTCTTTCGCATCATGAACCCTGTGTTCATTTCCTTTCCTTTTGTTAATGAAACATTGGTAGCCGGGAAATCAGCCGACTGCTAAAGAACGGAGGCGCTCGCCATTTAGATCAGAAAGCAATTAGCCGGTCGTGTGCAGCACGTGGGAGGACCTGTGGAAACAGGCGCCGCGTCATCTCCAGCTTTAAGGCAAGACATTTGCATACTAGATGAAGTCGAGACGTTGTACTCCAGAAAGTCTCTTCAAGTTCAAGTCTCTGCGAACGTCGTTGTTTCTTCTTTTCTTTTTTTTTGGTCCTATTTTAACGAGACTCTGTATTATAATTGCCACCCTTGTCATCGATTGCCAGTGCGCATTGATGCACTGAAACTACAATGAACGCCTGCACCTGTGTACACGTATTCATCGGTGTGCAAGACCGCGTTCTTACCTGATAAAAGCGCAGCATTAATTATCAGCCATATTTACAAATTCTTTCCTTCTGTACCTGTACTTAGCCATAAAATGGCCCCTTCCCTGTCACATTTTAAAAATAGCACTGTATTACCTTTTGGGGGCAATTTTGTTTAGGAGCAAGTTGCAGATAATGATTACGCTGTTCATATCATTAGCGAAGGGTCATGAAATGATAACTATTACTTACGAAGGAACAGCTTCGTGTATTCGGCCTGTGCATTTCGTGTTTCCTGGGTGTTCGAAGTTGTTAAGGTATTTTTGCGTCGATGTCGGGTGCTCAAGTGAACTCGTAGCCTCACCATCCGCCTAAATTTAGTCGTGTACGCATCATTCAAGTTTAATTATTTGCAATAGCACAGGGAAATGGTGTGAACGCACCTTTACTGGTAAATAACATAATAAAACGTGTATAACAATACTACTTGCGAGATTTCTTACCGCAATAATCAACGCAATAAATGAAATCTGCATGTCTTAGCCGTGCATAATGTGGAGGGAAACTCCTTACGAGTGGTTCATAAAAAAAAAACCTCTGGATTTTTAGAGTGCGTACGAATATAAGCATAACAAAAAAATAGAAAGGAATTGCGGCTTATAAGAAGAGGAGTTTCAACGGTCCTACACGAAATGATTCAGCAAAAAGAAGAAAACATGACGCGGTGTGCTCCTGATGGCTTCCATGGCTCACCGATTATGGGTTGGATCAAGAATTTATTCCGATGCGCCGCTTTCGCTTTCTCTCTTTCTTTCTTTTGTTTCTTCTTTCTTTCTTTTTTTTTTGAAGTTTTCACGCTGCTCTCCTCTTCCTCACGCTCTCTAGCCTGTTTAATTTTTTTTCGCAGGCCTGAATTTCCTCTCTCAAGGAATTGATGTGTTTTGTAGGAGGGAGCGTGGTGTCGGATGAGATACAGGTAAAACGATAAAATAGGATGAAAAAGAAAAGGCTATATCTTCGAGGCCGCAAGAAGCTATAGATGCATCTACATGGTTCTCCTTCTTTGACCGGCCCTCCCTTCTCTGTGCAAAATGGAACAGCCCTCCATTTCCCTCCAAGTGACACGTGCGAGATTTCGCCAAGAAAAACGTTGAAAAAAGAAGGAAGAAAGAAATAAGAAATAACCAACCCTGCTCCATCTAGGCGAAATGGTGAGAGGAGGGCAATCAAACCAGAGAAAAAAAAAAGAATCTTGGACGAGAAAGTTAGGAGTGTAGCCGAACATTATAACCGCGTAGGCTTTAAGCCTCGCAAAGTCGTAACCACAGGCTCTAGTATGGTGCATATACACTCATGCTAGGGACAAGCGCCCCAAAATACAACGGAGAAGCAACAACTAAGCGGCGTATAGTTCTCGTTTCGTTTGCATGTGACTGCGTCGTTGCGAGTTTCTAATGCAAGTATTTTTTTTTATTATTCTCTTGCTTGAAAAGCCTCGCGATAGCACCGGTTTACGTCTCTATGCAAATGCGAGCCATACAAAGGGAGAAAAAGCGTATTTTCCCCCTAGATCCATGGCTCCTATTCTCCGCTTCTGAAGCATATCTAAGTAGGCCAGCCGCGTCGCGAATGCTGAAATCACGCATGAGATGAGTTGCCTGCTATTGCTTTTGCAGCGAAGGCCTGAGGCAAGCGATGATGCTGGGGTTTTTATTTCTTAAGCCCTTTTAACTATCATCGATGCATCAGTGGGGGGGGGGGGGGGTCAACAAGAGCGCGCCGAACTGCGATTCATCTTGGGCCCCCTACATGAATATTTTATGCCTGCTCCGGTCCACGTTTGGCTTTGGAAACTAAGTCACACGTATTCTTTCTTGCTCCGAATATTAAATTGATTGATTGATTGATTGATTGATTGATTGATTGATTGATTGATTGATTGATTGATTGATTGATTGATTGATTGATTGATTGATTGATTGATTGATTGATTGATTGATTGATTGATTGACATTGCCACGCGCACTTTTTTCTCTATTTTTGTGTCTCACCCACAAATGCTGTTACCACCGTTCGGCGCAGGCAGCACCGAAATTTTTGCGAAACTTCTAAATTATTTCACACGATTCCGATAAGGTTGCGCGCGCAACGCAAGCAGTCGAGTTCATTCTAGAGCTAACGCGATAACTAAAGATAACGCTGAAATTTTCGATCAATTGTTTATAAAAGACGACGCATTCCGCCGACGTACGAAGACTGTGATCGTCGCTATCATTGTACAACGTGCATTGGTTGTACTTTGAGTAACTTAATTTTCTGAACACAAGTTAGCACAGTGAAGACTTTGACCCTAGCCAGTGTGACTGCCGCCTTCTTCACCGTCACCATATACCACATGACAACACTTATGTTAGGCTCTTGTCTTTTTTCCTTTCCTTTTTGCTTCTGTTTCTTGTCGAGGCTATGCTCGTGTGATTCTATTTATATTGGCAATGTTGATCGTTACCGCCAACATACGACGTCCGCGTACAACGTCCGTTCAGCATACGACGTCCGTTCGATGTAATGATCCAGCAGTCAGCACCAAATCGACCGGCAACTATTGACTTGCATACGCGATGACTGAACTCTCACCCTAATGAGCTCGCGCTTTTCCAAAACCGTGCATAAATCGCCGACGATGGTTGTCAGTGTAAGCCAGGGATCTCAAACACGCGGCCCGCGGACCTTTCGCGGCCCGCACATGACTGTCCTCGTTCCATATATTTTTTTTTTACTTTCTCACTAAGTATGTGCATGAGCTACACAGGCGTGATCGGTCTCGAGCATTTTTTTCGTGAGGTACCCCTTGCAGGCAGCGTATAACCGTGGATCAGAAACTCTGTATTTCAGAATAGCCGTTAGATTTTAGTCATTCTGTAGATCAGTGTCGATACGTTTTCCCAAACCTGACGTCGAGTACTAAGCACCCTTCAGAAATATATCATATATGTGAAATCGGGAAGGCCCTTTTGCAAATAGCAGCGGCAGCTGACATTTTGTTACAATTCTGCCCCCCACCGCTTCTCTCCGCCGCCTTCAGCTACAGCCCGCACTGTCTCGGCCCATCGGGAGACCCTGGTGTTAAACGAATGGCCGAGCTGAACGCTTCACGAATACTGTTCGTCTAACTTAGGTGACCAACAGTTGTACGCTACTTGTCACTGCAGATGATCATACCAGCATTTAAAATGATAAAGTTAAGCCTGATGTTTCGGGCTTAGCTAAACGTTGTAATTTTTAAATGGCACAGAATGTAGCGAAAAGCGATACGTAATGCCACTTTGCGTTTAAACCTTCACAACATAACTAGATACTGACGACGTATAACCGCAGATTACTTTTCGTAACCATAAGCTGTTTTTAAGTGGCAATACGAATTGTTGAATTTAACAGCTCACGTATAGCTTTGCTTCTTTCTATCGTTCATGAATTGTCTTTTTGAAATCGCTCGTGCCACGTCGCATAATTATCCCTCTTCAGCACGATTGCTCTCGCAAGCGTGCGTAATTCGCGCAAAAAGCCAAAAAGGAATCTGTGACTAACTACAACTGCTTCGTTAATTAACATGCACACTTATTATGCTACGTTGCATACTGAAATCCGGCCCCTATATCATATGTATCCAATATAACTGTGAACTTAAACGAGAACCATCGATTTCGTACCGGTTTTATTTTTTAAAACACGTTGTCTGAATATACGGAAAACCGGAAGTAAGCACTCGACCGGAAGTGTTTGGAAGATGCACGAGAAGGTCACTCCTTGCTCGTGCCACTGAAAAATTAAAGCAGTGGATGCTCCGCTTGAAATCTTTACTGCTTTTAGTCCGTTACTCAAGGATGCCTGTCGACCATATGTGTTTTGGGACAGTATACATACACGCCAACGAAAGTCTTAAAACGAGGTATATGTAGGTTCTCACGTACTGGCCTTGTGATACGGCTTTTCTTGCGCAAAACGGTTACTCGCCTCGATACGTACGACGTTCCATGGCTCCGGAGGTTTGCCTTACATGATTTTACTTTTCTTTAGTCAGCCACTGAAGGGGGCGATTATGAAACTAT
This sequence comes from Rhipicephalus sanguineus, assembly GCF_013339695.2. Classification (NCBI taxonomy): domain Eukaryota; kingdom Metazoa; phylum Arthropoda; class Arachnida; order Ixodida; family Ixodidae; genus Rhipicephalus; species Rhipicephalus sanguineus. The sequence continues at coordinate 72,859,226 of NC_051179.1, read as the reverse complement.
TGAGGTTAACGTGCAGCGAATAAACACTCGATACAGGGGACTCTTGAAGTGGAATAACGCTGGCTTTGGGCAATGATTTCCCGAAGGAGGCCGATGTCGCTCAGAACGTGCCAGGATTTTCTAATCTCCTTCGGTATATAGCAACGCTCGGCAAGACCTTTAATATTCTCCCTGGAAGCAATTACACCAAGTGAGCGGAAGTTCCGTCGGTATTCCATGCGAGATTTCCGGGAACCATTAGTCGTAGTGAAGCTCGGCGAATAGGGAAGGAGAGCCAAACAGATATCGGACCAACGACCGAGCCCCATTAGCCGGACAGACAGAAGCGATAGAATACACTCATGCTCATTTGCATGTAGGCTATGCGAGAGCTTTGTGGACAGAGGCAGCGTGCGAACTATCGAGCGAGAGTAACCGCCATTTCATACGCGTTGCAACCCGATTATGGGTTACGTTTTTGCACATATATGTTGTTTGTTAGGGCTAAGGCTGACCTTCATTGACCTTCCTGTATTGGGAAAGATCGTATATAGCTGAAAACGGTGTTGGTCGAAACAAGTTTGTATGCCAATAATTTCTCTCTTTCTCTTTATATCTTTCTTTTTCTCACTCTATTAATGAGAACTAACAGACAATAACGCCAAGGAAAGTACAGGGGGTGTTATCTGTAGTATTTAGAATGTAAATGTGAAGAAAGTAAAGTGGACGAAAAGATGACTTGCCGCCGGCAGGGACCGAACCTGCGACCTTCGACCTTCGAATTCGAAGGTCGCAGGTTCGGTCCCTGCCGGCGGCAAGTCATCTTTTCGTCCACTTTACTTTCTTCACATTTACATTCTAAATACTACAGATAACACCCCCTGTACTTTCCTTGGCGTTATTGTCTGTTAGTTCTCATTAATATTGTGTCTAACAAAGATAAACGAGCCCTTGAAAAATCATAGCTTTCCTTTTTTCTCACTCTGTACTCGTTCTATCGCTCATCAGGGTTATTGCATCCCACGCCGGACAAATAGGCGCACGTGTTCTGGGAGCGAAGCAGAAGAGGAAGAAGAGGAAGGCGATGAAGAAGAGGGCCGAGAGGGTGGCGCCGGTTCATGACGATGATAATTTCCTGTCTAGGACACATCAAAAACATCGAGCCCAACCGCTCTGCTGTAAAATCTTGGCACAGGGCCGCCGAACTAATTACCTCGTTGTTCTTCACCGAGCCAGGGTCTCAAGAGAAACGGCGGAAACCAAAGCTAAGCGTTCTAAGTTGTATAACATACAGCTCATAAAGCAGGGCCGAATTACCAAAGGAGAATGTACTGAAAGCACGAGGTTCTTGCTGCTACTTTCCAAACTGTGATAGACATGAAATCTCTTTCGTTCTTTCTCGTTTCTATTTCTTTTCTTTTTTCTCCTCTATGCGCTCCTGCACTCTTCTTTCACCTCCCCCTCTTAGACTGCTCCGAAAAAAACAACCATAATAGCTATTTCGTTTCGTACTTCGTAAAGTGATTTTTTAGAAATTTTTTAGCCATAGTAGTAAACCGGATCATAGCCAGAGCCTGTCTGAAAGAACATTGAAGAACTTAGTTTCGTGTTCTAACCAGTAGTTCGGTTAAGTAAGTTTAGGAAAACCCTTTGAGCCGTAAGCTATCCTGTTGAGACGCAGACGGCGGAGCGCTGGAGAGAACCCAGCGTGCGGTTCGACGGGTTTAACTGCGACTCCAAGCTCTGCTTGGTCAACGTTAAATGTTTTTCGGCGCACGCAGCGGCTGTGCGCGACGTCTTGTTCCTTTACGCGTGGACGCGGCCGCAATTGAATCGCGTCGCTCGTGGAGCAACGGGCGCGGCAGTGTTTTGACCCAGAAAATGCGAATGACAGTCGGTCTCGCTTCAGTGGTCGTTTTTTTGAGCTCGGTCGTATATAAGGGTACATTGTTTCTCTCCTTGCGCCAGAGAGTGCGGAAACTCACTCGGATCAAAAACTTCTACTTGGGAAGGCTTTTATCTGTATTAAACACGACGCACATGCACTTATGGGCTCGGAGAGACGGCGTGCAGAGGACAAGGCGAAATCAGAGTTTGGGGGCTTAGCTACGTGGAAATACATTAGAACACCCATTCACGAGGTTTCATCTTTTCTCTGCCCTAACCGCTGTATTATTTAACACAGTGTTTGCACACTCCGTAAGGAAAAACATGCCAAAAAAAACAGCTCTCCTTTTAGCAATATGGGAAGACGGACTCGTCAAATGCCTTGTTCTGAGCTATTACTTATCGTTTTAATGTGTTTATTTAGTTTATTTTATTTCTCTGTTAATTCAGTGCTATTGAGAAGACGTCGTTCTCAAAGAACAAAAAACTTACAAGGTCCCTTTCGCATTCGCCTAAGGCGACTCGAAGGTGAAGGCCGCCTTCTTCTTTTTCTTCTCAGCCTATGTATTGATCCTCCGTCGCTCCCATCCGAAAGCTATCTGCACCTAACGTGGTTTTGCGCTGCCTCCAGAATCGGAGGCATTGCAAGCTTTCTGCACCTCACAAGGTTTTGCACAGCCTCCGTGATCAGTCCGTCATAATGATGTGTGACGTCATTATGATGTCATATGGGGACGTCATCACGGGATGATTATTTGTATCACTCGTGTTGTCACCGACGCCGCGGGACGCCGGCGCCGATGGTCAATTGTCGCATTTGGCGGGGCGTCTAAGGCTTTCGCCCTAAAAAAGACTGAAAAGAGACATTTGAGAAACGCTAGATGCTTCCGGTGAGAGGCACAGAGGATGTCCCAAATGAACAGCAAGCCTATTGCACAAGCGTATTACGATAGTGAATGAAGAAACCTGGGCCTGAAAGCCGCGTTAAAACAGCGTTGAAACGCTTACCGTGCCGTTCACGCCTGGGCGTTGCATTCACCACAAAGGAAAGTTTATTGAACCGGTACACGCAAGCGCTAGAGACGCTTATAAGCTAAGTACTTAAAATAAAATGCGTCAGTAAAACTTACACAAACGCTAGACGCAATCTCATGCAAACTGCCGATTGTATATTCATTTCTAATTGGTATGGCTGATAGCCATGCGATAGCACCGAGTGCGACGACTGCGGTTTCCGAAAGACTACCGAAAACCTCCTCTTTGGTACTGTCCGTCTTTTGAAAATAGAAGTCACGAGTTGCGCGCATTTTTGAATCAGCTAAGCAGAAATAATTTGTAATCGAACAAGATTCTCGGAGCTACACTTTCTTTATGCAAAAGCCAGGAAAGTGCTACTGAGATTTCCGTAAGCTACCAGACTAACTCCCCGTCCATGAAGAATAGCTGTCAACGCGTCGGCGACATTCGGCCATGAATTATTTGTACCAGTTGAGCACGAGCGCTAAGGAGCACTCTCGTTTCTCCTTCAAGCATATCTGGTCGAACACTTATAACCGGTCTTCGTAATATTCATCAAGAGTCTTCTAAAAAAAAGAAATCGATGATTCTGGTTCAAGTTGAGAGTTATACTGGATACATATGACATCTGAGCGTAACTTTACTGAAGATAAGGGCGAATTAACTGTCAGGATAATTAATGAAATTTAGTCGATTGAGTTCACTTAAAGGAGGAGGAGGAGGAGGAATAAGTTTTATTGATGCCAAATGGGTGTGGGAATGAAAGCTAGTGAACAGCTGAGACTATCACGACACCTGGCGGAACAGATCTCAACCACGCGCAGATTTCTACGCGGCGTCTGAGATCCGCCTTGGCAGCGCGCGAAACAACGTTAGCCAAGGAATACACCAGTGCACACCGTCGTCGCCCGAGTGTCTTCTAATTCTTTTTAGGGGCGAAGCTCCTTAAAGCGGCACCCGTTCATCCCTCGTAGTCGTAGTTGTCGTAGTGCGTAACCAGTCGTAACGCTAGTACCAGATCTTGACCTTCAAGGTGGTGCCGGTGGGAGATTTTAGGGGCGAAGCTCCTTAAAGCGGCACCCGTTCGTCCCTCGTAGTCGTAGTTGTCGGAGTGCGTAACCAGTCGTAACGCTAGTACCAGATCTTGACCTCCAAGGTGGTGCCGGTGGGAGATTTTTCCTGTGCGTTGTTGAACAATAAAAATTCGCAGCGTGCGCGTTAACTAAAAGCCGAATTCTTCTGTCTCTCATTCCCCATTAGCAGCCATTGGCATGTTCCAGTAGGAAACGTTAGTAGAAGTAGAAGTGTAAGTGTTAGCTAAAAGCCGACTTCTTCTGTCTCTCATTCCCATTAGCAGCCATTGTTTACCTCCAAGGTAGTCCCTGGTGAGATTTCTCCTGTGCGTGATTAAACAATAAATATTTTGCTCACAACGCCGTTGATTGATGAAATAAACCAACGAAAGACGCCAGATGTTTTCTAAAAGCAAAACGAAAGAACGCCAGATGTCTCTAAAGCAAAACTAAAAGACGCCAGCTGCTTAACGAAAGACGCCAGGTGTTTTCTAAAGCAATGGTTTTCTAAACAATGAAAATTCACAGCGTACATGTAAAATTAAAGTGAGCTGCAAGTCGTCATAACTCTCATCGAACCTTTAGTATAAACGCGCCCGATCTCACGTCGGTGATGATGTACTGGGCAGAATTCACGGAAGATTCACGGTTTACCGATGAACCTCCGCAGCTTCGCCCACTCATCATCATTCACTCCGTGGATATACCGTGATTTTTTTAACGCGAGAGTGTGTTATGCCGAGGTCCACCAAGACTTTCATGACGTATTTCCGTCACGGAAATACGTCGGCAAAATGAATGCCATCAAATGGCAAAGGAAAAAAACTACTACAAAGAGTTCCATTGACAGGAGTCGGACCCATGACCTCTCGGCCCGCGACGATAGCTGGCTGGTGTTAAAGCCGCTGAGCTACCGCCAAACACATAACGGAGGCTGCATGAACGCACCTTTTATATTTCACACTTTCCTCTCATGGTGCTCTTGGATGGATGGATAGACGCTATGAGCGTCCCCTTTAACCGGGGCGGTGTCATGTATACCATCAGGCTCGAAAAACACACACACACACACACACACACACACAGAGAAAAACGCGCCGTTGCTACGACCGTCCCATTCGGCGCGTTTCCAAAAGAAGTGTAATTTCGTCAACAATTTAACACACCGCGAGGTGGTGGCTTTAGCCCAAGCCTCGTTCATAGCATCCATCTATATATAAAAATAGCTCTCCAACGCTCGCCTGGCTGTCGCACCGCGTTCCCCGCTCGCCCTATGAGAATTAACGGCGACGCTACAGGGAAGACAAGACGCGCGTGGCGTTTCTCTTCGCGTTTCACGACGCTTTGAAGAAATGCATATCGAGTATCAGTGTATATTACGTGCATGTTTATGCCACATTTGCGCGAGATTCACCATATGCGGTGTCCACGTATATGTTAAACCATGATCATGGGCGTTGGTCATCGGTCTGGAGACTGCCACTAGCCGTCAACGTGAGTGCGTCCACCAGTTGTATATCTCCCAAACACTAGACAATGTACAAGCTTTCATATACTAATGCACTATAAACAATCAATTACTTCTGAGACGACCCGTTTCACTTTCGTGTTATACCGATTCCTATGACAGAGGGATCAGCCATCTTTTTTTCTTATCTCTACCTTTTTCTTTCGTTTCTCCTTTACCATTGCAGTGTAATGAAGTGGCCTCGGTCCTGCCTAAATTACCTGCCTTTCACTTATCTTTCTTTTCTTCCTTCTTTGCCAGACATGACACAGACGTCCTTGTATTGCTGTCCGAGCTTTCGGATACTCTGACACTCTATAGTTCGGTGCTGAGACCACACTGATTGCATTTTGTAATCGACTGAATACGATAAACGAGAAGAATCGAAGCGCAATATGCATTGAGTCAACTGTGCGGTGCATTTCCCGGGGGGTAAACTTGATACATAATTGGAATACCAGCACGAAAATCATGAATAAGCCGCCCATCATGATGACTTGGCGGTTATGGTATTGAAGTGCGAAGTACGAGGGCGAGGGCTCGATTCCTGGCCATGGCGGGCACATTTCGATGAAAGAGCAGTGCGATAAACGTCCATGTACTTAGATTTATATACATGCTAAAGAAAACTCACAGGGCCCCTTACGCATTCGCCTAAGACGACTCGAAAGCGAGAGCCATCTTCTTTTTCTTCTCAGTCGATGTATTGATTCTCCCGCCCCCTTTTCTGAGATATTTCTGCACCAAAGGTGGTTTTCCACTGCCTCCAGGAACGGAGGCATTGCGAGATTTCTGCACCTCGCCTACTTTTGCACTGCCTCCGTGATTCGCACACCTTTTACCAAGCGAAGATGTCATGTGGTGACCATAAGTCGGCAAACTTACTCGTGAGTCGACTCCCTCAGATCGAGCCGTGACTCTGAGTCTGAGTGAGACCGGATGGGAAAAAGTTTTGTGAGTCTGAGTCCGAGCGAGTCCGGTTGAGAAAAATTTAGGTGATCCTGAGTCCGAGTGAGCCCTAAGCGCAAAATACATTTCTTGATTGAGCCTGAGTGAGCTACACATTTTTTGCCGGTGATGATGCCATCATGTGACGTCATGATGGCGTCATATTGACGTCACGTGATATGGCTCACAAGGATAACGTCATAATGACGTCACAAAATTCGACGACCTGATGATGTCATATGGCGACGTCATCATGTGATGATTTTTAACACGAAAGTGTTTTATGCCGGGGTCCACCAAGTACATCCGTCACGGATATGACGTTGATAAAATGGACGCCAACAGGTGAGAAAGAAAAAAACCAAGAAAGAGATACCCCGCTGGGAATCGAACCCACGACGTTGCGGCCGCGACGGCAAGCGCCCGACGCGCTACCGACTAAGCTAAATTTTTTTTTTAACCGACTAAGCTAACTCGGGAAATGCTAGACACGCGAACGCGCCTTATATCTTTCACACATTCTCTTTCGCGACGAGCGGAGCGGGGCGGTGCCGCCGTCTGTGAGATGGGAAAAGAAGTAATGCTTCACGATCGACAATGTTACGTTCTTTGCCTTTGGCTTCGTGTTAGCTTGCGTCGGCTCATCGGAGTAGTGCAGCTTCCACGTGCAGCAACGGGATTTCTCCGCCGCCGACTGCTTCGATTGCGAGAGCACCGACTAACAACTTCTGCTGCAATACGCGTTGCAGAAAGGATGCGATTTCGACGGGCGAATGTCGTGCCTTGGCGGAGCGAGAGCAGCGCCTGCGAGACAGAAACCAGCGGGACGCACGCGTTTGCGGCTCAGGCTACGAACCTCTACCTCCTGTGTTGCTGAAGCGCAGTGTGTGTTAGTGTATGCATGAGCACAGGCGTTGGCTACCCATTACTAGAAAGCGCACACCGTGCCGTTTCTCTCCTTAATTGACGACGCTTTGAAGAAGTGCATACCGGGTACCAGTGTTGATTATGAGCTTGTTGATATCATCTTTACGCGGGATTCACGATTCGCTGTGTCCAAATACATGTTCATACCGTCAGCTACCACAACGGTTTAATCATGATCATGGGCGTTAGTCGTCGCGATAGAGACATGCTGTCAACATGGGTGCATCCACGTCAAACAGTGCTATAGCTGCCAAACACGAATAGACATTGTACAAGCTCTTATATATCGCTACACATTAAGCACTACTTCTGTGAAGACAAGTTTCACTTTCGTGTTATACCGATTCCTATGACGGAGGGATCAGCCATGTTTTTTTCCATCACTCGTGTTGACGCCGACGCCGCGGGGCGCCGACGGTCAATTTTCGCGTTTGATGAGGCATCTAAGACTTTCGCATACCACGCGCTGATAAGTAATGCGGAGACCTGCTGTTAAGTCTTGACTGATAATTTCATTGTCATTTGGCCCGTAAAGCGTGGACACCTAATTGATTTGGTGAAAACTCTTTGTGTGGGAGACTCCAGCATACAGGAGTTATCGTTTGTTTCTCCTTTTTAATTGTGGGTCAGACACTGTCCCATCTCAGTTCTTCGTGCAACATGCCGCTACTGCGGCTCTCTGTTTTAGCACGTCTAGCCATTAGCGTTGATATCGCGTCTAGTCTCCCGTGGGCAATGGGACGGCGCAGCGGGTTGCATTGTAGTCGCCTCTGGGACATTGCGTTATGCCCCTTCATATGTAATGATTAAATCTAATGGTGCGGAGAAACAACGGCTCGTGGCAATATCTCGTGATTACCCGTTTCCTAGCGTCGACCATCTGTCGTGCAGCGGTAAACACACGAAGCAGTATAGTCGGAAGTAATCGTGGACGATTATCTTTTCGTCCTTTTCGTTGGTCGCATAGCCCACGCCACTCACAGAAACGCGCCTGTAGCTGTATACACGCGCATACGCACAGACTGAAATACATCTGTGCGACACTCCGGCAATGGCATGCACTCGTGGACATTAACGCCAAACCGTAAGAGAGGAAGCGAAAGTTGCCTCGCTCAACATTATCTCCGTGGGCATCATGTCGGGTGCTATTTCCTCACGCTACCATTATTCTAATGTACCAACTTAATGTAAACAACACGTGTCTAGAAATACGTGACACGTACGCGGAGAGCCAAGATAAGGGAGTTCCGATTTATTTCATTAGTTCTTTTTCTTTTTTTTTTAGGGGCGAAGCATCTTAGGGTCTCGGCGTGTCGGCGGGCGTCGTCGTGTCCTGTCGCTGCGTGCATCATCGTGTCCTGTCCATTTGCTTGAGCGCTAGAGAGGGCGCCACCGCTTCATCGCTCGCCGTGTGGCGAGACAGAGCGAACGGCGCGCGTTGACTATGGAAATGCTCTTTCTGCGATGAACGTGGAAGTACCAGCTCTACCAGGGGAACTACCAGAGAGAACGCCGACGCAGGCAGCGACTGCTAGCGATCGAGTTTCTTGATTGAAAAAACCGACTGCTCGCGCTGCACAACTGTTCACCGGCAAGCCCATATATATAGGCACTGGATCTTGACCTGCAATGTAGTGCCGATGAGAGATTTCTCTTGTGCGTAGTTGAACAATAAAGATTCGCAGCGTGCACGTTAACTAAAAGCGGACTGCGGGTCTCTGTGTCTAATCTTTCTTCTGTCTCTCATTGCCCATTACCAGTGATTTTACTGCGGGAAACACCGGCGCACACTGCATGCTTCGCCGCTCCACAAGCTTCACGTTAGGAGAGCTGTTTCATTATAGCGCCAACGGTCCGGAATGATTTATAATAGTAATACAATTTTTTAGATGCGAAGTATCTTAAGGCGGAGCTCAATCCGGTGGTGGTGGTGGTGGTGGTGTGCGGCGTGACCACCCTTACTGCGGATGCGCATACCCTCCCCACACACCTCCTCTTCCCTTTCCCTCACCATTCCCCATGTCCTCTACCCCTCTCCCCTTCCCCTCTCCACTCAACGCTCTCCCCTCTCCCTCTCACATACCCATCCTCCACTTCCCCTATCCACTTCCCCTCCCCACTTTCCCTCTCCCCGTCTCCTCTCCCATACACCTCTCCACTTTCCCTCTCCCATACCCCTCTCTACTTCTCCTCTCCCCCTTTCCACTCTTCCTCTGAAACGCGGGCTAGACATGCCGAAATTCTCTTCTGCGCAACGCCGTGATGAGCTCGAGCGCATGCGCGTCCCCTCCCCCTTCTCTCTCCTCTCCTACGCTGCCCCCCTCTCGCCCGCCTGTCGACCGCGTTCCCCGCTCGCCCTGTGAGAATTAACGGCCAGGCTAGATGGAAGATACGACGCGCGTAGCGTCCCTCCTTGCGTTCCACGACGCGAGGTTGGTAGCATGCCCAACGAACGCCAACGGAACGCGATCGCGCAGGTGCTCCGGCTTCGCATCGCCTCATGGTCCCCTTTAGCGGGAGATGGTGTAATTTTTTATGTACGTCTCACCTATCTACCAGATTATGTTATAGGTACGGTCGACGCATGTATTATGAGAAAGGTCTTTCTCAAGGCCACATCTAGCAATGTTTTACATTACGCATGAACAGTACAGTGGTCGTAATGCATAAAAAACTGTTTGTCATATCCGCGCATACATATGCCGGGTAGAAATCTGAGCAAACAAGGCGGAGAATTTTACATTTTTAATGGCACGAGCACCGAGTGAAACTCTTCTGTCTCTTCCAGGCACTTCCAGTCTAGCACTTGCTATCTGTTTTTAGAACATTCAAGACAAGTCTTTTAAAAAATAAAACTGGTAGGAAATCAATGGTCCTTGTTTAAGTTAAGAGCGTTATTGAATGCATACCATTCGTAGCATAAGTTTACTTAGGATAAGGACCAATTATCTTCCAGGGTAATTATTGAAAATTAGTTGAATCAATTCATTGAAAGAGCAGATCATCGCGACACCTGGCGGAGCAGATCAAAACCATGCGCCTTTTTCTGCGTCGCCTCTGAGATCCGATTCAGCAGCGTGACGGAACACGAAGTTAACCCAAGAAATACACCAGGGCAAACTAACGCCGAGGTGCAAGTGCCCTATCACACGCCTACATATAACACGACTACGAGTGATGGACGTGTATAGAAAACTATCTGCACGGACTCTATCCGCGGCATTCATGTGACCACCCCGTATGTACTCGACTACGCCCTTAGACTCCGTTCATTCTTCATACACCGCATATCGTATATGTACGCACATTCATAGGGCTTCTAATCATTTTTTCTCTTTTCTTATTCTTTATTGGTTCTAGTTGCTCTTGCTGTTGTGTGTTCATTCAATACTATTATCGCGTTGTTGGGATAGTCGGCTGTAACGTAGCCTGCCTTCTCCTGTTTTTTTTTTCATATATAAATAAATATATATCACACACATAAGCTAAGAATTAAGGTCGCTCCCAAGTTTAGTTCTCAACAAAATGCGCAGAAAAAAAATGTTCACACATCATTATGATCTTAGAGGTTTAGCGTCTAGACGTATAAACCAAGTCACCACAAACGAAAGAGAGAGAAAGAGAGAGAGAGATGTAGGCCGCAGAGGTGACAAAGTAAACATCAAATTGCCAAATTGTTTCTCGGGAAGGACCGGAAGTGTAAACATAGACGGAAGGATAGAGGCTGCGACTATGAGCGCTCCTTTGGGGAATATTGCGAAGATTGCTTGTTTTCCTTTCCGCGTTGCGGAAAGCATAACTTCCACGGGAACCGGAAATAAATTCCAATCGCGCGCTTTCAATCAAGGCAAGCGCTTACGGAAGCCGCGCTAGAGGAAAGCGGCACCCCGGGGAGCACCCTGGATTCTCATTCACGAGCTCCAGGAACGCGTGCTTTATTCTCATACTGTCCAATTTTGTGTGATATCACCGCTGTTTGTTGCCGTCGTCGTCGTCGATGTTATTTTTCTTATTGTTGTTGTCATTGTTGTTGTTGCTTGATAGTTGAAAGGAAAAAAAAACATGGGAAGGTAGGCTGCTGGGGATATTGCTTATCAAGAGGAGAGAAAGAATTATATCCAAGGCATCATATTTCAAAGCGCAAACAGTTTTGCATTAATATTGCTGGAGTGAAGTGCACCGTGCTGCAGGTATTTCAACCTCTCTGGCAGCACTAGATATCGCATGGGCTTTTACTATACTTTTTTATAATGGTTTCAACGAAAAACCACAACCCGATCGCTAAGTTCAGTTTTGTTTATTCTGAGCCCAGAGGTGGGCTTTTTAACTCGAAAGTATTTTATGCCTGGGTCCTCCAAGACATCACCGACGTATTTCCCTTACGGAAATACGTCTGTGAAATACAGATTTCAAGGAAAAACCAGCAGAAACGTTTGGTTAATTTGGATGACCTAGGAGTCGAACCGACGACCTCTCGGTGCGCGACAGTGTCGGGCGCTCTACTCACTGCGCTACCGACGCTCATGCATGAGGCTTCGTAAACGCACATGACATCTCTCACACCTCCCTTTCACAGTGACCTTGTTTGGCGGGGGGTTTGAGGGGGTCGGCGTAGCCTTCTGGGATTGGCGAAGTCAAATACTGCATCATGACACTAACAAGCACCGACAGTGAGCGCTTTCGTAGTTTCAGCGTTCGATGCAGCGCCAACCGGAAGCGGAACGCCTTCCCGCGTTGACGACTCAAGCTACGAACTCTGCCTCCCACGTTCCTCAAGCGCTGTGTGGTGCATGCATGAGCACTGGCGTAGGTTAGCCTATAACTGGAGAGCGCACACATTGGCATTCCTCTCTCAAATGACGACGCTTTGAATGAATGCATATCGAGTACCAGTGTTATGTGCTTGTTCATGCCATCTTTGCGCGGGATTCAGGATATGCTGTGTGCAGGTGCATGTTAACTGCTTCAGCTACCACAAGGGTTAAACCCTGATCTTTGGCGTTAGCAGTCGCGATGGAGATGTGCCACTAGGCGTCAACATGGGTGCAGCCACGCGAAACGGTTCTGTAGCTGCCAATCGCCAACAGACATTGTGCAAGCTCTCATACATCAATGTACAAAAAACAATCAATTATGATCCTGTGAAGGCACGGTTCACTTCCATGTTATACCGATTCCTATTACGGAGGGATCAACCATATTTTTTATCCAGCACAGTGTTTACGCTCAAATATATTGATGGCATTTTGACGGTAATATATAGACCAAGACCCCATTTTCGTTTTCTAATCATTCTTTTCTTGTTTAACAACCCACGAAGTAATGCCCTTGCGTGTGCGTGCAAAAATTTCCATCTCACGTAGTGTGCTCATATGCACAGCAATAAATATATTCACTAAACGAACGGCGACATCTTTTGGTCACGGTATGCCTTCCTGAATGCGCTTTCTTTCAGTGTGTTTATTTGTAAGCGGTAAATGGTATTGAAAGATAGTGGCATCATGGCGCTAGCACCAAGATTTATGATAGGTTTTATCTGTTCTTTTGGGGCCCCGAATAGGTTGTCTCCACCAACGATGCTTATTTATTGTTCTGCGAAAAAAAAACATCACCAGAGAAGACCACTGAAAAAGAAAGGCAGATCCACGATGCCGCATAAGCAGGCAAGTTATTCCGGGACAGATGTCGAGCCGCAGATCCCGTGAGATTTATAAGGAAGCCTTGGCCCATCCAAATCCCCTCTGGCCTTGATCTCCGCAAAGGCGTTGTATATACAGAATGATAGATGGTTAGCGGGCAATCAAAATGAATCTCATTGAACTGATAAAAAAGCAGCATGAAAGAAAAGAAACATTTGCTTGGCGCACAGTAAGGCAGTCACCGGAAAGATGCGGAAAAACACTATATGTATTTTCTTTTTCTGTGGGTATCCACTTCCTTGGACTTTGGTGTTCTGGGTCGCGAATTGGGAGCGTGTACTCGTAGTTTTTGTCCCAGATGAACTACTCAAATGAACTATATGTGTTTTAATGCTGCTTTCTTAACATGACGAAACTCTTTAGAGTTCACATATAGAGCAAAAAACTGGACGTTAGTACTTCTTGCAGAACTAACTATATCTGTCTATACCTACGTAACATATGGCAAGGCCACGAAGATATAGGGTTGTGAGGTCAACGTACGCCATTTTGTTGTAGGATTTATAGTTTCCATTCGCGCTACTGGAGATACGTAGATCGAGATAAACCGCAGCCTTTTCACTGCATTCCTTGCAGAACAAGATGGCAGCCTCAAAGACGCAAATACATAACTAATGCGCCGCTACAGCTACAGGAGACAACGTATATCTATCCTACTTCCACGCGCTCTTCTTTTTCTATTTTAATGTAACCGGCCCATTACACGCGTAACTACTACCTCGCGGTAACGGCGCCCAAATGTCTGGGAACATTCTGGATTATTTGAGAACATTTCGATAAGATTGGTCACCCAACGCGAACAGTAGAGTTCTGGAACTAACCCGACCACCAAATATAAGGCTGCAATCTTCGATGCCACATGTATAAATGCCGACACACTTTACTGCTGATCTTATTGTTCGACAACCGACGACTGTCAGCTCCGCTATCGTTGCACTTTGAGCGTCCTTCTTATTCTGGGCTCAAGTTCACCCAATAAACAGTTTGATTTTTACCGGCGGCGATTGCTTTCTTCACCGTCACAACGACGTGACACTATTATTATTTATTAGGGGTGTGCGAATATCAAATTTTTCGAATACGAATTGAATACGAATATCCACCTTCGAATATCGAATCGAATATCGAATATCAAAGGAAAAATGCCTCCACAGTAACGATATTTTATTTAACATGTAGCTTTTTGAAAAAAAGAAACACAACAGCCTGACTGGCAACAAAAGATACACTGCTATCTCCAGAATACAATGCCCAGGCTAGCACAATGCACATCACAACGCAAGCAAATATCACGGCACAATGAAAGTAATGACTTGATGTTATCATGAAGAAATATGAGTTGCTCCACATGATCAGGCAGCAGGCGCTCCCTTCTAACAGAGACAACCCCCCTGCCACTGAAAAGGCAGGCTCGCTTGGAACAGAAGTGGCTGGTATAGGGAGGTATACATGGGGCAAAGCTTTGCCAGACTGGGGTATCTGAAGGTGCCTACAGTCCGCCACCAGTCGCATGGGCGTCTGTCTTTCTTCAGACGTGGTCCCGCATAGTGAACGAGTGGTAGTGCGGCACGTTACGGCCGCATAATATTGAAAATGTACGGTTACATGATCGCCAACAGCGCTGCACGTCGGAGATGCACCAGCAATAAATCATACGTATTGGGGCGCTCGTCGCAGTCAGATATCGTGCCTCCGTGTACTTGCGATGTTTATCGCTCCTCTTGGCAACGTTTTTAGCCATACGAACGAAGCAGAAATGTGGAAGACGAGTTATTTTATGCATGATAATCGAATCGCATATTCTAATTTTCCGAATATTCGAAGTTATCGAATATTCGAAACTTTTCGAATACACGATTTTCGAATCGAATACGAATATTTCGAATGTAATATTCGACGAATATTCGAAACTTTCGAATATTCGCACACCCCTATTATTTATCTCCTTTCCCCAGCACAGGGTAGCCAGCCAGTCCGACAACTGGCTAAACCTCCCTGTCCTTACACCTATTTCTTCCTCGTCCGCCTCATCTACCATGATGGCTCTGACGCTCAACAGCGTACTCGTGTCGGGATCGAGAGCACGAGCGTAATGTTCTACCTACGTCGTCCGTATGTCGAATGGAATGGAATAGAAAAGTTCTGACGTATTCATAAGTGTTCGCCGGGTTCTCCATTGAAGGGGTTAAGGGGGGAGTGTCGAAGGTTCACTGCAGTCCCCCACTTCCAACTAATCGAGTCCGAATAAAAACAAGCTTCGAAATGGAAGCAAGGCTGAAAATGAAGCGATGACATGCTGCTCACAAGGGCCCACCTTTGGTCGCCGGCTTTCCGGGAGTACAGGTGGGAAGGAAACCGTTCTTGGAATGCCAGATCAGGGATCCTCGGCTGCCATTATTGTCAAAAACCGGCGTGGCCATAACCCTGCGCATTAAAAAATGACAGGACACGTCCGACTGAGTAACAATACGGAGCAGACTTCGCGCCCCTCCTAAATGATTAGACGGGGCGGCCGCCCCCCCACCTGCGCGCACGCCATGCGTGTATTGGTTTTTGATCTCTCGAAGTAGAGCTTTCTGATGTGACTAGCTTTTTATCTCTAGCTGTTCACAACTAAACCTTTCAGCAATCTTCTGTTGCGTCTTCTGTTTCTAAAATCAATCAATCGATCAATAAACGCTGACGACACGAGACTCTGCATTCGATGACACTCAAAAGCACGATAGCCAAATGAAAGCATCATAGCAACGTTTTGAGTGCAGAGCTGTCCTATAGTCTTCCTCGTAAGTGGTCCTGTTTTGTATCTGCAGCGCATTTGCGAAAAGATTGCGCTCGATTCGAGCATCGTCGAGCTCAGATCGTGAAGCTCTTCGACGCGGGTCCTTCTCATACTTCGGACAAATCACTCGTCAATCCACGATAACACTACCGACGGTTGGTTTCCTGTAGCGACCCGTATTATAAGTGCGCGAAAAGATTGGACGGGAAGCAGCCGTAAACTTGTCCCTACTTCTAAACAAGGTCAAAGTTCACGACAAGATGGATACTTGAGGAGATTAAAATCCCTTGAGCACTGGGTGTCACTAGAGGCAACGTTCCAAGTGGTCTTATGTTCTCCAAGACAGAAATGCATTTCAAGGCTGCCTTGAAGAAGACAAGAATATTGGCTCCGCCTACAGCCCCCGTTTAATGACTCTATTCCTGCACTTGCCACGCGATGCATTTGTGTGTTTTTTTTTTTATTGTACTTCTGTGCAAGTGGACTCCCCCCCCCCCCCCAAAAAAAAAAAATTCATCATCGGCTAGGCTGTTTTACCGCAATACAGCATGCAGGATACAAAACACGATTTATCCTGTATACAACGCCATTCCTAAATGGTTATGCGCAGCTCTAATTTACAGATACGGTGTGCTGATAAGAGCACGGCATTTTTACCACATAATTTGACAGAAAAAAAATATGTCAGTTGGTAAAATATTTGGGAAGATTACTTATGAAGCGCTTATGAAGCGACTAGATGACCTTGCGGAACTGTATTTAATTATTTAAGACACAAGCGAACGAGTGCCGCGAGGAAGCAAGTTGGAGAAAACAACAAAAAAATATGATTGACACATGAAAGGTAGGTCATGCAAGAAAAACACATAATGCACAGGTAGGTGTAGACTTTCTGACTCTTCGTTCAAAATAAATAGAGAAGAAGTCAAGATGCCGACCAAATCTCTGAAAACTTCGTACTATTTCAAAACCGTACATCTTCAAGTACAAAGGAGAAAAAATTCGAAAAGAAGATCATAAAACGAGAAGTGAACCGTTCGGGAGCTTCGCGAGAAATATCGGCCGCCCTCTTTTCTTTCACTTTGGGCAAACGAACAGAGAACACAGCAGCTCGGATGTCTTGTGCGAAACTAATGTGTATCTGCCCTTGCACGGCGTGCTAGAACAGGTAAAGAAAATGTTCGTAGAGTTGTGGTGGAATCCCGCAACGCCAGTTGACAAATGGTGAAGCGCAAATCTCCCTCCTCGGAAAGACTCGCACCACTGCGAGGAAACAAAGATTAAAGAAGAAAAAAAAAAGAAAAACCACGGCGGCAACACCGTCTGCGGCACTTCCATCGCTACCGTATACCCCAATGAAATTACCCCGCGATCTCCGTTGGCTTCCTCGGTTCTCGACTTGATTTATCGCGCCGCCAAAGGAAAAGCCCCGAGTTTCTTTGCGCGAGTCTGTATATACCCCTATACCTCCATTTCGGCGAAGCGCAGCACAGCGGAGAGTGTGTTCGTTATCACAAAGTCGGGGCAAATTCTCGAGCCGAGATTTCTCGGCGGACACGAAGTCAGCGAGAGAAGAACCGAAAAGTCGGGTCTTCGGTAGACGAAGCGGAATCGCAACCCCCCGTTTGTTTTCGAAGGTTTAGTTTTATTGGCCAGGCCTAAATTCAATTAAGGTACGGAGTTTCGTTCTTCCCCGTGTACCCTATCCACTCTGATTCCACCTGGGTGAACCGTGTTCCCCGATTCTGTCACGCTGCTTCCGTATATGCATATGAAACGTCTCGTGGATTTGAGCACGTAGCCCGAAGAAAAAGAAGTGTTTTAAGAAGGTTTTTCTTTTAAGCAGACACTTGCGCAAGCGCGAAGATGTGAAAAATTAAGTAAAGTACAGAAAACGCGAGTAAACAAAAAAGTCAGTATTGCCCGAAAGACAAACCAACGACAGCGATAGCAAAATTAATATTTAGTATTGCGCTTGGACTTCTCCGTGGGAGGCGTTCTGTACTATGTGGTCTGACATGTTGGTCCGACACACACTCTCTTTAATTTATGCTGGGCAAAAGAAGATGATGTTGATTACAATGATGTTGATAAGGGTGGTGGTGGTGGTGGTTGCAGCGGTGGTGGTAGTAGTACAGATAGCGCCTGTTCCATACAGAGGTGCACTACTTCGGAGTGCACCTGCCCTTCCATGTGTAGCCTCTGTTGTCAGAGTCAGCGCACCCCTTTCTGTGAATGGTCCATCACAAGTGCCGGCCATCTCCGTGCCTCTCCCAGTCATCGGTGGCCCGTGACAGCGGTGACTCTGCTGCAGACCCAGCGAAGGCATCCGCGACGCACGCCTTCCGGCCGGGTCCGCATCCGACAACTCACTGCGTTCCGCGTGTTCACGTATGCACGTGCCAACTAATCGAGACCTAGCATATCGAACATCAAGCGGTAGCCGTAATTACTTCCTAAGGCATCTCCATGCACGACGAACACGTCCATCCTCGCCGCTGCGGTTTTGTTCAACCAGTCACTGCCAGACGCCTTGACGGCCACTTACCACTGCCATCGTCACTGATGTAACGTCGTTCTCTACATTGACCTGGTGCGGCCGCGTTCATCGCCGGCCGTGCTCGTGACAGCATTACAGACGCATACGCTGCAGTTGTCCGTGCCTCAACACCAACACACAGCTACGTAGGACGCGACAGTTGGCGTTGCGTCGACGACGATGTTCGCGCCAGCACCGTGACCGCACCTCCGAAATCACCGGCATTGCCGTGCTGCGCCTGGACACCACTGTGTTCTGGGGTGCCGGAGTCTGCGCAGCGGTCGCCTCCTTCGGCCTCGTCTGCGGTATCCGTTGTGTTGCCGAGTGGAATTTCGATATACATCTCTTGGGCTTGACAGCTCCTATTCGTGATGCCTGGACCTCGGGACCAACTTCCACAACGCGCCTTACACAGCCATCCGCCGGAGACCTAGTGGTTCCCGCTGCCCTTTGCCTCAACGGCTTTAACTGCCCATGGAAGCTATTGTATTCCGTAAACGCTGTATATAGGTCATATTCCGCTCACTTGAATCATCTCTGCGAAGGGGATTAATCCGCAGCATTACCATCACCAACGGTCTTCGTCGTCATCTACCACAACCGAGCCTCGCCTCTCGTAAAGCTCATGCCGAGCGGATTGTGAAATGAGCCACGCCCAGAATGCTTCAGGCTTTGGCCGGACCAGACGACGCTCACCTTCGGCTTTCGCCTCGAAAAAAAAAGTCACAGTTTCGCCTCAAGGGCTAAGCAATGAATGCGATAGGAAGAAATTGGCATATCGCAGGAAGAACGGCAGGCAGCTAGAAACTTGCTGCGCGCTGCTCAAACACAAAGAAGGACGCACGAAAAGAACGCACAGGTATATAAGGACGAGCGCGGACTGTCACAGCTGTTACTTCAACGAACTCCTACTCTGGCTCATCTAGCTAGCAGTTCACTCCTTTTGCAAACGCGGCCCCTGCAGCGAGCAATGTCACCTTCGTGCGGCCTATAGCTTGAACACAAACATTGCGGTGAGAGTACAATACGTACAAAATTTCCCCTCAAGAGATAAGGGCGCGAGCCCGGGCGACCACACCCTGTAGGTCAAAGGACAAGTCGGAGGCGCTTATCCCAACTCCAGCGAAATGCTTGAGAGATTTAGAATTCAGGACCTAAGAATTTGTCAGTGGCACGTGAAGCCACGGCTTGTGTTCCCTGCTCGTGTCGATTCTGGTCACTAAAAGAAATGTTCATTTGGGTCTAGTTTGTACATATTTTTGAGGATAAATTACAGCGCAAACACACTTCTTTGCCCTTCTTACTACTTCACTTCTTTGTCCCTGCACTCATTTGAATATAATTTCGTGTCTGCCCGTATGTAATGCACTCTCATCCTTGTTACACGTTTTGGTTTAGAGCTATTGTTGTGTGCGCATGAGCGGTATAGTTGCCTGGGGCTTATATATGCATTGGATTATGAATAAATAAAGCAACTGTTAATGAGCGCTTGTGCCGTCCGTTTCTTTTCTTCGTCGGTGTCTTGTGCGTTTGCGTTGTAATTTTAGCCTCAATATTCTGGTCGCGGTATAAGCTATATTCTGTGATTCTGGTTCAGCCATCTCGTTGCTTCCCTCCTGTGTGATAAGCATACAAGTGCCAAAGCGTTCCCACTAGCTCGCACCACCAAAAGCCACGGGACGCTCTTCTTTTTCCCTGGCCGACTGGCCACGGGTGGCGCGGTGCTGCAACCCCAAATAGTGTGCCTCGTTGTGTGCGCCCCCATTGCACAAAACGTGCATCAAGGCACCCTAGCCCCAGAAAAACTAGCGTGGGTCGCCAGCGATACGACGAAAACGCAGCGCGGGCAACGATGCAGCATGGCCTGCGTCTGGCATCATTTTAATTTCCCCATGTGTGGCGTCCCGTGCGTTTCACCCAACGCTGCGTGCGTTTGTATTCTGCCGGTAGTATCCTCGGGAACGAATGTCGCATGGCGTAATTCTCTAAGGCAGCGCGCTGCGGAGCGAGCGGTCGCAGGTTCGAATCCCCGGCCGCGCGATTCAAAAATTTCTTCTAAATTACTTTTGTTTGTGGCGTTTGTGTATATATACATACAAATACATATACGGGACATGACGGCGACGGCAAAAATCTGCCGAGAGTTTCCATATAAATGCTATCGCAATAAAAAAAAAGAACGACGGCACGCCTAAATAAGGCTTGCCTCATTATCATGCCGCGGCTTTGGCAATAGAGCCCCGAAATTTACACTCCTATAGTTCTTTAGGTTCGTTTACCTATTTGGCAGATAACACCAAGCGGCAGCTACTGCTGAAGTCAAAATATTCACGCTTAATTCCAATAGCTGACCCGATTGAGAACGTCTTCAACGCAATGTCAGCTCTACCGATCGATGTGTTGTAGTAGGAGCTTCGATGGGAATAACTCAAATGAGAAGCGATGTAGAATGTTGGCGAGGCAGCGCCGTCTCACGCGATCCGTGTCAAACAATCGCTACACACAAAGATTGTTATGGCTATAGCTTTACACGGATCGCGTGACCCGACGCGAAGAGCGTAATGCTCGCTTGTTGACTAAGGCGTACACCTTCATTTGAAGTCACGAAAACACGATCGAACTGATCCGCAAATGGAAAAACCTATTTGGGGCTGTTGACAGTCGTCGCCAAGGTGGCGTGTGGCGGCGACGGTTCATTGGGGGGACATGCTCCTATATATACGAGCGAATATTTTATTTTTTCTTAATTCTTTCCTTATGTGTTATTTTCGTCATCACTGATGAATGATCGAAGTTGGTGCTTGCCACAGTTTTCATAGAAACAGCGTGTTTTCGCGCCCGCTGCAGTATCGACCGTGTAATGCAACGCTTCATGTACCTCGTTTATATCGCTTTAGATTCGTGAGTGCTGTTTGCAGTTGCCAGAACGCATACGAGCTGATGTACGTCATATCGGACATCACGATACTCTCAGAAGTATAATTATTGGAAACCAACTTTTTTTTCTCTCGTTTCCGCCCACCATTGTGTAAGGCCCCCGGACCGAAATTCTTCGTTTATTTGGAACCACTTAGAGGGTCTTGTAGGCTGAGAGGGAGTCACAAAAGCCGAAAGCAGCGGTCCTAGCAATGACAAATAGCTCGGGTGCATGGAGCACATTAAAGACATTTTGTCACGGCATCTTTACTCGATTGAGTGTCTGTGATGGAGTGATAGCTGCAAGTTAGTGAGCGGAAGTGACACGTGGCTGAAGGTTCTAGAAGATGGTACAAACACTGAAGTGCTTGTCAGCGCTTGTCTTAATAACTGCGGCATTCATTCCTTTGTGCCCTTGTTTTAGACGCGCTGCTTCATCATCATCATTCCTAAATTATAAACAAAGTAGCCCTCATCAAATTGTTACTCGTGCAGATTTACTCTACAATAGGCTCCTTTTCGTCTCAAGCCTTGTAAGACCCAACGTACTTATGCGTCGATCTCATCGCACTTACTAATTGCCAGTCACCTCTCATAAATGCGACTGGCAATTAGTAATCTATGTCCTACTCTGCAAGAACACAGAGCATGTCACGCGAAGTCGAGGTCCTTTTTAGTGAAAGTGGTATCTTGGGCGAGTTGGTACGACATATTGGAGGGAAACAGCGCGAAAGACGAAAGACCAGGCAGAGAGGGACACATACAACAGTGCTGACTTACAACAAAAGTTTATTCGTCAAACCACGCATTATATACCTGCGCAATTGAAAACGAAAAGAAGAAACAAAAATATGACGAGTCGAATATAAAACATTACACCATTTCCCGCTAAAGGGGACCATGAGGCGATGCGAAGCCGGAGCACTTGCACGATCGCGTTCCGTTGGCGTTCTTTGTGCATGCTACCGACCTCGCGTCGTGGAACGCGAAAAGGAACGCTACGCGCGTCTTGTCTTCGCTCTAGCCTGGCCGTTAATTCTCACAGGGCGAGCGGGGAACGCGGTCGGCAGGCGTGCGAGAGGGGGGCAGCGTAGAAGAGGAGAGAGAGGGGGAGGGGACGCGCATGCGCTGGTGCTCATCGCGGCGTTGCGCATGAGCGAATTTCGGCATGTCTAGCCCGCGTTTCAGAGGAAAAGTGGAAAGGGGGAGGGGTGAGGGAAAGTAGAGAGGGAGAAGGGGAGAGGGGATGTGGAGAGGGGGGAGAGGATGAGTGGCAGAGGGTATGCGCATGCGCAGTAAGGGTGGTCACGCCGCACACCACCACCACCACCACCACCGGATTGAACTCCGCCATAAGATACTTCGCATCTAAGAACTAACAGCATCATCACCGAAATGCATCCTCACTGCGAGTGCAGTCATTAAAACGCCGTCATTAAAGTGCCGTAAAATTTTCCCGGGGACGCTCGAAAAGGATGCGTAGGATAATCGTCTGAAAGATGGCGCCACATTCACCTGTACAGCGTTGTTGTTCTTGAAACACAACGATGCGTACACTTGAAAGCTCATGACTGGGAGCGTACTGTCTCTTTCCCACAATTGTGCGACGAAAAACACGGGCAAGAAAAAAAACTCATAAAAGACCACGTAAGACAACAAAAAATGTATATTCGCCCTTCCACGCTCGACGCGCTCACATTAGAAGCACCATTTCTGTTGGTCTTCCCATTTTTTAATGGCGCTAACACCTAGCGACCTTAAGTTCCTTGCGTAACACACCAGATTCGCCAACGAGTGGGGTTGCCCAAACATTAAAAAAAATACACCAGTAATAAAGCATAAAAAAGGGAATATTAAGAGTTGCATTGATAGGTATGGTAAAAGAGCATAAGTTTGCGACAGAAAAGCGTCAATTAACGGGTTGGATAATTAAGTGCAAGTGATATATGGTTCTTTATGGCTCAAGGGCCACTGATGACAGAAGAGCGCTAGTATATAATACGGCAATTAAGTATAATTATTTGAAAAGTGATAGCTACGCATGGAACCTACAGAAACGAAGACATCTCTTCACCTTAAGTGAACATTGGAAATTGGCAATTCGTGGGTACGTAGTACCTAAGCGTAGGGCTGCGTACCACACCTGAAATAATTATTTGACGTTAATTAAGAGCCTAATTAGAAGGTAGAAAACACATAGCTCGGTTCCCCATGGAGTTAGGAGGATGGCGTTTTGGTGTGTTTGTACATTTCCAACAGTTGACTCATCAGTTGACGAATATAGTTCACTCACAGTATACTCATAGTGTTGACTCACTGTAAAGGATGAGCGAAGGGCTGGAGTAACTCCTGCAGTATGGGCTTCGGCACAGCTTAGCCTCGAGGCGCTTGCGTTCCTGCGTGCGCTCTCGGTGTTCGCGCCTCACCGTGCGCCGGCTCCGTGATGACGTCAGCGCCTTACGTGGTCATTGAGTAGCGCTTGCTTGGCGGAGCGCCTGTCTCCTCCGCATGGTGACGCTTGTAGAGTATTAAGGTCGTCCAAAATTTTTAAGCGCACATTTAAGGAACTCAAGGCATTCGTGGACGCAGGCCGCAGTGAAAGAATTCCCATATACAAGAATGCCTCAGGGGAAAATAAATATTGATAATCAAATAACGCAGAATGAGATATATCATTACAAGACGGTGGTTTAACATTGCATGCTAATGTTATTCAAGGTTACAATATAGATTTGTTATTATCTTTACACCAAAAGTCTTCACAAATTATCGTGTTCAACCAAAGCAACACTTTCGACCTTCAGTAGCTTCTGGTTGTGCTTACATTTAATTGCGATAGCAATTTTATGGACACTCTCGGCGGATTTTTGCCGTCGCCGTTGCCGTCATGTCCCGGATATGTATACGTATGTGTATATAAACCATAAGTCACAGTTTTGCCTCAATGGCGAAGCAATCAATGCGATAGCAAGAAATTGGAATGTCATAGGAAGAACGGCAAGCAGCTAGAAACTTGCTGCGCGCTGTTCAAGCACGAAGGACGCCGGAAAAGCAAAACACAAGGCGAGTGCGAACTAACAACTGTCACAGCTCGACACGTGCAGCGCCCTGCTCAAACACAAAGAAGGACGCACGAAACGAACGCACAGGTATACAGAGGACGAGCGCTAACTGACGCAGTTGTTACTTCACCTGACCCTTACTTTGGCTATTCTAGCTAGCAGTTCACTCGTTTCACAAACGTGGCCGCTGCAGCGAGCAAAGCGAACTTCGCGTGGTCTATAGCTTCAACGCAAACTTTGCGGTGAAAGCACAAGACGTACAAAACTCTGCCTCAAGAGATAATCGCGCGAGCACGGTTGACCACGCCCTGTATGTCAAAGTACTTTCATTTGTATCTGCGTCAGCATTACTAAGCTATACAAGCTAATGGTACAAAAAAATGCAGAGAGTGCCCTCCGCGGTTAGCTAATCGACAAAAACTTAACGAACTCACTATCTGGCATGACTGTTTCTCTTCATCATGTTTCATAATAAAGGATAGAGCTCGTCGTCATTTTGCCGATAAGCACATGAAAAATGTTTGTTTAGGCTTTATCAGCGGTAATCAGGGTGACCACCCTTTATGTTTTTTGGGCTGTGCCCACATAGATATTACGCTGGCGACTGTATGAGCACGTTTTGCTTTTGATTATTTCTTCTGTTTTTATTTTACTTATTTTTGTTATTTCTTTCTTTTAAGTAGAGATTTGATGATGTTGGTATAGCCACCTCTATCGCTGCTTGCCTTATCATGTTTCGACATCTAAATATCAAAAGTGCAAACAGCATCTACAATTTTTTCAAGTGAACAATTCGCGCGCATCCCGTTTCTCCCCTTTCGCGTAATGCGCAACCCAAGCAAGCGCCGCGCTTACCAAACAAATAAATACATAAATGTGACAACCAACAAAAGCAGAGAAAAGTTTCAGCGACGCAAAATTAATTACACGTCAAGAATGCGACGCTGCGTAATTCTGATACGACTCCGAAAACGACTGGGCTTGAACGTCAAAAAGCACTATTCGATTTCTCCATCTCTCTGTATAGATTCACCGAGCTCCCGTTAAACGGGCATATAGATAAGGCGAAAGCGACATTTTTTTTTTCGACGGAGATTTTTCTAATTAAAAGTGACACGCGATACTTTTATGACACTAATCACGCGCGACATCAAATAACGCGATGCACTCAGCTACGCATTGAGTCCAGTCCGTTTTCTGGGCCGAAAAAAAAAAGCTACAAACCCGAAATTTCATTATACTTACGCGAATATTTCGTTCCTCGGTGTTTGCGAACTACCGGCGGATTAATTAACGCCGATACGCTCGGATTCCACGTCTCCGGAGAAAAACCAACTGGAGAATAATACGAGAGAAAGCAATCGAACTCGCGATAAGGACGCAACGAACGAAGTCAAGATCATTTGTTTCTCTACTTGATTTCAATCTTTTTCGGAGGGTTTCATGCGAGAGCCGCCTTTGGTGATGACAGCCAATTCATATCTACAGAAACAGATTCGTAAATGGCACTTTAATATAACTGAGGAATAAGAGAAACTGTTTATTGGCGTTCTTAAATTAAAAGCAAGCTTTAATTATCTGATATCGACTTGTCGGACGCGCACACGTCTTTGCGTGCCGCGTAAAAAAGAGAAGAATAGACCATTGGGCGAGTTAATAATAATAATAATAATAATAATAATAATAATAATAATAATAATAATAATAATAATAATAATAATAATAATAATAATAATAATAATAATAATAATAATAATATCTGGGGTTTTACGTGCCGAAACCGCGACATGATTATGGGGCACGCCGTAGCGAAGGGCTCCGGAAATTTCGACCACCTGGTGTTCTTTAACGTGCACTGACATCGCACAGTACACGGACCTCTTCCGTTCCTTCTCCATCGAAATGTGAGCGCCGCTGCCGGGATCGAAACCACGACCTTCGGGTCAGCAGTCGAGCACCGTAACCTCTGCTCCACCGCGGCGAAAATTGGGAGAGTTATTAGATGCGAAGCATCTTATAGCGGAGTTCAAACCGGTGGTGGTGTGCGGCGTGACCACCCTTACTGCGCATGCGCATACCCTCTCCACACAGCTCCTCACTACTCCTCCTCTCCGCTGCTCCTCGCCTATCCCCTCTCCACTCACCCTCTCCACTCCCATTCCCCACTTCTCCTCTCCCCCTTCCCCTCTCCCCTTTCCCTCTCTCCTCCCCCTCTCCACTCTTCCTCTGAAACGCGGGCTAGACATGCCAGAATTCTCTCCTGCGCAAGGCCGCGACGAGCGCCAGCGCATGCGCGTCCCCTCCCCCTCTCTCTC
The DNA here is from genome assembly GCF_013339695.2 of Rhipicephalus sanguineus. Lineage (NCBI taxonomy): Eukaryota > Metazoa > Arthropoda > Arachnida > Ixodida > Ixodidae > Rhipicephalus > Rhipicephalus sanguineus. The sequence continues at coordinate 72,832,578 of NC_051179.1, read as the reverse complement.
TTCTCCTACGCTGCCCCCCTCTCGCGCGCCTGTCGACCGCGTTGCCCGCTCGCCCTGTGAGAATTAACGGCCAGGCTAGAGGGAAGACAACACGCGAGTAGCGTTCCTCTTCGCGTTCCACGATGCGAGGTCGGTAGCATGCCCAACGAACGCCAACGGAACGCGATCGTGCAAGTGCTCCGGCTTCGCTTGGCCTTATGGCCCCCTTTAGTGGGAAATGGTGTATTCATTCATGATGATTAAAAAGAGCGCAAAATAACGTGAGCTAGGACAAAGAACGCCTTGGGACAAGCGCGCGCCTGTTGGCTATGAGGGCGTTGCTGCGGTTTCTTCGGCAAACCGGACTGAACGAAAAGTGATGACTGGTGCTACACAATGCGTTTAGACAGTGACTTTGTAGTGTCGTTACCGAATCTCTCCTTTTCTTTCATTCTTTCGTGCCCCCTTTCCCAATGCAGGGTAGCCAACCGAAGGATATTCATGGTTAACCTCCCTGTCTTTCTTCTACCCCTCTCTCTCTCTCTCTTTCAGGCTGATATACGCTTGTCATGTGGTCTTCGTCTTGTCTCGCGCTATTTCCCGCTTTTTTGATCATCGTAATACAGAGCACGTTGGCAACAAACTAAATTTGTTAGCTCCTGACGTTTTTCATAACGAACAATTTGCTAGCAGGGGCTATAAAGCATATACTTTGTCGATTTCTAGAGGCTTCCGAAACGTTTTTTATAAGAACCCATAGACAGGAATAGATGGCGGGGGAACGGTTTTTAATGAATACTGGAGACGTTTGTCTGGCGACGTGAGCCTGCTAGTTAAAGGGAAACTAATATGAAACAATGAAACAGTTTAGATAATCAAATTGATAAATTGTACTCTGAAAACTCATATCCGTTAATTTCACACATTTTCACAACGATAGGTTTATTGATGGAGGATAAAATCAAGCTCAAAGTATCATTTTTAAATTTTGCGCCGAAATCTCCGCGTGTGACATCGCGGATTTCAAAGCTCATTTTTCGCATTTTGGAGACATTGGCGCGACGAAATTTCCTGACATTTGGTATTTTAAGTCTGTGACACCTTCAGAGGACAATGTACTTCATTTTTATCCATTAGGTACTACGTAGGATCTAGTAGAGTCCGTCAAAATTTATGACGTCATGGGGTTTGGAGCGGGAATTTCAAGGTGGCGTCACCACCCACGTTTTCTTTTTGCGCGTTTTCTCCCTTATCAAGCGTATTCGCTTGGTAAGCATGGCGATTTTGAAATTCTGAAAGGTAATTTACTGATACGGCAAAAATCCTTTTTCTCATTTTTGTTTCTTTAATGTAGACATAATATAAAAACTGACATCACCCGTGAAAGAGCGGATAGGTATGGCCTCCCGATTCCGACATGGAAGCAGCCAGCGGCGAGCCGGGGGCCCAAGCGGGTCCTCCCCGGCTAGTCCCTCAGGACTTCATTAAAGTTCTTTCTTTGTCTGTCTGCGCACAAAGATAAATAAAATTCTGAGTCCTTCCGCTACTGTGAAGATCGAAGTCAGCAAATCAAGTGGCTGCAGCTGCACGTTCTGAGGCAACGGCTTCCCGTCGTTTTCACGCCCATTCGCACTACTGTGCACGTTGGCGCTCCTTCAACTAGCACTCTCCTTCCTCCTAGCGAACGACACGCGTCCGTCTAATAGCGAGTTCAAAGGGAAACTGCTGATAACAGCGCTAGCGCAATCTCCAACTCGCGGATACAAAGGGGCTCAACGATTGGTGCGAAGTGCCGCTGCCATGTATCGCGACACTTGTTAAAGAGGCATCGTCGGTGGAGAGGGGCGACGAAAATCGTTGTTCCATACGCGTCGTCTTGTCCGCTGACTGCTCCGCCAGAACCTAGCCGTGTACCGTTTCGCTGTAAAACGTCTCTTTCTCTCTCTCTCGCTCTCTCTCTCTCTCTCTCTCTCTCTCTCTCTATATATATATATATATATATATATATATATATATATATATATATATATATATATATATATATATATATATATATATATATATATACCACCAAACTCAACAAACTAAGGCTTCTGAGTGAAACAAGTGTTCCTAAAAAAAAGTTTAAAAGTACATTGCGCGAGGTGCACAGATATCGTTAAGCCAACAAGCCGTAAACCTGCCTAAGCTGAATATATGACCGTCTTTGGTCAATGTGCCGCTTCAACATTAAGGCTGAGCCGCCGGGCTGTTGCGATGCTCGGCTGCTACAGCGAAATGCTACAGGCCCATGTACTTCGCTATGCCAGATTCGGTTAAAGAACCCCATGGCCCAGTTGGTCTCAATTATCCGGAACCCTCCATTGCGGCGTCCGTAGTAGCCTGAATTGCTTTCGGTCGTTAAACCGCAAAAACCGCCGCCAATATTAAAGCTGTACTTTCCTAGAGCAAATGCCCTGCAAGCTCAGAGTAAGAGGGCTACGTCTTCTCGTACGTTGCACTCAGGGAGTGCGGCGACCTGCTTCGATTGAATTTAAAAAGAAATTGTTTAGTGTCCGCGATATTAAGGCCGATCTAGTGTAGTCCTCATGGACTGCAGTAAGGAGATATGGCATTCTGAAGACGCTAATGAGGCTGTAAGTGCTTATAGCTGCATACTGCTATTCTGAGTAATTCCAGGTAACAGGCGGATCGCCCCAAACAACGCTAAACATAACGCCAGACCCGTAGCAATGTAGATTTGTGCACATAATCAACAGCGAAGACCCGACATGAATGTTGCCCGCCGGTTTAACAATGACAAGGCAGACAATGCAGACCAACGCCGCGCTTCATACCGCAGGTTTCGATCGTACCACATCAGTCACAATAAAGAAAGCGATAGCGACATTCATTGCTTTTTTTTTTCGCGATGAGGCTTGCCCTAGAAGCGTAATACTTTGTGGGTATATGTGTATTAAATGCGTGCTGTTAGGTGTATGATATGTATGAATTGAAGCACTATCTTGTGGAATCTGTTATCATGTATCCAGCGGTCACAGCTGGCCGTGACATATTCTGTAGGATGAACAATTTTCCGGCGGATGTTGGACACCGGACAGGTTCCTTCGCTTCACTTGAACAACAGGTTATTTTTTTTTTACGTGAGCGTTCTTCATAAGTACAGATTCAAGCAGAGTAGCATAATAGGCCGACCATGGTCTGCCTAACTGATCATATGTAGTGATTGGTGTTTTCAGGGGTCATTCAGTTGCTTGCGCTGTTACATGTGCGATGGCTTTGACGTTGTAGTCCTTTGCATCGTTTTTTTTTCTTATCACATTGTATCCCATTGTATTCATTGTATCACTTCCATTTATTTACGTATTTTATTATGCACTATATTATTATGCATTGTTTTAATACGTATTTTTATGAACTTGTATTTCTCTTTTTGATGGTAACTTTCTGTGCGTGCTTGTTTTATCATTCATCTTTTATAGCATCTTTATTGTACAACTTTTTTTTTAACATGCTGTGTTTTTATGTAATATCTTTCGGGCTTATTTTATGTAAATTCGCTACCTTTGATTCATACAATTTCTGTCGAGCACCCTTACTCAACGCCCATGTGGCCGTGTAAGGTACATTCAAATAAATGGAATAAATAAATAAATAAACGACGTGCGCATGCGCTTACAGATATATCTATCATTATAGCTAACCGTAAGGACCGAAATTGGGATGACGTATAGACCCTATCTTCATATAAAAGTATTCAAGCTGCTGTAAAGTTTGAGTAACACGCTGCGGCACGCAAGGTGTAGCTTTGCTGGCTCCATGGCACGGGTTCGATTCCCGGCGACGGCGGTCGCATTTCGATGGGGACGAAATGCAAAGAACACCCGCGTGCTCAGATTTAGGCGCACGTTAAAGAACCCCATGTGGTCAAAATTATCCCGCTGTCACCCACTGTGGCGTGCCTCATCATCATATCGCGGTTTGGTACGTAAAAGCCGAGCAGTTATTTAATAATAAAAAAAGTTTGAGTGCACACATGTTTATAATATTCCGACTTCAAACAGAAGACGAACTCTTGCCTATTGATTCTGCTAGCTCCTCCATATCAGACAGTTAGGTTTAAAGAAGTGTTCATTCCTTACCTTTAGGAGCACAAGCGAAGATTAACAAACTCTACTGAGTCAGCTAAGATCGTTGTCTCGCGCTTACTCACGGCCATTGTACACCAGAAGGCACGCCCGTAGGCAGGGAGAAGCCTGAAGCCCTTCCCCCCCCCCCCTCCCACCGCTGATGCTGATGAAGGGGGGTTCTTTACCGAAAACCAAGAAAAATTTCTGGTTACGGAGCTGTCAGAAGGTATCACGTTTTCTGGTATTCTGTTAATATTTTGCAGCTCATCGACTTGTCAACTTGCATTCAATAAAGAACAATCGATGGCTGAAATGTTATTCTGCATCGTTGGTCATAGTTTTGCAAACAGTGCGCCTTTCGAACATCATATTGACGGCACTTATGAGTGATTTTCGTGGCGCTCAACCTATTCACACACAGAAAAAGTTCGCTCGTAAATACTCAGCCAAACCAAGTCATTTGATTTCCTTTACTTTGTTTCTTACTCTGTTGCTGTGTAATTGTACTTGACAACCATAGAAAAAATATCCCACTAAACTCCAAGCGGAAAACGCGTGCAGCTATCGCGCGAAGAGTTTCCTCTCGGGAAAACCTCGCTTAGATATTGAAGTCGACACGCTAAGAATGCAAGCACGTGAGGTACACAAGTTGCGACAGCTGCATCAAAAGGAGCATTTTCAGGCAAAGTGTGGTGCTTAGAGAGCTGGCACGTGTGCTGTTCGAGTTCTGCGCGTTCTAACATATCTATAGAGGGGGTTATTCTTAACAGCAGGTGCTACATGAAACGAGAGCAAAGCAATTATTCATAAAGTGTCGCTCGCTTCGGAGTTTGCCATGCACACAGCGACAATAGGAGCAGTGTGGCAGCGACAAACTATTCTTCATTTGTCAGGAACAATAAGTGCCTCCCGGTTTCCAAGCGCAACCGTGCGCGAACGGAGGATGAAGGTAATACTTATAGTAACAATATCTGGAGTTTTACATGCCAAAACCGCGACATGATTACGAGGCACGCCGTAGTGGAGGGCTCGGGAAATTTTGAACATCTGGTGTTCCTTAAAGTGCACCTAAATCGAAGTACGCGGGCTGCTAGCATATTCCCTCAATCGAAATGACATCGCCGCGGCCGGGATTGAACCCGCGACCTGTGGGTCAGTAGCCGAGCACCGTAACCACTGTACCACCGAGGCGGCTAGAGAAAGAATAAGAGGAACGGAAAAAAAGGCAAGGAGGTAAACCAGACGCCCGTCCAGTTTGTTATCCTACAAGGGGGATAGTGATTAACGAATTAAAAGAAAGAAAAAAGGAAGGGTTCAGAAGGTGCTGTCAAAGCGGGACCTATGCGCCAGTCCATTGCGCGACTACAAGCGGTCGCTTAGCACGGTCGAGTTAAAAAAACAACATCAATTCCCACGCCGCTTTACTGACCCACTACCCGTAGGGCCACAGTCCGAGGACCTACTGGAAACGTTCCTTCGTCTAGATGGTTCAACGCAACGTGAATGTAGGCATTCGATGAACACCGTGTACTGAAATGTAAGCTGTTATTTCGTGCGCACGGTTATAATGACTACTTCAGCCTGGAAACATTGCCAGCGTCACATCTTGCTTTGTTTTTTCCTCGTGCTATAACTCTCGCGATTATATATCAAAATGTTCAGGCCGACTTATTAAACATTGTAGAATTGTGCGCTGAGATCACAAATATCATCGTTCATAAGTCGTAACTGCAAATGATTGGCTGCTTTCACTATCAAGGTGGCAATTAGGGCGCGTCGGCAATGTATAATGAAATCCTCATCATCATCAGCCTGACTACGCCCACTGCAGGGCAAAGACCTCCTCCGTGTTCCGCCAGTCAACCCGGTCCTGTGCTTCCTGCTGCCACGTTATCCCCGCAAACTTCTTAATCTCATCTTCCCACCTAATTTTCTGTCTCCCCCTCGCGCGCTTGCCTTCTCTTCGAATCCAGTCAGTTACTCTTAATGACCAGCGGTTATCTTGCCTACCCGCTACATGCCCTGCCCATGTCCATTTCTTCATCTTGATTACGACATTTTTAACACCTGTTTGTTGCCTGACCCACTCTGCTCCCTTAAGGTTACGCCTATCATTTTCCTTTCCATTGCACGCTGCGTCGTCCTCTAAGTTGAACCTTCTTTGTAAGCCTCCAGGTTCCTGCTCCGCACGTAAGTAAGCTTTAGCTCAGGAGCAGCTAATTACAAGAGGTAGGAGAAATCGTTTATTTTATTGCGATAGCAATTATACGGACAGTCTCGACGGGTTTTTGCCGTCGCCGTTGCCGTCATGTCCGTCCGGTATGAAGTCCAAATCGATAAAATCCCCCGCGCATCATATGTTCTACCGCGGCTAAAAGCGCGCGAGCGGGGGCGACGAACGCAGACGAAGCAGAGATCAAATGAGCCGTCCCGTTTCGGTCGCTCGAAGAGTGTATGCGATAACATCACCCCGCTCGGGAGGCCTGCCGTCGAAGCAGACAGGGAACGCCCCACCCATCTTTAACGAGCATGAAGAAAGACGCGAAGACGCGAGGGGGAAGGGGGAAGTGTCGCGCGAGGAGCAACTTTGAACTTTGAATCTAAGGGCGCGATCGCTGGCGCGCGCGCTATCTCGAAAGCCACCACAGCGGGCGGCTCGTATACCCTTTCTACGTGCTGCGCTCTCAACGCGAAGTGACTATGCTGAGAGCATCGCTCCCTGGAGCGGCCGTATTCTCTTACACCATCGTTTTGTTGTCACGAGAGATCGGATACAAAACAGTTAGCTGCCAGCCTCACTTCGTGTAACACTACAATTTGTTGCTATCGCATTAATTGCTCCGCCTTTGCGGTGAAACTGTGACTTTTTTTTGTTTTTTTCAATAGCCGCTGCTCCAAAGCTAAAGTAGTTTGTCGTACCTCATATATAGAGTGTTTAATTCCAGTGAGAGAGCGAAACAGTCACGGCGGTGCGTAAACGTGCGTCTTAGGAACATGAAAATGTTCTGAACGGAACTGTATCGCACATGGCAATCCACACGGCCGAGACTGTGGCTGCACAATGGAATTCGCTGGAACGAGAGCCTTGTTCCACCACACGGACAAATTTCCATGGGAAACTTTTAAGGCATAGCTATTACAAAAAGCGAGACCAAGTTGTGTCAGTAAATCGCCTGTGTAGACCTTCAAAAGAAAAAAAAAAGTTTCTATTTAATATATTAAAAAATTAAGGCAGCTTTACACTAGTGATGCCAAGCGTGAATTTCTATTTATTTCTATTTGTTTATTTCTGTCTCTCTGTATCTATTTCTTTCTCTTTCTTGCTCTTCCCTTTCTTTCTTTCTTTCTTTCTTTCTTTCCTTCTTTCTTTGTTTCTTTCTTTCCTTCTTTCTTTTTTTCTTTCTTTCCTTCTTTCTTTGTTATGCTTTACTCTCTCCCCTCCTCCTCACCCTCACTTCCCTTTCCTACCCACTTGCTATACTATACTATGCAAGGCTATATATCTGTTATGCTTTGCTAGCACGTCTGGATAGCCGAGTGCAACCCGCGTACCCACGCTCGCCTTCTGATCGTGGGTACGCGGGTTCGAATCCCGCCTCGCCAAGGACGTTTTTCGCCGAGACTATTTGTTTCTGTTTCTTTCTATCTCTCTCTTTCTTTCTCTTTTTCTCCCTCGCTGTACGCTCATTCTCTCGACCATCAGAGTTATTGCATCCAACGTTGGTCAAATCAGCGTACGTGTTGTGGGAGAGAAACCGAAAAGGACGAAGAGAGGGCGTGCCGGTTCGTGATCATTTCTGTTCACGCGTCACAGAGTAATGCAAGCTCCGCTCTTAAAAATCATGCACTACTGAGCAGCACATTGCTGTTACCTTTCCGTGACGACACGTACTTTCACATTGATTTGACTGCTCTGACCACGAGTTGCTTATCATAAGATTTGCTGCCTCAAGGACGCATGCGTCGTTAATCTGTTATCCAGGTCTTTCGTTAAGGCTACCAGCTGAAAATCAGCGCTTGTGTCATGTCTACCCTGTCTCAGTATGCGTTTCTAGTGCGCTGTTTTTGTTTGCTTTTTAACAGTCGCCACATGCAAATGAAGCGGCGCAGCTGCACAACCAAGAGGTGAAATGTGCAATCTGTCAACTCACCGTAATCGACGTAGAAGAGAGATCTTCAGGTTCCACTCATTTCCGGCTCACGACCACAGTTCTCACGCAAGTGCATACTTTTCACGGGTTCCCGTGAACACCGGCAGGTTGTCACAACGAGGCTCGCAACACACGCAAAAAAAAAGGTCCGAGCAAGAGAACGGCCGACACTGCCGCTGACAAAGTTCCAAACAGCAGAACGCCGAACGCTGTCGCTGACAAAGCGGCGTCCACGAAAAATAGCTCGACAGCGCAGAACACACGCGGCACACAGTCCACGCGGAACGACCGTCTTCCGGGCGCCGGGCGGGACAAAAAAATTCACTTCCGGGCGACCCAAAGTTCGCGCCACGCGGGCGAAGCGAAAGCAGCCGGCCGTACCTGCAATTTCTCGGTGTTTCTGCGATGCGTGCACTGGGCTTTCGCTCGCTTCTCGCCTCACTTTCAAAATATCGGGCAGTCACATCGATTGCGGCCTGCGGATCACGTGCCGCTCGGACGCCACCACGCGAGCATCGATGAAAGCACAGAGGCGAAAATGTGGTTTGCTCGGCGAAACCACCATGCAGCAAGGTCTTTGAGCTCGCTCGCCATGTAGAGTCCCATTATATTGTTTGCTATACACACCCTGTACGGCTCCTCCAATGCCATATATGTATACATACATGCTACCATATATACCTTGACTAACGTGAAGTTTTGGGTGAGCTGGTATTAAGGAACTAGATCATCTTTGCCCCGCGGCGTTGTCTGCTAGATAACGAATCACCTTCGTCGTAAGGTTGTTTCTTTCTGCCCCCCCCCCCCCCCTCCTGTTTCTTTTATGTTATCGGAGTGCTCGTGTTTTGTGTTTTTTTTTTCTTCTTCTGACGCAGATACAGATTTTCGTCACTACACTTATAATAATATCTCGGGTTTCACGCGCCAAAATTACGGTCTGATTCCAAGGAGGTTCTTGTCTGATTCTAAGGCACGCCGTTGTGAAGGGCTCCGGAAATTTTGACCATCTGGCGTTCTTTAACGTGCACTGACATCGCACAGTACACGGGCCTCTACCATTTCGCCTCCACCGAAACGCGACCGCCGCGGCCGGGTCGAACCCGTGACTTTCGGTTGAGTATCCAAGCACCATAATCACTGATCCACCGCGGCGCACGTCACTACACTTATATATGCGTGTATTCGCAAATAATAATAATAATATCTGGGGTTTAACGTCCCAAAACCACGATATGATTATGAGAGACGCCGTAGTGGAGGGCTCCGGAAATTTAGACCACCTGGGGTTCTTTAACGTGCACCTAAATCTAAGAACACGGGCCTCAGACATTTTCGCCTCCATCGAAAATGCAGCCGCCGCGGCCGGGATTCGATCCCGCGACCTTCGGGTCAGCAGTCGAGCGCCATAACCACTAGACCACCGTGGCGGGGCTGTGTATTCGCAAATAAACCTGAGTTGGTAGTCCCCCCTTGCTCGTGTCACCTCTCTTCGTCTGTTCGTTTCTTTTTTATCGCTGTTAATTTCTTTACCGTATATCCCACATATGGGTATATATGGCACCATATATTCCGCATATGGAAATATATGGTGCAGCCCGTATATGCTCTTTAGGGGCATATACGGGCTGTACCAAATTATATGCACGGAGATTTCTTTGAAGAAAGAATTAGGTTTCGCAAGCACAAACTCTACATATTGTTCACAGGTTAGCGGATCATCCTCCGGTTTATTGGTTAATTACATAACTTAGTTATTTACATTGTGTTATTTATTTATGTATGTATTGCAACAATTGACAAAAGGGTGAATAAGGTTTTTGTAGGCATTTTTATGGGATGTATAATTGTGGCATTTTCAGCAGCGTACTTATTCTGTTAATGTTTACCGGCTCATGAAGAAAGACTTCGAAATACAGAGAAGACCACATGACTACCATATTTTTGTCTTAATTTAGTTATCTAATTCTGGCTACCTCACAGCGAGTGTGTTAGACGGTGCTGCTTTCCAAAGTGCGTTGCAGTGAGTGAACGGGTTTTGTTATAGCTAATTATAATATCTGGGGTTTTACGTGCCAAAACCACGATATGATTATAAGGCACGCCGTAGTGGAGGGCTCCAGAAATTTTGAACATATTGTTTATTAACGTGCACTCATATCGCGCAGTACACAGGCTTCTAGCGTTTCGCCTCCATCGAAATGATATTACTTATAGCTAACAAGCTGTCTTTAACAGTTGGCAAAAATGCCACTATTAAACTCCCTTTAAGGAGGATGAGACTATGAAAATGAGTTTCAAAATTTAGCTGCGCTGCAGTGGTAATAAAAGCTATGGCTATAACATTTACAAGGAATTTTGAAGATTGACACAGATTGCATTGGAGCTCAAAATTAGTTTTAAGATGTGTTTAGTGTTTTTTTTATTTTTTCTTCGTTTTTCTACATACGTACTTTTTTTTTAAGAACTACCATTTGCAGAGTACGAAGTAAGCAACCAACGCTTTACAGAAGTGGAACTAAAGTTGTGAGCGTACAACAAAAACTAGGTTTGTTATGTTTTTTTACGTTTGTCGATGTACGATAATTGCCACTTATGAATGTTTTTTTATATACTAAAAAAATACAAATGTGCCTAGGCTACTGATTATAGTTCCATTTATGTGAATGCCACTAATTAACACATGTGATGCCCTCTAGTTCCCGAGAAAAAGGTACACAAAGCTCCAAAAATGTTGTTTTGAGGAAAACGCGGGGACCACGTCGGGGTACAGCCAGATTTCCCGCCAACGTGTCGAAGAAAAAGGACCAAAAATCATTTTTTATCGAAATTAAGCAATTTATAGCCACCACGCCAGCAGATATAGCGGACGATACTACCACACGAAAAGAAATTGGCTTGGCAGCGCCGTAGGCGTACATATATATATATATATATATATATATATATATATATATATATATATATATATATATATATATATATATATAGGCCGTGCAATTAACTATAGGATCTTTGCGCTATCATCAATATTGAGTATTTTTACAGCCCCAAAAATAAGTTGGATTGATTGATGATTGATTGATTGATTGATTGATTGATTGATTGATTGATTGATTGATTGATTGATTGATTGATAAACAGCAGTTCGTATAAGAACTGACCGTGTAAGAACAAGCACTCTCTCCTTTGAAGGCTTCGTTCCTACGCTCGCTTCAGTATGCGGAAGTGTACGATTGCACGGACATTGGACTGAGCCGGCCTGGCCGCGCGCATCAGAATAGCAGCTTCGCAAGTGACGGTGAAAAGGCTCGACAAATGAGGCGCGTGGCCCGAGAGGAAGCACCTTTGTCCGGCGTCCTCAGTGAGTCTCCGTGGTGCGGCCCCGGATGAAGGACCCTCGAATGCGGACAGCCACTAATGCAATCACATAGCAAGGAACCCCGGCACGCAATATACTCTCCAGAGACACGAGACGGGCAGTGGCACGTCACGCTATTGGGAGCGAAAGAGGAACGCAGCAGTGGATGCCGAGCAGGAGGCCCATTGTGCAGACGCGGGACGCCGCAAGATGCGTCCCGCTCTTTACTTTCAGAGCACGTTCCAGCATTGCGGCTATGCGAGAGAGGGAAATGTACCCAACCTAAATACGCACGTGCCACCTGCCAGCCGCACAACACAGCCGTTCTCAGCACAAGGCCAAGTGCCTATAGGCACCCGTCACTGACCAGAGGGCGCGATGGAGCTCTTATCGAACGCCTGAGTGTTGAGGGCACCAGCCGCCAGGGATACCAAGAAAATGAAACGCTCGCTGGACACATCGACGCGCTCAAGTGTCTCCCTTCTGGGCGCCTCTTTCAACGAACGCTTCCTACGTGCGTTCGTAATCACCTCAGGGATGTTGCCACTGCCTTCAATGCAGCACAAACGCGTTTAGAACGCGCTCTTTTCAGGCTGTGCCAAGGCAGCAGAAACGCTACAAACGCGTTTCAAACTCACTGCATTGAGGCGATGGCTAGTCACGTTCAAGTCAAGGAGCGTTTCTGAACATAGAGGATGCGGAGGATAGACACTCGATTTTGCTGCGTCTACTCGCTAGGCTGTGTTTTCTGGCGCTACCATCGTATCTCGGAAACTGCATTGCAGGGTGCCTATAGTTGTCTACCTTCGCCCTCATATGGGCTTTGGGGAAAGTAATAATTGTGACATATTTTATTTTTATGATCTAATATAACCCTTCAAAATCCACGAACAAGCACACATAACACAATCAAAATTAGATGATCTCCTCAAAAAATCTTGATCACATATGGTGGACTGCCTCACTTGATCATTCGCTGTTACTCGACATTAAGATTTACCAACTAGTCCAAACGTTTGTTCTGCTAAACATTTCTAAGTATTTTAGGTCTGTTTCAGGTGTTTTAGTATATGAAGTCTCCTTAAACTTGTAGGTGTGCAAATCAATCGCGTATACATGTACGAACTTTGTAAATCTCATTTCTTCAGAAACGGAACAAAAGTTGAATTCCAGCAAGTGGCGTAAATCCAGTTAAATTGCAAGGGGGGACACACATCTTGCCATAGCGGCCATTTTGTTTTTATCTATATAAATATTACACTCATGCTTCGAAATGAAATATAAAAAAGATGGTTGATCCCTCCACCATAGGAATCGGAATAACACGAAAGTAAAGCGTGCCCTTACAGAAGTAACTGAATGTTTACTGTACATTGATATAAGAGAGCTTGCACAATGTATATTGATGTCTGGCTGCAATAGCACCGTTTAACGTGGATGCGCCCACTTTGATGATTGGTGGCACATCTCCATCCCGACGACTAACGCCCATGTTAAATGATTACACAAAACCTTGTGGTAGCTGCAGTAGTTAACGGTGAAAGCGTAATCAGAGAACGAGGTGTGATAGTCAGAAGAGCGTCGCATATTGGACGCAGAACTTGGTCGCCATCCCGAGGCATGTTAAAGTGCGATTGAACACCACGGCCGGACTAGAGGGAGACGCAAAGCGCGTCGTGCCGTCCCCCCGGCCGCGATTTTTCTCGGGGCGAGCGCGTGAGCGGGAACGCGGTGTAGCAGTCCTGAAGGTGAGGCAAGGGCGCGTCGCATAGCTATTTTTGGTTTGAATTAGCGTGTTGCTATGAGCGAGGCCGACGCTTTTACGACGCTTGGGCTAAGATCGCCACCTCGCGGTGTGTTAAGGCATTGACAAAATTGAACTTCAATTGAAAACGTGCCGAATGGGACGGCCGTGTAGCGCGTTGCCGGTGTTAATCGCGGAGGCCACAGTAATGACGAATTGCTTTACTTTACCGCTCCCAGAGGGCAACACCACTCCTCCGACCGGGAGAGTGGTAGATATAAAAGACGCGTTTGTAAACCCTCTGCAGTCTGTGACCGTGGCGCAGTGGATAGCGTGCCCGGCACCTGTTGTTGCGGACCGAGCGGTCGTGGCTTCGATGCCCGTTGACGCAACTTTTTTTCTTTGCCATCTGATCGTGTAAATTTTTTCGACGTCATTTCCGTGACGGAAATACGTCACTGAAGTCTTGGTGGACCCCGGTATAAAACACTTTCGTGTTAAAAAAACAAGCATGAGTTCCCAGCTCATGTAAGTGCATTGTTTTATTGAGTCTTCTCCGAAAGTGGTCAAGCGGCAGTTGCGATTTCAATAGTCTCACATAACTGAAGGGTATTGAACACAGGCCTGCACACGCTACAAATTAACCAGGCATTAACAAAAAAATGTCACCGTCTCCCACTAAAGGGAATCATGTGGGGATTCGAAGGAGCGCATGGGTTGATTTAAAGTTCCGTTCATCACGTGCACCTTGCCCGATGTTAACGCGTCCTCGCATGCGGAGTACACCATGAATTCGCTGTAGTTGCTGTGGCTTTTACTCGTCCCGAACTCTTATTGGAGCACGCCACGCGGGTTCATCGCGCGTCTCCCGAATCTCGTTCCCCGGCGCCATCACGTGATTGCTGAGAGAGTGTAAAGGGGAGAGGCCACAGCGTCTTACCCAGCCCCTTACGCAGGCACGAACGCGATAGCGCGTGCGAGCGCGTTCTGACTAGGATACAACGTGTTGGTTCATCGCGCGTCTGCGGGATCTCGTTCGCCGATGCCATCACGTGATTGCTGAGAGAGTGTAAGCGGGAGAGGCCACAACGTCTCGCCAAGCCTTTTACACAGGCCCGAATGCGCAAGCGCGTGCCAGCACACGTGGTTTTGTCTGCGTTACGCCAAGCTAGGACAGCATACGGCAGCCCGGGCCCCTAAAGTGCTCTACACGTGTCACCATCAAGGCGGTCGAAGAACAAGATGAAGTAGGCTTCTCCTTGGCGCGAGCGCGCGCTCAATATGTTGCAGATGGCTATGGTAGATTTTAGAAAGCGGACGGTCTCCAATGGAACTACGGACAAAGCCCAGCGCAAAAGCTGCTTCATCTAAAAAAAAGTTGATTGCACTATACTTAAGCGATTCAAGTATGTGGCGTTTGAAAGATAAATCTCAAGGGGGGACAATGCCACGGTTGTCCCCTCTAGTCTGAACACAAGGGGGGTCAGGACCACCCTGATCCCACCCGTGATTTACGCCAGTGATTTCAGCATTTAGTGTATAGCCCCGTGGCTGGAGATGATGGCAGGGGGCTCCACTATGTGCGACTGGGCATGTCGGTATTACGTATGCACTCTTTAAAAGAAGTTAGTAAAAACGTAGTAACTGCAAGCAAATAGGTAGTAACTGCAGTGGTTTATAACTTTCTTGGACCGCTACTAAATTTTTGCTACCTGTTTACTATCTACGCTCGTAAACAGTTACTAGCTGCATACGTTACTAACTTTTTGCTACCTGTTTACTACCTACGTTAGTAAAGAGTTAGTAACTGCAAGCAAATAGGCAGTAACCGCAGCCGTTGCTAACTTTCTTGGACCGTTTGTAAATAACGAGGACCCGTGGTCGTAGACGTTTTTACTGTTCAAGGGCTAGCTCCGAATCCCCCTTCGTTCTCTTCCCTCCTTTTTGTCTCTCGCGCCTCTCCCCGAGCCCTTGCCCCACTTCTTTATTTTCAACATCGTTATTACATTTTTGCTACCAGGCCGTTAACTACTTAATCTGAAATTGTACATAATACCTACTGTCTAAGGTTATAACTGGAATCGTCTCGACATATCACATTTATTGAGAAACTGGCGAATAAAATGTCCATGCATCAAGAAAAACAACAACAATTTTTCGTTTTATTAAACAGTTTTAAAATATGGTATACTAAACAAAAGGAACAGCGCAAGCGGGAAGAGCGAAAGGCAAGCGTCATGTTTCCTGTGCCCTTGTCCCTGCTTTTAGTGTTCAATTTCAATATGCCGCATAACCGTCGTGTTAAGCCTTTCTTAAATTGCAATGGGAAAACTTTTGTCGAAGCAAATATCTACAACAACTATTTACTTCACCAACTCAACTACATAATCACGTCAGGCCTAGACCTCTAGATGAGTAGTTCTCAGCCATGCATGTTTCGGGGACCCCTTGTGGACTGAAGGAAGCGATGGGGGACCCCTTGCCGTGAAAGGAAAGAGGAGGGGGGAGGTGAATTAACTGAACATGCAGCCTGAAATAGGTGCCTTTTATTTCTCTCCGGCAAAGAATGGTCAAACAAAAATACAACTCCGATTCGTACTCAACAGCTTGCCAATAAGTCGCGCGCTCTGCAGCCACATTCAACCTGTTTCTAGCTATGTTTGCTCTTCAAATATACGAGCCTGGAAAACGCCTTCTCGTGTGCATATGCCGTAGAAAACTGCAACAAAAGCTTTACAGCCATCTTAAGAAGGAGGGGCAACATAAGTCAGCTCCACCACACTGCAGAAATGGTATGTGGCGAAGCATGCCAAAAATCAGAAGGGGCCTCTGTCACCGGACATAGTGTGCCTCCGAAAACGCGTTTTTTGTTCCTGTTTTATCTTCTTTTTTTCGAGTATGGGTTTCGCGCACCCCTATTTGAGAACCACTGCTCCATATACTATATATACGATGACACTCTCTCCTTCTCTCTTATTCCATCTCAGTTATCAGCAGCTAGATTCCTGTTTACTCCCCCATTTCACTCGCCACATTTAGGGTAGCAAACTGGTAAGAGTATAGTTAACCTCTCTGCCTTTCCTTCGTGTTCTCTCTCTTGCTCTTCTAGCTTCTTTTTAGTGACGAAGCACTCACTGGTAAAAGTCACGAAGAATTCCTCTGAAACTCACAGCAAAATAAACAGCAAAAATAAAATGACGCAACTCGTACGAAATGCGTAGGCACCACGCCACGTACGTCATTGTGCAACCGTCAACATTGACGAAAATTTTCTTCACGTAGACACTTTAGTGGAAATCGCTTGCGCATTAGGTTTGCGCGTGACATTCCGCCACAAAAATGCAAATTATTGTGGCAATTTAACATTAGGGTGGCGATCCTTTTACCGGCAAGTTCAAAAATGCACTATAAGAAGTCCAAGGTTTCGTTGCACACGTAAAACCTTTGTTTCGTGTACAATACACGGAACGGGAACAAAATAATGTAAAAAGTTGCAAAAACGAAAAGGGCAGAAACAAGCCACAGACGCGTGCATTACGTCCTCACGTACGTACTCTAACGTACATCCTGCGGTCGATATAAAACAGACACAGAAAGGCTGACACACTACACGTCCACGTTTCAGCCGTAACACGTAAAAGCGCAGTTCGGGAGAACAACGCCGGCTCTGAGTGTGTCCGTGAAATATGCATTAGACATGTGTCCTACTTTATTCTGTCTTTTTTTTTTCGCAAAGACACCGCTACCAAGCAAACGTTAATGGACGCGGACACAGCAAAGAGCAAGCGTGGAACGTGAATACAGCGAAGCACCAAGTGTCCGCGCACTCTGCTCACGTACGCGCACTGCTGCAAGAGTCGTCGCTTTTGAGCGAGTCCGACGCCGGCACTTCTAAAGCGCGCGAGTGCTGTTGCTCACGTTGTGAAATCGACAAGCAAGGAACCG
Source organism: Rhipicephalus sanguineus (assembly GCF_013339695.2). NCBI lineage: Eukaryota > Metazoa > Arthropoda > Arachnida > Ixodida > Ixodidae > Rhipicephalus > Rhipicephalus sanguineus. The sequence continues at coordinate 72,815,271 of NC_051179.1, read as the reverse complement.
TAATGCGATTTCGCCAGGGAAGCTTTATTTCGTATAACGTAGCTAAAGCGCGCACCTGCCGGAGAGTCAGTATACAGCCTCAGTTTAACGGGTAAAATGTGCAGCTCTAGTTTTCTTCAAAGGTCACAAAAGTCAGCCAGTATCGCTATCATCGAGTCGGCGGAGGACAGTCGCCACTCAGATGGCTGAGAGGCGATGGCCCTCGGGTTATCTCTCTAACAATTCTGGAGGCGACCGTAATCCTCGTCTTATACACTCTTAATCAAATCCTGGCTAACGCATGCCCTGTAGGCGGGACGCTTCAAAACTCAGGAAAACTCCCGGCTATAGTAGGCCTTCGAAAAGGAGTTAGCCGTGACAAGTGTATATAAAAAACGTGCACCCTTCACCGCCGCCTTATAGACGGCCTGCAGTATTACTGGCGCGTCGGTGTGGGCCGCGTAAGTGAGAATCCTGGCTACAGCTCAGCGTATGCTCCCGCGTGTTATAACTTGTCGGCGCAAGCGTCGGTGTTTACGCATGCGCCGACAGCGTCAGCCGCAAAGGCGAGCTATGCTGCGAGGAGGTATACGCATGGAGCTAACTATACGCGCTCTCTCTTGCGTGCGTGAGAGAGAACAGGGGCTGCTGCGCTCTCCGTTGCCCTCCGCTTCTGCTGTTTTTGCGCAGAGAAAAGAAAGGAAGGAGGTAAAAACGAGAGTTCGAAGACATTGTGCGACGGGAAGGGGGTTGCGTTTTTGGCGCGATATGGGTTAGTTCTAGCGCGTTCCATGACAGCGGCGGATGTTTGATAGGTTGGTGTGGTTTGTTGAGCGTGCCGCGTGAGCCGGTACTCGGCCGCCATGTAAAAGTTCTCTTATCTCAATACTAAGGGGGTGTTGCGAGGACATAGCGATATCCCCTTGCGGGTGCAATGGCTGCACGCAAGCTGTTGACGCAGGATTACACGACGCTTTCGCGCCATTTCTGTCTAGCTGGTGCGCACACTGCGGACACAGCCCGGCGCATCATACCTGCCTGGGTGAGTGCTGTTCTTTCTTCACATATATGTTCGTGCTGTTAGCGTTCACATTGTTGCATGCTTGCGCTTATGTATATGAATGACGGCATTGAACTGCCAGAATATTCTTTCGACGGCTTTTGAAATAACTATACGATTATGCGTACGAGTAACTATACGAGTATACGAGTACTTATCTTTGTTGTAATCGTGAACCGTCTCTATAGTCGCGCACGTGTTGTCGTGCTGGCCGCATTTATTGTGAACTCTCATATAGTTCAGGCGCTTTCGTCGATCTTGACAGGTGTCACTGAGATAACCACTTCGTCTTGCTTGACAAGCTGTGTAATTTTAGCTCTCGCGTGGCTTCTTATCCCTCGGCTAGCAACTGTTCTCTGCATTTATAGTCAATGATACAACGCGGCAATAAAAGCAAGCGTATTTTTGCAAGCAGTTGAATGATGTTAGGATCTGCTTTCATGGTAGGTCGTTATACTTCGCATTTTTAGTTCTTTTTTTACCTTTGGGAAGCGGAAAAACTTTTCCACAATCAAAAATAAAACTGCACTTACGAGTGCCGAAGACGTTAGTACCGTTTCATGGGATCAGGCGCTCATAGATACGACTCGCGGCATGTCTTGTTTTTAGGAGGTAAAATCAGCAATTTGACTTTCTGAATAGCGACAGTCTTTAAAACGCGTTTTGCTGCCTAATTTCTAACATGTTTTAAAGCCAGCCTCATTCATGTTCGTGAATACATGTGCATTTACTGTGCCCCTTCACTGATTTCCGTGGTTTTCGATCACATTTGCCCATTGGTCTTATGCAGTGCCAAGTCAAGTGTGGGCAAGTACATCAGTGCATCATGCACCGGCTGTGGTGCCTGTGCAAACTGCAGATCTCGATGAAGGTAAAGTAATGCGTCATATGTAATTTAGGCGTTAGCTAGCTGATGGCATTTTTGTTCTCTCATCTATCATTTCATGCGATGCAACAGCGATATATAACCGTGGTTGTATAAAAGCACTGTTGTTCTCGTTGGCAGCTTATTATTTATGTTGGATTGCTCATTCGAAATGTTATTCAAAGAAGTGAAGTGCGTACAGCAGTCATAATAAAGGATATAATTCTCGTTCATCCTCGTGTTAGTATACACAGAATTTGAATACGTTTGCAGGTGACAAAACCTTCTGACACAAGAGCCAGGCGCAGTTTTATCGAGCAACTGGCCAGGAGCTCACACCTTGCATGGTCTCCAGCAGCAGCAACAGCAGCAACACCGGCCGTGGTGTTGTTTACAATGCCGTAACTGAGCATACGATCTTCCTTTGTGTTTTTTATTCTTTTTTTTTGTGTGTGTGTGTTTCACTCCCATCTAAATATCGCAGCCGAGCATTGACCCGCCGCAGCGAATTAATTTTTAATCATGCATTGGCTCCTACCACTCAAATATTCGCCGTTACTGGCATTCCCCTGGTACTAAGAAAATTCGTTTGCAATATTGTGCAATAGTGTGCAACCAAATTTCAAGCCAAGTTTACCTGCCACTTTATTTACTTAACGAATGAATCGTGAATCTATTGTTAAACTGCTTTCCTTGTACGTGATTCTCATCAAATTGCGGCTGTGCTGTGGTTTTGACTTGCAGCCGACATTCGAAACAGAGCTTCACTTTTAAGAAAAACTGGAAGTTTCATGGAGAAGTTCGACAAGGTCAAAGTAATACTCGGTCAGATGTGCAATGCCCGCATGTATTTCGTGGAGATCGATGAGTATATCTGAGGAAATCATGCTACGCTTTCTCTCATAACTGTAGTAAGTTTATGGTTAAAACGCTATTAGAAAGCTTCATTAGCAACTTCTGAAAACACTTTCATATTTGTAACTTCTGTGATGCTGTCTACACAAAATTCGACAAGGTGCATAACAGATTGGAAACGTCCGTTTACCAGGCAGAAGTTTTTGTGTGATGGGCGAAAACACCAGGTGATCTAAGAACATAACGTCGCATGTGTCCTCTGCTTTACTTTTTTTTCCGTCAGGATGACATGCCAGCAGCCCGCCCATCACCTGACCGCTGAATTTGGAGGGAGTACGACAACAAGGCGTTCTACTGCGATCAAGTGCAAGAGAATGTGAAACCTTCGGTTGGCACACTTCTAGAGAAAGCCCTTATTTGGTGCTTGACGATGTACTATATTAAGGACCTCACATACCCAATTGGGTATGCTCAATACTTCGTCTTGTGCAGAGTATTATGAACCCAGTTGTTTCCCAGGTGTTTTGCCGGCGGGAAGCTGCTGAAGACACATTGGAAAGATCAAAGGTATTCGTTAAGCACCAGAATATATTTGTCAAAAAAGAAACATTGGATGGCACGTTTATCGTTTCCTTCAGCGCTGAGCATTGCTTTTAGCGCTGTTTGTATTTTTTACAATAAATAATTATTTTTACACCTGAGCAGTACCTGTTTCTCGCATGCTTATACACGCTAGACACAGCGGGTACTCTTGAACTATGAAGTTGGTATGGTCCGTGAAGTCATTGTCAACCGAAATGATTCCGCTGAACTGTACATTTATGGGGAACGTGATGCGTCCATGCTTTAAACGCCGCTACTAAAAAAAAAACGATGCGAATTTTTATACGCATGTAAACACACCATGCTTATAGTTTACAAGCTCACTGTTAATGGTTAATCTAGGTAACCATCAAGGGGGAACTGAGCGCGAAAACGCTCCTATGTGATGTAATCGGTTCACGTTAAAAAATCCCACGTGGTTAAAATGAGGTAGTATTAGCATACGGTAACCAGAGCTTCGTGTGCACAATTTCTTGTGTTTGTTGCCACTGCGCATCTCTCAAAGACTAAACACTGGTATACGCACGTTACTTTCCGAATACAGTATAGCGTACGGGCCCAGCCAACGCAACGTGTGCTTACACAATTCTAAAACTCTGTTAGCCACAATCAACCACTACACGGCGTGCCACTTGACGTCAAGGGAGTCCGCATTAGGGATACCGCAACCTGACTGCTTTCTTCGTTCTTGTGCATGCCACAAACACACAAAAATAGTAATGAAGACGCTGGATAGGATCAATGGGGGATTAGTGTAGAGACCTTCGTCCTCAAGTGGACATAAGATAGGTTGTTAGTGATAAAAAACGAAATGCTTCCTTGGACAAATGCCCGAATCGTTTGCCGTGAAATGTACATATCTAATTTAACGTTCTATTATTAGTAACGGCATGCTGTCGAAATCAAGTGCAGTCAGTAGAGCTTCCACGAGGTGTTCTAGATTTCGCAAAACCGTTCACCATTTTCTCCTAGATCCGCAGTAAGCAATGCCTAAGTCTGGCAAACAATATTTGCATAATTAAATGACCGTCCTCTGGAACGTACATGTGTGCCAGCGCGAAGCGCGCACGCCGGTGGAAGTACCTCGTATAACATCGCTGCATTGGCTTAAAAAGTTCAGAAATCGTTAAACACTCCGTGTTCGACAAATGGCCAGTCTACGTTAACTTTCTTGCGATATGTCATAATTTAGCAATTTAAGTTCCTCCTGACGACTGCCACACTGAGGCGCAACCGCTTTGCATGTGCGCAATAAAAAAAATTTAAAAATCCAGCTTGCACCAAAAGTTGCATCCTTCGTAGACCATACCTTGTCTTTTAGCATCTGTGCATAGCTCTGCAACACTAGAACCTATTACTCGATGGTGGCAAATTAATTTTCTGTTAATGCAGCACTGTACTACGTTCTGGATTTCTGCTGTACGCAACGCGTCTCAGTAATCCGCGCATAAAAAATTAGGTGCGTGTATGCGTAAAAAACTCCAGAAGGATATCCCATGCACTCAAGCACAACAAACATTGCCCAGTCGCGTGCGCATGCAAATGCAGCTGTGTGGATGTAGCTCGTAAATCTTTGCGTGTTCCGCCGTATTAATCACGGCGAGATTTGTCAAAAATTTATCAAAAGGTGAAACTTGTACAAGGCACTGCATGCCCATGAAAGTGCCTTTCGCACCAATACTATACTTAGTAGATTGCATGGCCTCGCTCTTCCAGAAAATGTTTCAGTAAACTTATGTGAAAAATATAGCAGCTTTGAGATGAGTGTGAAGTGATTTAAATGGCGCGGCGGAACCGCTATACCAGCGTGAATCCAGACATTCTCAAAAATATGGCCACTGATGGAGTCCTAAGAGAACGCCACAAATATTTCTGCGATAAGTGCTGCCGGATATAAGATCCAGTCCATGTTAGCATCAAATTCCTGCCTGCGCACTGCGTGCCTGAGAACGGTGAACCGCGAGCCGCGTCTCCAGCGTGCACAGCCCAATTCACGAGTCACGTATGTCGCGCGAGTGGCGTCCAACATAAACGGCATTTCCTCCGGGGCCCAGTCCGCCGAGCGACTGCGAAGCTGCATGCAATCAGCGCCAGCTCCTCGCTTCCATGGTCGACGCAAACACCGCCCACATTTTTTATTGAAGCTAAAATAATGTCTACTGGAATAGTGTCATTCATTTGAGGGGTAACGACATGCACTATCCAACGTTTAGAGCCAAGATGAGTTCCTTTACAAGTGAAGTTCATCTGCAGTGCGTGCACGCCGTACCGCACCTGCTCGGGCGTGTTCGCATATTGTATATACGGCTGACAATACCACGATTATCAGCGCATGTTCATCTCAGTGTGTAATTATTACGGGGAGAGGGTCGAGCCAACGACGGTAACAGGTAAAACATCATGGCGTATGAGCCTGAGCGCTTTGTTCTGAAGCACGGTCGACTACGGCTTCGAAATAAACTTAATAGGCTTAGTGACGATATCGGCTACCGGCCCGGTAACCGTCGGCGGTGAAGCGGCCAGCGACGTTACTGAGAACGCGGCGATTCTCCGTCGGTAATCGGCTACGCCGCTGTGCGGTTGGCGCGGATGGATTCCGAGCACACGTTCCACGGCAAGCGAATCTTGACGTTGAAAACTCGTTCAATCCACGAAAGGCAACAGGCTGACAGCTAACATCAATAGAACTCGGGTATTATGCGCGCCAAGATTCTTTAAATGTCACTGAGGCGCCAGTGCCGAATATATGCGGAACAGTTTTATCTTTTGTACCAAGCCCGCAAATTCGCTTCAAGCATGCTCCCAGCAATGACTTGAGTGACCCCGTATATATTTTCACGAATGTCATTTAAAAAATGTCCCCTTACGTATCAGTGAACGCTACATTTTAATACAACCTCCACTGCACTAATACGCCAGAGCACATAGCGACGCATTGGTGCATATAAACCCCCGTTCTTTTACCACAGTGGCCGCAGCGTGATGTGGTGTATTGGTTAGCGTACGCGCTTGGTGATCGAGTGTTCGCGAGTTCGAATCCGCGTGTGTTTACTGTGAATTTTTCTGTGGTTTACTTCTGAATGTAATATGTGTATATAGATTATGTATGTCATAAAATGTGTGTCTAAGCCTCCAAATCCCAGAATAGAGATTAAAAGGAATTTTTTTTTCGCCGCTTCGTACACCGCCTATAGCTAGGACGCGCCGCAGCTGGGACACACCGTGGGTAGGACTCTCCGTAGCCAGGACAGCTGGTCACGTGGAACGAGGATATGTCTATAGCCGGCCTTCAACTAGCCGGGATTCGAGACGAAAAATCTCCGGCCTAGATTGAGTCCCGCCTATGAGATGAGCCGCTAAGAAAGCTACTACGCCGAGGGACGGCTACGGGTGGCACCGCCTACAGGTTGTGCCGGCTAAACAGACAGTCTATAGGCGTTAGATTTTTCGTCTCGTTTCCGGGCTATAGACTGCCACTTTAAGCAGGACATGATTAAGAGTGTATAGATGTACTGGTAGTGACACTCGCACGTCGGCGTTCTGTGCAATGATGTATGCCTTGTGTGGCCTCTAAGATCCACTTCGAATCTCAGAGGTCACGCAGAAAGAAGTGCGTAGTTGAGATCTGCTCCTCCATGTGCCGCAACGATCACAGTTGTTCTCAATACTTCAAAGAATTGACTGCGCCCTTTCCCACTCCCATTTTGTATAAATAAGATTTAGTCCCTCTCCTCCTCCTTTCAGTGAACTCAATCGATGAATTTTCATTGTTATTGTGGCATCGAATTGGCTCTTATCTTAAAGGGACTAACAACCGATTTCTTTCGACCCAGTTTTTTACGGCGCAACAGAATGCTCACTCTTCGCAATGTTTGTAGCTGCAGCGGTTGATCACAAAAGCACTCGGTTATTTTCTAAGCATTATTTTTCGATCTGAAAAGCCTCTAAATCTGTACGTAGGCGTCCTCCAGCAATGCTGTAAAGAGATAGCGATGCCGATAGCTCTCCTTGCCAACTGTTAATTATGCTTAAAGGGGCCCTGCAACACTTTTCGAGCATGCTCAAAAAGCGCTGCCGATCGGTAGTCGAGGCTCCCGAGAACACGCGAGCCAAATATTATAGCGATGCGCACGGCCTGGAATTTACAATAAATTCTCAAAGTCAGCTGAAAATCGCTCCCTCTTCCCTCGACAAATGATGTGTTAGTCCACAAAATATGACGCGATTGTCGGCAGTTCCATTATTGGCTGATGGTATAATCACGATAACACCCTCATTATTACTTTCGTTGTTAATTTTGAGTTCAATAAGTAGATAATATGCATGTTTATATTCTGTTATCGCGTTAAAAACACCGAACAAACATTAATATTAGCGCTTCCGGTCTCACCGACAGCTCGTCTGCTTGTAGTTGCGTGGTTCCGTTTTCTTCGCCATGCGCAGTGCCGAAAACGTGAATATTTCTGTGCTTTTGACCATCGCCGGTTGCCGTTGAGAGTGCCAGCCGTTCGAGTGTTCCCTCGTCAGCTGGGAACTGCATCGTCGGCACGTTCTCACGACCGACCGAGGCTGGGGCGCAGCATGTCTCCGATAACAATGCTGGCGTCCGGTAATGGCGGCGCTTCGGGGTCGTCTGCCAGCGCCGTCTTACGAGGCGGTGTATCGGAGTATGGGCCGAAACCGATCTCAGCTGTCATTCGTTCCAAACGAGCGCGCAGGTTTGCTTCCATGGTTGGCAGAGCGATGAAAACACTACGGCGTTCGAGGTGCACACCCAACATTACCAAACCGACGCGCAGTTTTCAAGCACGCGCGATACACAGTGCGATCGGCTCCGCTCGACGAGAGCGACGCAAGCCGACCGGAAGTGGTGGCATAGACCACGTGGCTGCGCCCAGACGTCAGAGAGAAAAAAACGAAGAAAAAAATTCCGCCGGCGCTCTTGGGCGGAGCCTCGCTCCTCTGCGCTCCCTCCCTAGACTCGCTGCCTAGCCTTCCGCGCGCTCGCGGCGTAGAGTGGAGGGCGAAAGCTGCGGAACGTGATTTCTCTAATTTGGTGACACCACTTAGACTTGACGGATTCGAAAAATTTTTGCGGCATATGGCTCGTGAAGAGTCATACGTCAATAATGAGACTATTCCAATATAACTCAGAAAGGTGTTGCAGGGCCCCTTTAAGGTTCTGCTTTCACGGGAGTGAGTGAAACTGCGATTAGCCACATTGATATCGACATTTTTCAACCGTTTTGGAATATAAAAAGCAGGTAGAATAAGCTCTCCGAACGTTGGTCGTCACGTGAGGTCCCTTTACAGCCTCGTGAGCCAGGCGCTCGTGGCATCCACGATTAGCTCCGGCAAAGCGTTGCCGGAACTAATCGCGGAGGCCCTCAGCTAACACAGTTCATGCTGCCGCTCAGTGGCGTAGCCAGGGGGGGGGGCAGACCGGGCCCGCGCCCCCCCCCCCCGAATTTTTTTTTGCTATGGCATACAGAGCCCAAAATGACACTTCACCACATCCGCCTGACCGGCCCCCACTTCAAATCAAGGAGGTGCCCCTCTCCCCCCCCCCCCCTGAAAAAATATTTCCTCCTACGCCCCTGCTGCCGCTCATGAGCATCGGACCATACGTCAAGCGAAGCTCCTCAATACAAAGGCATATCTGCACATTTCTAGTTATAAAAGATTATAATAGAAGGTCTGTTGCATTTCAACGCTACTACACAGAATTAATAGCGTACACCAGTACAAGGTCAAGTGGTCACACTGCGCTTTTTGACTGAAGCGGACCCTCTTCTTTTTTTGTTAAACGGGGATTAACATTTGTATTTCTATTTTTATGATTTATTAGACTTGTAGAAACTGTCACTAAGATCGTTTGCTCAGTTTCTACATTTTCACCGTAATAATCATGTTGCCTATGCCGCCCACTTGTCGTGGTCCCAGTCAAGCCTATTAGAGGCTTCATGACCACGGCCCTCAGCACCCTGAATGTTGGAAATATATAAAGTTTCAAAGTTTCGAGTTTCAAATACTTCTTTACTGAAAATTACTTCCGCCCATGCTATTTCGAGCAATATCGTAGCTCTATGGTAGGACACCTCCTTACCACGCAGACGGCCTGGGTTCGATTCTTACTCAAACCAAAGGTCTTTATTATCTATTTTATTTGCATCTTTCTCGATTTTTTTTTTGTCACGGACAAGGTAACGATTTTTTGATCACATCCAACAACGCCGACATCGACATCGACGGCGACATCGGAATTTCTGCGAAACAAGCTCTTTAACGCTATCGCGTTAAAAGGAGTTGCTTAATTCTGAGTCGGCACACTGTAAAAGTGTTAACGGAGGCATTGTGACAATTTGCTTGCATTCAGCGCTAGGCAGGTCTTGGGAATACATGATGGTTGACAGTTTTGATTATCAGGTGCCGCGTCTACAATAGGCTGATTTCCCTAGCTCAGTCATAACTAGTGTCTCGGAGAGCTTGCTCAAGAAATTGAAAGGCATTGCGCAAAAGGGCGGAACCTACAGAGCATAGAAAAAGGCCGGAAATAATACCCTATATGCAAAAAGTCGCCCACAACCTGAAGAAGGTTGCGAGCAGACATGATGTTTCCATGATATTTCCCGCTCCTAACAAGCTCTCCTGGTTATGCGCCCGTGTTTCTGAGCAAAGGAGTAATGTTGCTTGTGACATACAGCGCGTAAAGCCGTACTGCCCATGTGTAGTATGAGTGGTTTATGAAATACCCCTCGCTTTTGGTAGGACACACATCGGCCAGACTGGTGGATTTTTAAATATCTGATTAATGGAATGTGAAGCCTCCTTTAACAATGTATCTGGATTGCAATTGCCTTCGCACTGCAAATCCTGCGCGTGTGCGTCCCGCTTTTTTGCGAGATAATTGTTGGAGGCCTTTTGCATAAGTAAGAAGGGTGCCCGGTGTGTTAGCGTACCGTCTTTGAATTTATGTAGCAAAGAATTGTACTTTTTTAGACAAATCTTGATAACTGAAGGTAGTTTGTCATTCTGCTGCGGTGCTTATCAATGTGACTCGCGCATGCGCCTGAAGTTACCTGAGGTGCACTGTTCATTCCAAAAAAAAATCACACCATCTCCGCTAAAGGGGACCATGAGGCGATGCGAAGCAGCGTTTCGGCATGCCGAACCCGCGTTTCAGAGGGGAAGTGGACAGGAGGGGAAGGGGAGGGGAGAGTGGAGAGGGGAGAGGGGGAGGGAAGATGGGAAGTGAGAGGGGGAGGGGAGAGGGGAAGTGCGAGAGGGGAAATGCGAGAGGGGAAATGTGGGAGAGGAGTTGTGTGGAGAGGGTTAGCGCATGCGCAGTAAGGGTGGTCACGCCGCACACCACCACCACCACCACCACCACCGGTTTGAACTCCGCCATAAGATGCTTCGCATCTAATAAATCAGTTGTTAGTTGTCGCCAGTCCGGGCATTTGTTGTCCTCCATTTCTTCGTGCCTCCAAATTTTTGTCAGATCAATATATGGATGCTCTCTCGATTGTCGGCTTGTCGGCAATCGGCCGTTTCTGATATGAATATCTGATCTTTCATCGAGGTGACTTGTCATTTCCCGTTGCCACATTTCGTTGTTGCCTCATCTGAACGCATGGTCGTCGTTGTTGCCTGTAGGAACTGAAGTGCTGCTCTGTTAAACAAGTAAATGACATCTACAATTCTCGGCATGGAAGAAGGAAACGGTTAGGAGAAAGCAATGCACAATGCGATAGAGAGAAAGCAAAAAATACAGACAGAAAGAAGGAAAAGAAGAAACAGAACGCGCCCACGTCAAGCTTTGGTTACCCCCTTTTCCCGATAGGGCAAGGGCTCCAGAATTTTTTTCGCACTCCAGCTAACACAAACAAAAGTGGCCGATAATGGTGACAATTACTTGACATCCAACTTGGCAGTACCACCACATGATTGTTGCATATTGCTCCGAATATCGACATACATATTCATCGTGGTGTTGACTGCTGCAGTTTCTTTGCCAGAATTATAAACACCTATAAAGGCGTTAGTGGCCCTCAAACCAATGAAAGAGTGAAAAATTGTGTTGACGTTGCATGCAGATCCTTTATGAGTGCCACCCCATCGTAAAAAAAGGAGAATATCGGTGCATTGTTTGTAAGCTAGCAATCAATATTGGCTTGTCGAATTTTACTTTGCAAGACGTTTACAGTAAAGCTGAATAGTTACATCAAGTTACCTGTATACAGGACGCGTATGTTTGTGAAGCATCAAAGTTACTTTCTGTGCAGTTCCAAGCAGAGGCGTGGCTGTGTGGTAGAACATCTGCTTGCCACGCAGACGGCCTGGGTTCGATTCTCACTCGGGCCCAACATTTTTATTACTTATTTTACTTGCCGATTTCTTAATTTTTCTGTCACAGGCAAGATGATCATTTTTCGCTCACAACCAACGACGCCGACAACGACGCCGACAACGACGCCGACACCGACGCCGACGCCGGAATTTCTACGAAACGAGCATTGGTAAAGACGGAACTAAACGCGTCATAATTTGCTGACGGGCTTGTTGGTGCATACTCACGATACCTTTATTAACACAAGAAGACCACACAATGCAGGCCATAGGACACGGCGGTGCTCCAACAGTGAGCAAGCGCTGCCATTTGAGCTAACCAGGCGGCTAACATAACTTAGTACGAGTGCGAAAGAATCGACAGTTCGAAGCCCACGGAACGAATATGCAAATCAGTTCTTTGAAAGCCCGAAATGTGGAAGAAGGTTCTGTCTATCTAGTCCTCAATCGTGCACTAATCTACACCTTGTGTAGTGAATTTTGATCGTGTCTCATTGGATGAGCAATACTTCTCTGTTTGGTCTCGCGTCTTCACTCTCGCTCTTTCACGCTTTCATTTGAAGACAGGTGGCGCGGACGCGGTTTGTCATTCTCCCTATCTCCAACAAGGCCAGGCATGCTCTTTCGCTAAGCCGTCAAAGAAGGGAATCCGCCTATGTTGATGCCGCCTTCTTTGTTTCTTTTTTTTTTTTTTTGTCTAGAAGCATCTAGAAAACACTGGTGGTTTCCCTACTACGCCGTGGTTACTATGGCTTCACAGACGCTACGCGTGTGCTTGGGTCCTTCTTCTTTCTCTCGAAGCCCGCCCACCAGACACGGGGTCCGCAGAACGGTGGGCGTGAACTTCCGGCACAACGACAGCCACTGCTGTTGTTGCATTCGCTATCTGTAGCGGAACTATGCTCCTTTTTTTTCCTATTTGTTCTTACGCCAGTGCCATCCATGACGTTTCTGCTCCACTGCTACGCTGTGATTAGTCATCTTCTTCACGTTTCCGTGTGGCCTTCTACAGTGACCCTTCTTTTCTTTCCTGTTCTCTTTTGAAGAACGTGCCAGCACTGTGTGAACACTTTCGTTCTCTCTATTGGCCCGAAATATGTGAAAATGTGAGGTTGCGAGAAAGGGGAATGGTTGTTCAACTTCTGTTTCTATTCCCTCTTTCCAAAAGGGTCAGCTGGCGTAGTGCCCCTCCCGGAAGGAGCTGTCAGCCTTCGCCCTCCCTATTTTCTTCTTATCGTCGTACGCGCGCGTTTTTACATCAGGCGATGATAATATTAACGATGATATTCAGTACCACAACGTCATTGCAAGGAAATGTTTCCTCCTCCTTCTGAAGTCCGGGAAAAAGTACAGATTTTAAATATGCATGTGAGACGTAAATTTTAACAGAGCGATGAATTGGGGTAGTTCGTGGTTGCTCATGACTTCTTCTTGCGCTTCCTATTACGAGACGGCGACTACAGGACAGGTGGTGCGCAAACTCACAACGGGTTTGTTCACTTCTTGCGAAGTTTAAAAAAAGGGTTAACAATCAGATGGTAGGGGTAAGGCGAAAGGCGGAACGTGGTAAAAAGACTAAGAGAAAAACAAAGATGATGTAAGAATTTTTAACCTTTATTCGACATTTCGCGAGATGCGAATAAAGCGGCTGTGAGTTTGCGCCCCACTTGTCCCGTAGTCGCCGTACCGTCCCCGTCTCCTCTCCTAATACGAAGCGCAGGAGGAAATCACGAACGTAAATTTTACGGCCCACCGTTGCACACTGACACCTGCGGTCCTACGAAACGCCGCGCTCAGTTCTGTCAGAAATCAAGCGAACCGTTTGCGTAAGTAGTATAGTTTCCAAACGTAGAGTTAGGTCGAGTATTATGGTTATCGCAAATGTTATTTAGCAAACCTTAGAATAATTCCCATATACCAGCGATATTCAGCATTCACTAGGCAATCGTTTTAGTTCGTGCTGTCGTCTGTGAGCCCTAAGGCTCCCCAATACTGAATTGCGATAGCTGCACTTTTCTTTGTTCTCAATCCACTTCCTACGTGAGACCACACTACTTACTACGCTCCAATCCTCTTGATATACTGAGCCCCAAATATCTGTTTACCTTACTCTTACTGGTTTTTCCAGTAACCTTTTGAATATACTTTAAGGCCATTTATGAGTTAGCAGTACCTCCCTATTTGCATAAGGCCTTCGGTTTATTCTAGCCTATTGAGGCACCCGACTGATTTGCATGTACGTAAAAAAGGAACCCCGCTGGCGGTTCTAAATGCTTCAGCAAACACTGCCCTCATAAATTCATGCTTACACACAACCCTGTCCCTCTACCATGCGAACGGGCTGCTGCATTATTTTTGTTTGCTGAAGCTGATTTAATACGCGCAAAAGACATACTTGAAGTTTCTCATCGCCATCATAATCATTCTGCTTACTGAACTACTCATTATCATCCGCTTTTTCCTACAGAACAGTCTACCACATTTATACATGCGAACAAGTCATATAGTGATGTAGAGAACAGAGGGTGGATTCGTTTTAAGCTTTATAAAGCCGCCTAATGGGCAAATTCTTCATCCAGCACTTCGATACTGAAGATGTGTAGTTCAGTCTAGAAAGCCAGATCTATACTGAATTTTAAAAAATGAACTTTGTTATACAAAAATACGTGCTCGTTTTTATATGTTTCTTTTTTTTCAGTCCTATTTGTTCATCGCTATGCGAATACCTCGTTTTATACGGCATATTTTTATTTTGAACATTACGATACCATTTTTCTACTGACGTTACATTCTCCTATCGCTATACGATAGGAGAATGTGCTTATGACTAAGCCAATGCAAATATACTGCGCACTCTGCTTGTGTGCCGCATTATAGGGCGTGCTTCAGGCCATGCTGTCTCGAGAAGAAGAAAAGAAAAAGGGGAAAGTCAGAGAGGTTAACCAGACAAGTACCCGGTTGGCTACCCTACGCTGGAGCAATGGGAAAGGGGAGTGGAAATATGAGATGGGGGGAGAGAAGGACAGAAGGAAATTATCAATAAATACGCTGACGCATATGTAGCGGTTACACTGTACAACAGTCAAAGGCGTTCACAAAGGCTCGTAGTCCTTAAAAATCACCAAATGCCTTATTTAGCAGGTTTATATGTTTGATAGGGCTTAAGTGCTGGTACTACCGCTGTAACAACATTATGAGTAATAATAAAGAATTTAATGTTGTTATTTTCAAGCTCCAAAACTTAAAGCTAGTGGTGTTTTATAGGCCAGTATTGGTATCTCATTGTAATGCATGAGCGCCGTGACTCCAAAATAATTTTAAACACGTGGAGTTCTTTAACGTGCACTCAAATCTGAGCACTTGATTTTTCTGCAATTTGTCCCGTCGAAGTGCAACTTCCTCAGCTGGTACTGAACGCACGATGTCGATGTCCGAATCGCAGTAGCGCTTTGGCCATCGTGCTACCGCAGCGATTGCACCAAAATTTCAAGTACCTTAATATGGTTTCGTTTTAGGGAGAGTTGTTCCGTTACAACAGCAGTTGTAACGGAACAGCAGTTGTACAGGACAGGGCGGGCTCATGTATCCTGGAAGTTACAATGTCCCCGCAAACAATTTTTCGCTAAGAAGCGGAATAAATAAAAATTAATAAGATCTCTATAATGATGAAGACTTGGAGAAGTCATTCATAATTTCGGTTCGTTTGCGTACACGCTACAATACAATTCAGCCCTTTTATTGCTATAGCAATTATATGGACAGTCTCGGCTGATTTTTGCCGCCGCCGCCGTCATGCACCGTATATGTACATGTCTATATATATATATATATATATATATATATATATATATATATATATAAGCCACAAAGACAAATAATTCAGAAAAGCTTTCCGACTCGCGGAATCGAACGGGCGACCTCCCGCTCTCCAGCGCGCGGCGTTAGACGGTTAGGCCATCAACAGTACCGTCTTCCAGCCTGCTAACGGCAAGCTATTAATATACACCACTTACATCAGCATGCTTTCTTACTTACCACATAGATGGCGCGATGTGCACGCGTGGCGCGCTTTTTAAGAATTGTCGCCCCGTTCCTGCGAACGCCGTTGCTCTTCGCACTACATTGCGTGGTCGCCTTCGCGCGCTTATCTCGAGGAAGGATGGAGGCGGCTGGCGGGGGGGGGGGGGGGGGGTGTATGTCTTGCGCTTTCCCCGCGATGTCTGCGCTGAAGTTACAAAGCGTACGGAGGTCACTTCGCTCGCTGCAGCGGCCGCGTTTGCGAAAGAAGCGCGCTGTTCAAACAGAAATAAGTAACAACTGGGACAGTTAGTTCGCGCTCGTCCTGTGTGTACCTGTTCGTTCGTTTCGTGCGTCCTGCTTTATGTTTGAGCAGTGCGCTTCCAGTGTCGAGCTGTGACGCATGATAGTTCGCGCTCGTCCTGTGTGCGTTCTTTTCGTGCGTCCTTTGGGCTCGAGCGACGCGCTGGAAATTTCGAGCTGCTTTCCGTTCTTCGCGTTACATTCCAATTTATTGCTATCGCATTCATTGCTTCGCCGTTGCGGCGAAACTGTGACTTTTTATTTAAGCCACAATACAATGCGAATCATGTTACGCACTGAAAAGCAGTCGTTGCTTCGTGCACGATACAGACTCCGGGAGTGGTGTCATCTGCCCACGCGTACGGGAGTCTACATAATGCCACCGAACTCGGTGGCGGAGTACAATGTTGCCTGTGGAGTTCAATGTTGCCTGCGGCAATTAACCCAAAGCCTGAAGTATCTTGGAAGTATGAAAGTTTGTAATTTGGTGCTGAACGAAGATACCTACGAACGGGGGCAATGGAAGACTTACGGACCAGTCGACGTGGAAGAAGATTGAGCGCCGGATAGATGAGCTTGAATCGCAACGCTGGATTGCTTTCTGCGAGTCGCTTGACCCTCGTAAACCTCTATCGCACTTGTGGAGGACGGTACGAGGTCTGCGCACAAAACCCATTCAGCGGTCCCCATTCAAGGCACCAGCACTCCCTCAATTGCGACCAGATATAGACGTGGCAGAAGAATTTTGTGCCAGATTATCTGGCCAAATAATCACCAACTACCCGCTTACTACCCTCGAGCAGTTGTTGTCCGCAACCACGTGATCCCTGCATGAATTTGCCATTTTCCATCCACGAACTCAAGACAGCACTAGCTCTGTGCGGACACAGATCGGCACCAGGGCCCGATGGAATTTCTTATATAGCCCTGTGTCATCTGGATGAGCACGCGAGAAGTTTTCTCCTGGATCAGTACAACAAATCTTGGAGGGATGGCACCCTCCCAACAAGCTGGACTACCAGTCGCCTGGTTCCGCTATTTAAGCCTGACAAGTCACCGTTGAAGCTCGCATCCTATCCTCCGATCACATTGGCCAGTTGCGTAGGCAAAGTTGTGGAGAGGATGATCCTCGGACGCCTGGAGTGGTACTTGGAGGGCAACAACGTCTACCCAGATGCAATGGCAGGATTTCGACGTGGTCGATCATCGATTGATAACGTCGTTGACCTGATCACCTTCGTTCAACACGAGAAAGGCCGTAAGCGTCTCTGCGCTTTGTTCCTCGACGTCAAAGGGGCGTACAACAACGTTTACACATCGAGCCATCCTCACCGCTCTCGAAGAGGTACGAGTAGGTGGTCGGATGTATCGCTGGGTACGTAGTTATATCTCAATGCGATCCTTTTTTGTGGGCACCGAAGACGGTCAAACCTCTCTACATTACAGTTACCGTGGCGTCCCCCAGGGCGGCATACTCAGTCCTGTGTTGTTCAATCTTACGCTAATAGCCCTCACTGAGCACCTGCCAAGCACGGTTGGGCTATCAATGTACGCGGATGATATCTGCATTTGGACGTCCGCCGTAACACGCCTGCAGTTGCGAGCGAGAATTCAAAGAGCTGCCGCTCAAACTGCCCGTTACCTCTGTAATCGAGGCTTGGAAATTTCTTCCGAGAAATGCGCCCTCGCGGCTTTTACGCGCAAGCCTATGAATAATTACTGCGTAATCAACAATGGCCAAACTATACCATATATTATATTATAAAAGTTTCTCGGTGTCATAATTGACGGGGATCTCTCATGGAGTCATCACGTATCGTACATAAAAAAGCGGTTGATCGGCGTCTGTCGTCTACTGAAGTTCTTCGCAGGGAAGGCTTGAGTAATGTCCCCAACTGTTATGCTACAGCTGTACACGGTATACCTTTCCTCGGCTTCCTGCGGTACAGCTTGCCCGCATCAACCAACGCAAGCAAAACAAGCCTACGAATATTACAGAGTGTTCAGGCCCAAGCGCTCCGAATTTGCCTAGGCTTGCCTCTTATAGTGCATCGACGGTGGCTTCCATAGCGATCGCCAGAGACCACCTCGTCAAGACACACATTGACGTTGAAACACTCAGGATACATATAAGACATCTTGTTCGGACTCCCCGCCGCCACCTAGCCACTTTACCAGCAGACAGACCACGCACCTTTTTTTGCCGAAGCCGCGTATCCCGAGTCTTTACCAACACGCTTCACGCCCGCCGCGAGACCTTCGATTCCTCCGTGCTGCCTTACTCTGCCTAACATCAGCCTGGCGATACCTGGCATCCGTAAAAGGCACATATGTCGTCGCCGGCTCTTAAACAGCTCGCTTTGATCCTGCTGTATAAGTACCCAGGCTCAATGCACGTATACACCGATGGCTCCGTTATGCCGAACAGCTCAACCGCAGCTGTCGTTATACCTGCGAAAGCCACAACAATGAAATGTAAGACCTCAAACCTTACGACATCGACAGCAGCAGAGCTCGCAGCACTTCTTGTCGCATTATATTTCATTACTAATGAATGGGCACAAAAATGGACGATGTTCAGTGACTCAAAGGCGCCACTGTAATCCCTTCTGTCACCTTTACGCCGCGGCCAGCACGAGCAACTGGTATTTGAGATTACAGAAGAGATGCGCCATTTAACTGAGAAAGGACATGAAATAACTTTTCAATGGCTTCTAAGTCACTGTGGGATTATCGGTAATGAAGTGGCCGATCAAGCTGCCTCTTCAGCCCATACAGAAAACAGTGAAATAATAATACCGCTCTCCAAGATTGACGCTGCATGGAAGCTCCGCGTGATGGCTCGCCAATGCACCACGTCGCAATGGAACGAGCCGCACTTCAAGCACACACCACTATATTCCTTAGACCCAACTTTCAGCCTTCAAATTCCTCCAGGCCTTCCCAGAGGTGACGCTAACCTTTTGTGTAGGTTATGATTGGGTGTCGCATTTATGTACGCCTACGCGTTCAGCATTGGAATGGCCAACACCCCAGCATGGAACCACTGCGGCAGTGATGAAACTATTCAACATATTCTGTGCGACTGCCCACAGTACCACAGGGACAGTCGCTTTGCAACGCGCTCGATAAATTGGACGAACGAACTCTTTCGGAAGGAAGAATCCTGCGCCATCAACCGGGCCTAACGTCACAGAAGAACGCTGTGCAAGCGCTACTGCGCTTTCTGCGTTCGACCGGTCTCTCAGAGCGGCTCTGAGTGGAACGTCCTGCGTGTGTGTGCATGTGTGTGTGTGCGTGCGTGTGTGTGTGTGTGTGTGTGTGCGTGCGTGTGTGTGTGTGTGTGTGTGTGTGTGTGTGTGCGTGCGTGCGTGCGTGCGTGTGTGTGTGTGTGTGTGTGTGTGTGTGTGTGTGTGTGTGTGTGTGTGTGTGTGTGTGTGTGTGTGTGTGTGTGTGTGTGTGTGTGTGTGTGTGTGTGTGTGTGTGTGTTTTCGTTTTCATTTATCTCTCTCTCTCTGTCCTCTTTCCTACCCCTATTTCTATACTCCTGTGCAGGATAGCAAAGCGGTCACTCGCAACAGGTTAACCTCCCTGTGTTTCCTTTTGATCTATTTCTCTCTCGAAGTTTCCGTTTCAAACCGTGGCTTGGATTTTGTGCGAAACGCTGACGACCGATGCGGCGTATTTGTAAGAAACGTCCACTAACTTCATCAACACAAAGAGTTCGCGAGCCCTTTATACTACTTGGTTTCGTTAGCAAACTTATCGTCATTGGTGTACATAGGTGACAGAATTCGCGTAGGGCAGCTTGTCCAGCGCACCAGCGATGGTTTAGAAGGGGACCACTCTCTAGCTGTCAAACACAGCTAACTCGTTCTGGCACTTTCCTAAAGAAAACTAAGTGTCGCAGCTTCTAAGCGGAGAACTTCCTCAACACTGGACGCGTAACGATGAGCATGAATATCAATCCAGCCAAAGCACTTCCATATAATGACATGCCGGAAGTGCTTTGGCGAGAAAGATTTACCTCAATATCTGGCTAACGAATTTAACGTCAAACGGGGCCACCAACGGCAACGGCCAGGCAGCGTCGTGCAAGCGGAGTCTTTTAATCCTGTTCTCCCTTCTCCTTGGTGACCTGCCCTCGTGGAGCAATTCACGTCAGGGCGACTTTTGTCACTACGTTTCCTTTTCTGTATCTTTTTTTTTTCTTCTTCATTTCATTTCCTCGCTTTTCCGTTGCATCTTTGTTATTGGCCCCCATTCCTGATTTACGAAGCTGCCGCTAACTCAGGGCCGTGTGCCAAGAGACCTTTGAAGCAGGAAAGCGGCCCTCTTAACGAAATTTGATTCCCTGCACGCGCTTGCTCTGGACCCAAGCGTTCCCCAGAGGACGCCCTCGGTATATCGGTGGTGCTCTCGCTGAAGTATTCTCGCAGAGTCCGGAGAGTCACGGCTCTGGTCTCTGCACGTCACTGCATCGGTCCTTTGCATGCTTCTCTCTTCTTTTCTCCCGTCGTTCTTCTCTCCTTTATTTTTTTCTTTCTCTTTTTTTTAAACGTTACTGATTACTGCAACGCTGGACATTCCTCTTCACTACACTGAACATACTCGCGCCTTATATATGTGCTTCTAGCTCTTAACCAACGCATCGTTTAGATCAGCTATCTGAGAGTACGCATCTTTTCCACTGCGCTTGAGCAACGGCAAACTTAGATTCAGTTAGACATTCTCTTCATCGCAAAACAAATCTGATATTTCACTGGGAAGATTGAAATTATGGCACCCAACCACCACCGGCATCCTTCGAGTCGCCTATATGAATTCATACTTATGAAACGGCGCCACGAAAAAAGACAAAATCACTGATGAACACGCGAAACACAAGCGCTGTAAACTCAATTGAAAAATAAAACAAAGCCATTCCTTGCAAGTCAGATTAACACTTTTATAAAATATGAACGGTAATGCGCGTAAACCGAGTGCATGGCGAGAATAATCGTATCCGCCTAAAAGTGTTGCGCTCTACTTGTAGACAGCAGGTGCAAGCGAAAGAGCTTGCCCTCACTCCAAGCCACCCGAAAGCAGAGCACACCTGCTCCCCCGAGGTACTGAGTTGTGCGTCGCGCTGTGCGAAACGACCGCAGAGATGGCGCACATTCTCAGGTTTAAAAACCTAGGCTCATTTGACGATTCCATAGGCTCTTTCCTCAACTCTTTATAATAACAAAGAAACTCTCCTATCAGTCCTACCACTGTTTTGCTCGAAGTGGAAGTTGAGCTCCGTATGACATCAAACTTGCTCTGACTGATAACGACTCTCGTGAAAGAAAGAAGCTGGACACTTCATTTTGTTTATACTGTTTTCCTTCACTGGCCGCTTGCATGCTCTTAACGCTGAATTATTTCTTTGTGGTGCTCTTGGCGCACATAGCCTAAACGGAATCTCTCCTAAAGAGTGGTTTCGTAGATTATTTGAACAGGGGGCTTCGCTGCAGCCAACGTTTCAAACAGCGGGGTTGCCTTCTTGAAGGCAGTTGCATCCTTGAAGGCGCGAAGCGTTTCTCGGCTGAAAACGCTTGTCATACACAAATATCGGCTTAACTTATTCTAGAAATGCGGCACACTGCTGGAATATTAGATAAGCCTCAATAGCGTGAATAAATATACTGTGATCACAAAAATGGCGCCATTAATGTACAGCCTGTTCCGCTGGTAGCCCCCGGGAACATCGCCGTCTGTGGGGTACATTTCACACTGCACATTCGTTGGTATGCACCATAGCACAGAAAGCGGCTTAGAGTAAACTGTATATTGAACACGTCCTCGGGACAACTGCGCGTCCTTTAGAAAATATAGGTCTTGTCCACCGCACAACTCTCGATCCACTAAACAAAACAAAAAAAGATTTTCACCTAGAACAACAATTTCTACCTGACGGCCTGTCCGTCTGCTACAAAGAATTGTTGCTTTATCGGTGACAATGATCAACAGCGGACTACTTTTCGTTCTTCCCCCTCCGCAGTGCTGGTCAGCCGACCAGATTCAGTCTTAGTTAACTTCCCTTCCTTTGATTTGTTTATTTCCCCCTTCTCTCTTTCGGTGACGATAAAGCGCTTTAGACGTTATCCAATAACATTTGCTACAGAAAATTGACTTAGTATAAGCCAGATGGACTAACGTAGTCGACGAAGCGATTTCACAAGAGGGAAAGGAGAGTGTACTTATTTTGTCAGCCAGTACAGAGGATGGCTTACTTTCATTAGAAGCTAACGAGCATTGGCGGTTGTTACTTCCTAACCGCCGCGGTGGTCCTGTGGCTATGGTGTTTGACTGCTCTCCGAAGGTAGCGGGACCGAATCCCGTCCGCAACGCCCGCATTTCAATGGAGGAAGGCTGCCAGAGGCCCGTGTGTTTATATGTGCACGCTAAGGAACCCCAGATGATCGAAATTTATGCAGCCCTCCACTACGGCGTCTCCCATATCGTGGATGTGAGGTGCAAAACCCCAAGCAATTATGAATGGTTGTCCCTCCCAGCCACAAATGGCACTGCAGTTTTGAAATATTGCCGGAGGGGCCTCGACGTTGTAAACGCAGCTTGAGCGAAGAGAGCAGAGCTAGCGGTTTCTAAAACGCAACAGCACAGTGAATCACTCATCTTCGCGAAATGTACTATAAACTATTTAAGCGAGAAATTATGCGCCTGGCATACAGAGCCTGCAGTGTGACTCGCGAGGTTATGGGTGTACTTTATGACTCCTTAGCAAAGTTCACCTCATGATTTAAACCTTAATATATCTGTATAAAAAAAGTGTACTTTGCGGCCATTTAAACGGCTGCTCGCGATGGCTCGGCAAAGAGGACGGTCCAAGACAAACAGGGTTTCTTTCCATTTTCAGGCTCGCTTCTCAAGCGCGTCGTTTTTTTAGCCTGGTTTTATTGATTTCACCTGAATTTACTTTCTTCCTTACTAATGCGCGTTCCCGCTACTTCTTTCTCTGATGATTCCCTCTCTTCGTCGCCTTTCCTAGATTTCTTTCTTCATTTGCTGTTCTCCGTTCATCTTTTCCTTTTCTAACCGGAGAACAATAAATCAGTCAGGCCATTTGAGAACCCTGCAGTGTATTGCTTGCGTTTCGATCCCGTTTAAAAGGAATGAACCGGAAGGAGCGTCTTACTGCGGTTCATAAATCTCGCAAAGTCGGGTCTTTGCGGCCGCGTATTGCTCGTTCACACAGATTCTCCTTAATGGCTATTATCCGATAATCTATGTTGAATGCGAAGCCCTATAGCGCAAGAAAATAGCGAGCGCAATAAATATCGAGGGATGTGCGCTTATTATAAACGGTGCTGCGGACCAGTAGAAGCGACGGAAGGACCAAAGACGAGACTTCTTTGCAAGTATAACGGAAAACATGAAACTACGTCAACACAGCTAGGGGCTTTGACCTGCCTGCATTGATGTGGCTGTATAATCCAAATCTCCCGGAAAGACCCATTTCTAGGGTTTCTATCAAATCCTATGGAGTTGACAGTTTCTCTATCAAGTCCTATGGATTTGATAGAAACCCAGTATATAAACACACTGGCTACCCGCTGCGGTAACTTATGGGCAATAACGCTGCGCTGCTCTGCTGAGAGTCGCGGGTTTGATGACGCCCGCAGTGGCAGCACTTTAACGCGCTAGCGTTAAAAAGCTTGTTTCGCCGAAATTACGGTGTCGACGTCGTTTGTTGTGAGCAAAATATCGGCGCCCTCCGTGAGTGAAAAATTGCGGTGGATGCAAATGATAAAGATCACTGGTCCGAGCCAGAATCAAACCCATGACTTCTGCGTGGCAAGCCAATGTTCTACCTAACAGCCGCGCCAGTGCTTGAAACTGTTTCTGAAAAAAAAAAAGAATCCCTATAATTGGTGTTACATGGCGCGCGTAGCCGCGTTAACACGTGTACTATTGCGTCGAAGACATGTAGAATCGCACCAAGCGTTGCACCATGTGAATTTCACAACGAGTGGGTGCTTTAAAGGCCCACCCATTACAAAGCGTTACAGTCGACTGCATTGATCCTTGCACGGTGTAAGAAAAATAATTTAGGTGTGGACACTCTCCGCCCGCCGCGAAGGAGAGCGCGTCCAGATAATGTTCGCCTTTAATACATGCGCCGGCCGCAGTTTCGTGGGGGGCGCTGCGACATGGGGGCTTAAGAAACCTATTGCGACGAGGCGAACGCGCGTTTTTCTTCATTTTTTTCACCTCATTGCATATTTTTAACCGTGCACGCTAGCAACTAGAGCAAGGAACGCAAACCGCGTTTCTCGCGGCCATGCTCGCGGCCGAAAAAATGCGACGTGCGGGGATCGCGTCCCTAACAGCGTTGTGTACGTAAAGCGCGGCGTCTTGCTTAGAGCGCGTGAGCAGTCTTTCTGCTCGCTGACTTCTCACGTGCGCAACGCCGTTACGGACGCTACGCACGCAGCTCGTATTCTATAGTACATGCGCCGGCCGCGGTTGCGTGGGAGGCGCTGCGACATGGGGGCCGAGAGGAGGAAAGAGGCGAACATTATGTGGACGCGCCGTCGGGCGGAGTGTCCACACCTAAATTATTTTTCTCACACCGTGATCCTTGGCATATTTCAGGCGCACTTCGCAAATAAATCTGAATCTGCAACAGGAGCTCGTTGATACGACTTCATCACCCTGTGTTGTCTTTCGTTCTCTTCGGTCCTTGTCATTCCTAGCAGCGCACTACAAGATGAAGTCGGCATTCAACCTTCAGCAGTGTGTTTTGAACACACATCCCTGCGGCAGCGTAAATTCGGACGCTGAATTCCAGACAGGCTCTGAAGCAGTGTTGACTTCTACGGATACACCTAGGAAGCATACATTGTGCTGGACGCGGACAACAACCTGTGCGTCCGACCGAGAAATGGTTCTTGACAAGATTGCGGTTCGTCGACTTGCAATTTTTCGTTGTCATGTTCGCGAAGACACTGTCGATGACACGATGTACACATGACAACGGTGATCATTGTACTGTACATACACAAACCATAGCATTAGCCCATAATGGTGAGTGGGCAACAACTAAAGGGTCGACTGTATCCCCACAACGATGTCGCAACGTATATAGAACCGATTATATCGTTTTAGCATCCGAGCTCAGAGCAAGCATAAATTATCTTAACGCCAGTTATCCCCTCTCAGCATATGGACTTGGTGACGTGACAGCTGTTATCGAGAGAACAGAGACGGCAAGTGATTAGACATTCTGGCCTATACGAATACGAGTTTACGAAAATACAAACATGATAACACGCGAACAGCCATAACAGCCTTACAATACATCTCAGGGGAAAAGAATTCAAGCAGCTTCATTGAATTAGTCACGAAGAGTGGTTAAAACGCGGAGCTGATGGCCTCACATTGCTATTTCATTGCTTGACTTTCCTCTATAGTACTTTTACCACCACCTGCCTACAGGAAAACCCGGTCTTCCTATCCAAAGTCACGGAACAATTCTTGCAACACACGTAACGTACGGCAGCTCTACATTGTGACTGAGGCGCGCACAGTTCACGAAGAGGCCGTTTGCACATATTGCGCAAGTGGAATCCTGAGAAACACTGAGTATCCTGAATGGAACAGCGAGTGTTTGCACTTCCTTCTTCTGTCTGTTCTTTGCTTCCGACACTATCTATCTATCTATCTATCTATCTATCTATCTATCTATCTATCTATCTATCTATCTATCTATCTATCTATCTATCTATCTATCTATCTATCTATCTATCTATCTATCTATCTGTCTGTCTGTCTGTCTGTCTGTCTGTCTGTCTGTCTGTCTGTCTGTCTGTCTGTCTGTCTGTCTGTCTGTCTGTCTGTCTGTCTGTCTGTCTGTCTATCTATCTATCTATCTATCTATCTATCTATCTATCTATCTATCTATCTATCTATCTATCTATCTATCTATCTATCTATCTATCTATCTGTCTGTCTGTCTGTCTGTCTGTCTATCTATCTATCTATCTATCTATCTATCTATCTATCTATCTATCTATCTATCTATCTATCTATCTATCTATCTATCTATCAATCTATCTATCTATCTATCTATCTATCTATCTGTCTGTCTGTCTGTCTGTCTGTCTGTCTGTCTGTCTGTCTGTCTGTCTGTCTGTCTGTCTGTCTGTCTGTCTTCCGGAGAGCGCACGACTTTTGCCATCGCCGAACATTTTAGATATAGACATCTTCATTTTTAGGGGACCGGAGCTTGCCCAATTTTTGTGGCACATACCTACTAGGAGCTGCGTGACGCTTCGTAGGGATTTTCCACTAACCTCGAGGTTAAACAGCTCCGCAGTGAAAAGCTAACTTCAGGCTGCTACATTCCTCGCCTTCGACCGATAAGCTCGCACACAATAATAATACAGTGCACACGGAACGAATAAAATGAAGATACTTATATTGACTGTAGAGCTTTGATGAATATTCTGCGTCGTGGTTGCCGAAATAGCGCCTGCCTGTGTGCCGTGTTTGCAGCCGCCACGGCTATTATAAACGGCAAGTCAGCATCGATCAAAATCGGTCGTAGTCATGCGTTCAAATATGGTTGCGCCGATGGGTGCGGTGCTGTAAAGGGTGTATAGCACGTAAAGAGACAGGCAGCCCATTCTTGCGTCTTACCAAATGCGCAGACATGCTTAACGACCACTTATGCATGCAGTGCCGCGTAAGGTGTACTCCATAATATGTCGAATGTCACGTGATTTATTGACGTAACGTTCATTACATAATAATCGATTTACAGCCAAATAAATGGTCCTCGCATGCATACATGTCAGCCGCGGCTGCTAAAAACAGGTGTTTCGGTTCACATGCAGAAGTTCAAATTCGCCGCGTGTTTTCTTTTTTTCCTCGCTTTTTCTTTTTTTGCTAGCGCTTCCTCCACGACATCGCAATATCGGTAAAATTTTCCGAGCCTTCTGCTGCTCATAATGTAATTTAACCTCGGTACTACTTCTATGTTCTTATCGCTTCAAACATTCTGGCGGTGGACTGCGAACCACAAGGAGGCTGCGCTATAAACGTATGCTTATAGGAAACGTCGACTACTAAATGTCGAATCGAAGATGAACTTTTAGCTTTATAGTTAATGTTAGGTGGAAAATATGATTCCGCAGTGTTGATTCGGAGATATTTGAACTAAATGGCCAATCAGTGAGAATTACTTTCTCATCACGCGTAATTAAGATAACACACTCCCGCGTTGATTACTCTTTCGTGTTATTTACTCTAAACCAACAAACTTCAGAGTAAGTAGTACTCTCTAGTTACGCATAAGGAAATCATGCGCTGTCTCTGCATCACTAATGAGTGTTATCTGCTTTAAACCTTATGTCATGTTTTAGTGTGTTTGTGATTGCATATGACGTTTCCTTCGCTCAAATGATAGCGCAAGAGTTGTAATATTAGTTTAATGTCTTGTAATTTCTAGTCTAGGTTTTTGTTTGTTTTCTTTCTTTTCTTTGTGTCAGCTACTATACTGGAATATTGGGCTCTTCCATAGACAAAGTTACCAAAGCGTAGCAGATAATGAAGCGCAAAAATTCCACTGCAGTTTGGTCAGACGCCTCCTTACCGGACCAAAAAGCGAGTACTCCATGAAAGTATAGGCACCGCCAAGTAACCCCTATTAAACAATGTCAGAAGCTCAACCTGCCAAACGAACAGAGATGAATGGGCAGAAACTAGCGCGCAGATTCTACAACTTCGCTTTTCCTCCCACAGTCTAACACGCAAAGCCTCATACATCTTAGTCTTATTAAATACCCAGCGTGCTAATCATGAACGCCTCGAGCTCGGCATTGTAGGTGTATAGGTTGTTCTCGTATCGACAGCACAACAGTGTTGCCAGATTCTGCTGCTACGGACGCACAAACGCTAAGACTAATGGCGGGCGGAGCAGGCAGCTAACGCGTTTTAACGCAACAGTGGTTGCGACGTTTGCTTCAGTTTGCCTGTATGGAAATCTATCATTACCTTTTCTTCCCTTCCGTAATACTATTCCCTACTACTTCTCTTATACATCACTTTGTGTGTGCTTTTCTTCAGCGGTAACAAGGCACGTCAGCTTACACTCTCTGCACCGTACAACTGCGTGCGTCCGTGCAAAACTAATGCGTCGTTAGTGTAGCGCAGCTGTGTTCTCCGCTTCTTCGTGACTAATCCTCATGCGAAGTTTCTTGCTGCACGAGCCGGAACTGCAGCAACCGTAACGGCCGCCCTCGTTTTAACGCTTGTTCGCATCTATAAGCAGACATGCGCAAAACGCATCGCCTCTAATTACCGCCAGTACAGATTCAACACTCGGACGAAAGTGACATGACTGTAACGACCATTCGCGCATGTCCTACGTAGCACAGTGCCATTATCAGTTTCATTTGTCCGCCACTCGACCAACAGTGTTAGAACTGTCAAGATGATCTTGAAGGGCAAGAAGTAGAACCGCATACGCCTGACACCGGTATGCAGGGTTGCCAGTGGTGGCTACTTTTCGCCAAATTGGCGAATTTGAGAGGCCCGTGGCGACCTAAAATTATGAATGGCGACATGGGGAATTTTTGGCGATTTTCGGCTTAGGTCTCCACTGAGTTATGCATCCTAAGCTCAGTGTCGTCCCAACGAATGAGCGGCAACATTCTCTGCATTTTTCTTGGTTTTAGACCCACGAGTAGTATGTGCACATTACGCGTCATTCGATATGTCCGTCCTGTAACTCGTGTGTATCTCCTCAATTGATCTACAAAGAGAATAAAACGCTTATTTGATGTTCTGTGAGAAGCTCGGTGAGTCGGATCCTTAGTCCGGGATCTCATCTAGATGCAGCAGGTACTGGAACGTCCCCCGGTGACTCGGCTATTTGTGCAATAAAAAAATACACAGCTGAACCCCTTGTCATAGGAATCGGTATAACACGAAAGTGAAACGTGTCTTCACAGACCTAGTTCAGCGTTTGTTGTGCATTCTTCCGCCCCAAGCGCGAAGGAATGAAAGCTACAGCAACAAATTGTAATGTCACGCGAAGAACGGCAAGCAGCTCGAAACTTGCAACGCGCTCCTCAAGCAGAAAGGACGCACGTAACGAACATACACAGGATGAGCGTGAACTGTCACAGTTGTAAATTATTTCTGTGTGAGCAGCACGCTCCTTTCGCAAAAGCGGCCGCTGCAGTGAGCGAAGTGGCCTTTTTGCTCTCAGCGCAAACTTGCGGTGAGAGCACGAGACGTACAAACCACCGTCATCACGAGATAGCGCGCGCACGAGCGACCACACCCTGTAGAGGCGCGCACTCATCTGCGTGGGGCGACGACCATTAAAGCGTGCTCTTCTCTTCGAGCCCTCCGCGCCATCTCGTTAGTGATAACGAAAACACGCTGATGTATCACCAGGGGCGTAGCCAGAAATTTTTTTCGGGGGAGGGTTCAACCATACTTTATGTATGTTTGTGCGTGCGTTTGTATGTGTGCGTGTATATATACGTAAGCAAAACTGAAAACTTTCCGGGGGGGGTTGAACCCCCCCCCCCCTTGGCTACGCCCCTGTGTATCACCCATCTCTGTGGACCGCCACCGGCAAATGGTGTATATAAATAGCTCGCCGTTAGCATGCCAAAGAACGTTCCGTCTGTGGCGGAATCGGTTGCGCCGCGCGCTGCGGAGCGAGGGGTCGTAAGTTCGACTCCCGGTGACGAAACTTTTCCTTGTTTTTTCTTTGCAATCTCTTAGTACTTATATTTTACAACGTCATATCCGTGACGAACATACGTCAGTGGAGCCGCGGAGGACCCCGGCATAAAACACTTTCCTGTTACAATTATTTATTGAGGCATTTTCCACTGTTCTCGGTGAGCGTGTGCAATGAAAACAATTGCTATATAACATTTTAAATTGTCTACTTGTTCATTGATAACGCATCTGATTGACGCGTGTAGCTATAAGTGACTATAAAAGAGGGTCAGTGGCGTCCGGTATCATATTAGTTCACACTGAAAAGGTGTAAGACTCACTAATGATTGGTTCCTGTAAGAATTCTGTCGTGTTACCTTCAATAAACATTTTAATCATTTTAATTCATATAAGGGTACGTAAAGCTGTCTACAAACAACGCCTTCACGGTTTTCGCCCAAGGTTTACCACACTTTTACCTTTGAAACGAGTGAACAGGCATAGAAGGATATCATGAGCGCTTCATACATTCACCCTTGCGCCACCACGCACATCTTGCGGCTAGTCGGAGAAGCAGCACCATGCACTCCCATGGTGAAGCGGGCGATACGACTGGCATTGAGAAGCGTCAATATAATTTAAGGGTCTTAGATGGTACTGTATTCTACGGGGCTACACGTGAGTGGAAATCTTTATTACTAGGTATGCCCCACGTATCTAGAATGGCGAATTTTTTGGCGAGATTTGTAAAAAAAATGGTGACTTTTGGCGACTTTCTGCTCGTCGTTTGGCGACATTTACTCGAAAGTCAGTGGCAACCCTGCCAGTATGCATGGCGACCAGTTCTTCTGAGACAGCGGTGCTTTGCCGACTGTGGCTTGTGCCGTACTCACTCATTTTTTTTTTTTTTTTGCCTTCCGAGTGGTTGCATTGCTTGCTTGCAACCACTGCGGCAGCGAAGAAACTGTAGATCGCGTTCTTTGTCGCTGTCCTCGCTACAGCGCACACAGGCTGCCGCTATAGCGGCCTGTATTGGTCCGCAATGTCCACAGGCCCCTGTCCGTAGAGACAGTACAGAATGGTAACCCGAACTCTCGTCGCACCGGAAATTTATTTAGACTTTAGTCATCTTTTTGTGCGGCATTGTCCTATCGGACACGTTCTAGTACACCTCCTATTCGCCCTTCCTTTTTTTACATTTTTTCTTGTGACCTCCTCTTCTCTCCGCTCCTTTTCCACCTATCCTTCCCTGCCGCCCCCCCCCCCCCCCCATTTGTAGGGTAGCAAACCGGATGTGTAGATTCTGGTTGACCTGCCTGTCTTTCCCTCGTTTTTTTTATCCTTTTTTTTCTCTCTCGAGACCGGCAAATCGGTGCCAACGCGATTTTTATTGGCATGTTCGCAAATTGTCAAATGGCCTGTCGCAATTCACGTGCTTATTTTGAATATTTCTCACAGCTGAAGAGCGCAAGACTAAGCACAGAAGACACGTACGACTTGTACGCCGAGGCGGAGGGCCGGGTGGCGCTGGTAATGAAGTACTTTTGAAATTTCTGTATCACTGATCCCGTGCCCTGTGTTCGGTGCTAAAAGAAAAATAATTGCCGGGGTTTTACGTGCCGAAACAGCGATACGATTATGAGGCATGTCGTAGCGGTGGGCTTCCGGTGATTTCGACCGCCGGCGGCCCTTTTTAAGGTGCACCTAAATCTAAGCGCACAGATGTTCCTTGCATTTCTCCCATTCGAATGCGGCCGCTGTAGCAAGGAATCGAATCTGTGTCCTAGAGCTTAATAGCGCGACACCTTACGTACTAAGCTACCTCAGTGGATGGCGCTAAAAGAAGGCCTTGAAAAAACAATGGAGACAATTCGGAAACTTGTCACTATTGTATATTTAATAATAAGAGCGCGAAACGGAGACGAACAATGAACCTAAACATGATGTGTTTTATTATTATTATTATTATTGTTGTTGTTGTTATCCCCCAGTCTTTGTCTCTGTGTCACGTTCTTTTGTTAAGGCGAGGCCTTTTAAATGTTGGCACAACTCTACAACGAAAAAAACAAAGCAGGTATGCGATACTGAGATGCCTTGCTTTTCAACATCATGTCAAAGTATTTGTGACTGTTGCTTTGAAGACACTCACGCCAAAGTAGGATGCTTCTTCGATTCGGCTTAGGAAATCGAGACTACGATTTTCAATTTCTTCTGGTAAGCACGCCTCGCCCAATATAACAGCTAAGCGGACTTATAAGGAATCAGCCTGCAGTTAGAGACGGTCCATGGTTGTCTTCCACCAGCTGCTAGAGATTTTTATTTCGTGTTTCTTTTCTTAGGAGGGCAGTAAAAAACTCTACGGAGAACGATGGTTGCAATGAGGGCTTGTTAGCGAATCATTTGAACGGCTTTGATGTAGCGCGAAAGGGCACTCGGACACGAGAAGGCACATAAGGACACCACACAGCGCTACTAGCAAACAACACGTTTATTTTGAGAGCATCATGTGTTTAGATTTCGCTTAGGTAGAGTGGCCTCTTTTGCGCATGTTCTGAGTGTTCCCACGTGTTCGACTGTCTGCCTGGTGATTGTGGTATAAAAGTGGTCTGATTTTTCAAAATAAACATGTTGTTGCTAGTAGCGCTGTGTGGTGTCCTTATGTGCATTGTCGTGTCCGTGTGCCCTTTCGCGCTACATCAAAGCCCTTCAAATCTACAGAGAAAAAAACGCCGCCAGGTCTGTCAGGTCAACTCCCACTTATAGCAACATTCTCACCACAAACGCCACTACCGAAACAACAGTCAAAGGAATAAAGCTTCGGGAGGTTCGTTAAAGTCAACAAAGCACCGGCAATTGCGGAAGCGAATGCGAACAGTTTTTCTTTCGAACGCGAAGGGAATTTGTACTGGTCATCAATTTAAAGTAAGGGGCCTGTGAATACCAAACAGTAGCTTTTAAATTGAATATCGAATCCAATAACAAAAAAAGAACAGCAAATCGAATCAAATATCAAATATGAAAAAGTGCATTTTCGGAGGCCTCAATTTTTGCAATTTGTCACGCAAAATAAATCCCCGTTGTGGAATGCGGTCGCGGGTATGGTTTTTCTTTTCTTTTTTTTTTTTAAATGCGAAGCATTTCTTAGCGAACCTCTGGCACTTTGAGCGTTTCTATCTACGTATCTATCTATCTATCTATCTAGCCGCCTACGTCTGGGTGCTCTCATGATCGCCTCCTTAACTTGGTGTAGACCAAAACTTGCATGGGAGGGTAAGAGGATTTGACGAATATGAGTGCCTGGTCAGGACATGAATAACATTAAAATCCTGTCGCGTACGTCGTCAAACCCTTTCCACTAGACACGTGTGGCACATACCAGTTTACCACGGGCCGCAGTGTACGGGTATGCGCCACAGGTGATTGACAGTTTATATCTACCCAGGAACGGCAAGAACAGACATTGGTAACCTAAATGCTACAGCGTTAAAGAAAACCAACATCAGCAGCGTTGACTCAACGAATGGAAAGAATGCAAATTAGGATCCCAGCAGGAATCGAACCCAAGCCTTCTGCGTGGCAGTCAGGTATTCTACCACTGAGCCACGCCAGGTCTATAAACTGGTTTGGAAAAACAGCCTACGCAGGCGTAATATCGGTGCAACGTCAATTG
The DNA here is from genome assembly GCF_013339695.2 of Rhipicephalus sanguineus. Lineage (NCBI taxonomy): Eukaryota > Metazoa > Arthropoda > Arachnida > Ixodida > Ixodidae > Rhipicephalus > Rhipicephalus sanguineus. Next base: position 72,781,842 of record NC_051179.1, on the reverse strand, counting down.
TGGTTGTGGTGCTGGCTATCTAATTTTACAAGAAAGCAGTAAACGCAACATGATATTCCTACGATGTGCCCTCCTACGATACAGGCGCCATATCAGATTAACGTCTGTAATTCCAGTGTTGGCTCCGCTTTCATAGCAGTCTAATCAATATTACGTTTGTATTCCTATGATTCAGCAAGCTATGTTGAAGCATTGCTTGACCCCGGAGGAATACATTAACGAAAGTTACATATGTTAGTTACATATGACGAAGTTACAAAGTTACTTCGTCCACAAGAACGACGCAGTGTCCTCTTCATTTCTTACTAGGCTGGGCGATGGCCTCGTGCTGACCGAGGATGATGCCAGATTGATTGACAGCCGCGTTGTAGACTAGACTACGTAGGCCACATACGTCTAGGTAGTCTACCAATACGACAAACACCATCCACTGATGTTGGTCTACGTAGCACTATCCAGGCCTACCAGCCTCGACGGCCTATACCTCCCCAACGCGAAGGGTGGCTTCAGGTTCCGGCATGTCGCCGGCTCTGTCGACAGACAATTTGTCGACGAAATGACCGAGGCATCCACGAATTCCAACAGCTCTGCTATACCACATACTTCACTACACATAGACCCCTCGTCACCACGATCACGACCGGATCCTATGACAAGTCATGACCAGCCGCTGGTGCTCACTGATCACGGTGATGATGCCCTTGTTCAAGAACTGCCAAGAACTTCTTGCACACATGCACACGGGTTCGTGAAACGTGCGTGCGTTCTCGGGACACGTATAAGCACTACATATCGTCTTACCGCTTCTGGTGTTGGTAATACCCACGTTGCCATTGGCAGCGTTACCCAATTTATACAAATTTATACAAATCTTTAACGTCATTTTGTAACGTGTCGCTCAGTAAAAAAAAGTTACGCCACAGTCACCTACCCGCCGCATGCTTCGCATAACATCGACTCCCACGGTACGTGGGATCTGCCGAATTTTTTGTAGTTGTGCGATATTGGGAGAGGGAGGGGGGTGTACAGTTGTGTAACTTGCTGCACTACTGCTTGTTTAAGTTGCCGAACTTGCACGCGATCGTAAAAATAGAGTAGAAATATCAGCCTCCCTCCAATATCACCGTTGAAATGATCGAGCTATGGAGTGGCGACTACTTTAGGAATCGAATGGTAGATACTCGATTCGCGAATCGAACTATTCACAGAGTTACCATACGATTCGTGTCGGATAATTGTAGTATTTGTGCATCTCTTGTGTAAAGTATTAGTCTGCTTTACTAACACACTGAGCGTAATTGACAGAACAAAAAAAAAGGTTGTCGAAATATATCCAATTCTGCCAACCTGTTCCATAATAATGCATCATCACACACTGAAAGTTAAAAAGTAGCAAAACTTCCCTCATCAAGCTTTCATGTTGCAACCATAACTTAGTCACCCAACCCGGGTCGTTTCCTCAATCTTACAAAAAGAACACCTCTAGCGTTCATTACTCGGGATTCTTCATCGGTCAGTTAACGCTGGAATCAAGTGGTTACACCAGCAGACGGAGGAATTTTATTCGGAAATCTTTTTAAAGTATGCATAACGGATATCGCAAGTGCACTAACTTTCTCGGAGAATGCATAAAATAGAACGGCACTCACAGCTCCCTATATCGACTTTTTTTCTGAGTGAGGCTCAATAATTAAATATTTTCCAGCATCTCTTCACACCTCGTAAATAACGCCGTCAGGCCCAGGCGATGTCGACTCGCGCTAACGTTCCATGGAAACATCGTGAAGTTAACTATATACCAAGCAGACCAGTGCCTGCCTGCTACCTCCGTTATTACTTGCATGCACATCACATAAAAGAAAATTAGCGCGGGCGCACCACTTCTTTTGCACCTCAGCTTTCCCGGCTTAATTCGATAAGCGATAACGACTGCCCCGAGCCTGGTACTCAGGAGCCCTCGTGGGTGTAGCGAGCACAACGTGGCGGAACACAACATCAAAGAAGAACAATAACAACAAATAATTGGCGCCCAACACTGCACGCGCTCCATTCACCACTCGAAGACGGCAAGTGCTCTCGACTTCGTCGTGTGGCAACGAAGCCATGGGCACTCGAAGTTGACGATGCGCCGATGATGCGGGAACTAATTGCAGCCCGAGGACAAAGTAGATTGGGTTCGAAGACGAGCGAATACTTAATCAGCGCCAGTACATTATCAGAAGACGATGTACGCCCGCAGATGTGGCCGTAATAAGAATGGTTGTGGAAGTACGCGGTAGAAGAAACGGCGCCAGCAAAACTTCGAAAGAAGCTAGCAACGTCGCCTGGAGACGCGACTCCCAGGAAAGGTAAGCGACGCTCTCGAAGCCACGTGGGCCTTCCTTCGCCGACGTTGTCGGTCCCGTCTAGCTCGACGCAAACACTGTCAGCGTCTGAAGAGGGGAGCACACGTTTGCAGTTCGTTACTCCGACATTGCCGCAAGGCCCCCGATAACCGGCTCACCCCCTCGAAGTCGTCTTCCAGCTTCCTCCTCGTGTGTTTTTGTTGTGACTTCACGGCTTTGTTTGGCGCGCGTCTGTGCGTATGTGCGAGTGCGTAGATGTGAGTGTGCCTGCGCACGTGTGCTGTCTGTGTTCTGCGTGCGTGTGCGCGTGACAAGGTGTGTAGAGTGCCCGTGGCTACGGAGCGTCAAGGAAGATATACGGGAAAACGATGTGAAGAGAGAAAACGCAGACAAGTCCAGAGGTCGTTAAGGGTTAACGTCGACGAGCCGTTACGAACAGATAGCATTCGTCTTTAAGATATCCGTTCCTTGGTCTAGCTATGCCAAAGTATCGCGCACTATCTCAGAAGTGAAGAGGGCACTGTAAAAGAGGCTAGGTTTGGTCCCGTTGGTGTGCGTTATTTATGTAAAGTTCATCTAGTAAAGTTCAGTTGATAGTCAGCGCCGTGTTGCGTCCCTTTCTTTGCCTTTCGTCCGAAATCAGTCGCGCTGTAGCCACAATGAAACTTTAGCAACACGCCCAGAGGCACGTGTAGTGGCGCGAGGCAAAGGGGCCCTGACTAAGGGCGCCACCTTACGACGAAGACCACCTGTCTTTCTTACAATAAAGCTTTTTTTTTCTCTCTCTCTATCTTGCTTCATTTCACTGTGATGTGCAATATGCCCATATCATTTGGCGTTGCGAGTGGCGTAAGTACAGCTGTGGACGACCGAAATATACCTACTGCTTTGAACTAGCGCTGTATCAAGTGAAAGTTGCCTTTTTGCTCGGTGTCCTCGTTTTTTTCGTGCGCTGCATCAAAGTACGAGGTGTCAGACAAAAATGACTATTTAGGCACCCTTGCTGCCAGGTAATAATAATTATATATATATATATATATATATATATATATATATATATATATATATATATATATATATATATATATATATATATATATATACTAATGTTGAGAGGTCAGTGTGGGTTTTTGTGTGTTGCACGCATCGCGACAAGTTTTCTTTTTTTTTCGCAGAAAAAAATCAGAAAAGAATTTTAAAAACTAATGCACAGATGCCATTTTAGCGCCCTACTTTAAAACCAGACCAACAACTACTGGTTCACATTTTCCTTTATGATTTGAAGTATTTATTTCGTTTTAGGCAGCAACCCACAGCGCTAATCAGATGCCGTTGTGGCAGCCATCGTCTCGTCAGTGGCATTACTCCAATTCAGACCACCATTTTCCGCTGCCTGAAGTGAAAGCGTGCCACCGTTAACAGCCACCGCGAACGGCCTTCTACATCACTCGCGCATACGTCAGTAGTCTAATGGCGCCTTCCATTAACCTGTCAGCTCTGATTTTTCCTTACACAGCAAATCCAGCATCGATCAAAACTCGAGCTGTTATTACGTGCCCCCGCCAACGCTCATTCTCCGTCATTTCGCACGCGGCGGGTGCGTCAGCACGACTCGAAGTATACGGCCGTTAATACAAAATATTGCTGAGTAATCCTAACTAAGGCTGCCACCTGCTGTAGGCACTTTGTTAGTTCAGATGGCAGGGATACCACGAAATATGAGCCTCACCGAGCCCGATTTAGAAAACTGAAAGATGACAAGGTTTATCGTCGGCTGCAAAGCTCTCTCCCCCTTGAGAAACCAGCACCACTTTTCTGTGTGTACATTTGTTGCGATATGAAAATGATGCCCATATCTCAATTAAAAAAAAAAGATGGCTAAACTATATTCTTAAGTTCATGTAACATAAAAAAACTTTTCAATGCAACAAATATCAGTCAGACGTAGGTGATCGTTTTCGGAATTGCTCTGGCTTTCGGAGCCATATTCCAATTATGCATCGACTGCTTTTCAATATGATGTCACGCCATCGAACACCACAGGGTGAAGGTTTCCGAAAAAAATATGCGTTTTTGTTCAGCAGAAGCCGGTCTTTCGACTATTTTAAAAGTCATCGGTCGATGCGGGCTGCGGAGCGAGGAATGACATGAGCAATCATCTTTTTATTTGGCTGAGCCTAATTTTCAGTGAAATTCTGCGTGAAATATGAAGGCTGCATTTTCTTCATTCTAAAGATCAAAAATTGCCACCTGGAAAAACCTGGTATGAAATAGTTTACAAGACACAAATGAAACTTTTGTTGATGTGTAGGTTATGTTAGCCGTGTTAATCAACTCTCTCGCTCCTCAGGTGTCGCTTGATCATCGTGGTAAGTGCATAGACACAAGAAGAGGACATACAGCCAATGTACGCATGGGTTTGTTCGTGTCTCCACTTCGACTGCTCAAAGTAGCGACAAGAAAAAACACATATACACAAAATAGTTTTTCGCATGGTATTTTGGAAGCCTCTCGACATGACAAAGCAATGACTTAGGCAAGGTCATTTTTTGTTGAAATGATGAACAGGTTAAGTTGGCACTTTTAAGGCGACACCAGGTACTGCTTGCCTCGGGCAAATAAGCGAAAGATATGAAAGAATAAAAAAAGCTGTCACGAAATACGCATCCAGCCGAACACCAAACGCGTAAACACAAAACTATTCATGGTGAAGCTTGGCAAGTTTTGCTGAAAATACGCGCGACCAACCGTCAACTTCGTATAGGTAAGGTATCCTTTATGCCCGCGGTGTACTCAAAGTAGGGACAAGAACAAAAACGCCGACGTGCGCTGCAAGTGGAAGCACGTGCACCACGTGCGGAGAACTTGTGCATGTAAACGGATACCGGGAAGATTAAACGGACGATCATCAGTCCTCATGAGAGTATGCCGCATTGTGGAAGATCATTCACTACAGTTCTGCGAGTGTCCGTCTCTTATCCTGCTGCGCATCCTCTTTCCAAAACGTCCGTGTCTCCTTCCTCTCGGGAAATACTCGGGAAACGAAATTCAGGAAACAAAAACGTATCTCCAGGGACCAGTGCACATTCATCATGCATGCACCAAACGGCTTCGAAATGGACCGCTCTACCGAAACAATAACCGTCATTGCGAATTTGCGCATGCACCCTCCCGATCGTCACGGTATCTGCGTTTGCTTACCCTGGTGCCGTTTGGGTTGTCTTTTCCTGTCGCATCGATGGTCGGGCGTCATCAGTCACGGCCACCTGTAAACAAACCTCGGTGTAAATATACTGCAATGCGCATATTTTTTTCTGCTATAATGCTCCAAGAAGCGTGCTTGTGTTGCCTGAAGAACGTTCAGAAGCATTCATTTGTCTCAACTACGTAAATAAGAATGGATATGTGTGACACTACTGATTTATTGTGTTGCTTTGATACGTTCTTCAAGCACATATTGCGTTGATAAGAACGGGATGTAGGTGTGCCTCTTCTGTCTGTATTGTAGTGAAAGGAAACGCGCTGGACGCACTGCAGTATAATAGGCCAGATCGAATGCTTGAACGGGACAGAAATATGAGAGAGTGTGTATAGGTAAGCCAGGATATCACCCGGTTTGCTACCCTTACATAATATACTATACAAAAGTGTACTGCGCCTATGTGAAAGGCGTGCACTGCGGTAGTTCCTTCTTAGACTTCTCAATTGTGCACCAGAAAACAAAGAAATCTCGGGCATATCCTGCTCAGGTTGCTCTATAAGTGTATGCGAGAGCATCATTGGATGGAGACGAAATAGTGACAATGCTGCTGTTATTATAACGGAGAGCCTACATTATCCAACATTAGCCAACATTAACCAGAATGATCGTCATCTTACCAGTATTTAACATTAGTCATCTGTTAGCTAGCAACACTACCCGACTTTTTCCAATTGTGAGACGATACTAGCCAACGTTAGCAATCAGCCGCATTTAACCAATATTATGTAGCAATAAAGAAAGTTAAATAACATTACACCACACCAGCCGACGTTATCATCCAATAAACCAGTAGTAAAGCCAGCACTAGCAATAGTGGAGATCATTTACCCTACACCAGCCATTATTAGCCCTTGCTTGGCAGCGCTGATAGTATACATATGCAGTAGGTACGATAGGATGATTGCAATATACGCTTAAAGACGGCATTCCGGGACCCCGCAGAAATTACGACGAGTACGCCAATGTATCTGCTCACGTATAAAACATAGTCATCATGCTGTTTCACGAATGTGGTCGTCTGCAGTATACATGAGGAAGGGTGGAAACAGAAAGGCGTGGAAGCCAGGGGGTCAAACAGAAAAACGTTCCGCTGATTACCTTACGCTAGCGGAAGGCTAAAGCGGAATATAATTATGAGGGAGAATTGGAAGGAGCGGGGGGGGGGGATGTGCCGCAAGTCGTTCTCAGAGAACACAAAAGCAAGCTTCACTGCCTCGTATAGGACGACGAGCGATGGGGATGGCGTTCTAGCAACGCCCAGAAGGAAAACGGCGGACCTTGCATTCGTCGGAACGCGTTAGAAATCGCTTCTCTTTCTGAATCAAAGCCCCGCCACGGTGGTCTAGTGGTTATGGCGCTCGACTGCTGACCCGAAGGTCGCGGGATCGAATCCCGGCCGCGGCGGCTGCATTTTCGATGGAGGCGAAAATGTTTGAGGCCCGTGTACTTAGATTTAGGTGCACGTTAAAGAACCCCAGGTGGTCAAAATTTCCGGAGCCCTCCACTACGGCGTCTCTCATAATCATATCGTGGTTTTGGGACGTTAAACCCCAGATATTATTATTATTATTTCTGAATCAAACAGAAGACAGTGGCATGGAAAAAGGTCGATGTCTTCTTCGGTACCGCAGACCTCCCATGCCGCACTGTGGTCACTTCAGTTAATATAATGCGTGTGCCTTCGTGAAGACAGCCCGCAACCGAAGTCGAGAAAGAAGCGAAGTTCAACGTCGACGAAGTGCGGATGGAGGTCGGAATTGAAGCGAATGGTTTGGTCGATATAGTATACTCCATATTTTGGACGTTCCACTCCGCCACTGAGAGACTACGTACCAGGAAAGGAAATGCTGCGCTTTTCACCATGTGACGCTCTATCAGCTATATATGCTAAGTGATTGCTCCTGAACGGCTAAACCATATAACCACGGGAAGTTAGCCTGGTGGGATTTTCGTTTGACGTAATCAAGTTTCACGATTTTCCATTAAACAACGGTCGTTCGTAACGTTTTCCCCGGAGAACTTAATGCATGCATGGTAACGCCGGCTTTGAGTTCGAAAACACACTGAGCTTTGCCAAAGTATACATCACGACATGTTGCAATACATTAAGAGCTGTACTGCTGTAGTACTGCATTAGGCCCTGGGAGGATTTAATTCTTAACAGCGAAGCTGTTTAACCTGCCGGTAACTTGTGCTCCGTCGTAAAAAACTGTCATCATCATAAACCGGCACTCGCTCTCTTCATTCTCTTGTCAGTGAATCTGTTTAAGCTACCGGTAACTTTTGCTCCATCGCACAGAACTCCTCAGGTGGGTATGCGCCACAGGAATTGCAAGCCCCACTAGCGTGTACGGCAGGTGCAAGTGTCAAACGAAAACGAACACTTGAAAAAGAAAGAGAGAAAGAAAGAAAGAAAGAAAGAAAGAAAGAAAGAAAGAAAGAAAGAGATAGAAAATAGAAAGAAAGCATGAAAGAAAGAGAGAGGAAGCCATAGAAAAAAGAGGAAGAGAAAAATAGAGGTAAGTGAAGGGACTAAAGACATGAGAAGATAAAAAGACAGAAAAACATAGACAGCGAGAGAAACAAAGAGAGGGAAAGAGATAGAAAGAAAAGGGAAGCGATAAATAGAGAGAGAGAGAGAGAACGAAAGTGAAGAAAGAGAACGAAATACAGTGAGAAAGAAATAGAAAGAAACAGATACAAAATGAGATACAAGAGACAGAAAGAAAGGGAAGAGGAAAGAAAGAGAAACAAGGAAGGGCGCCCTGCTCCGCTCTTCCTTACGGCTTGGCACCGCTAATGCGATGGAATCATCCTTGAGCAGGCCACAAATGAGGTCTATGCCGCGTACCCTTGTACGAGTAGACATCGATGGTGAGTAGACATCACTTGCAGCTTAGCACGCAAAGGCGCAGCCATTTTACTTGCGGGGAGTGAATGCAGGACGGGGAGTAGGGAGCCGCTGAAATTTCGTCACATATTTTCTCCCTTTACTGCGTAGTTCGCATCGTCTCTTATATATCTAGCTCAGGAGCACGCAAACAGCTTTAGTATTAGCAATTGTTTAGGCAATGAAGTCGTCTAATATGCATTTTTGATGCGCCTAACCTCACCTACATTTACATTTGTAGTGGTGTCGGCATCGTTTCTGCAGCATAACTGATTAATGAATTTGTGTGGTGGGGCCAGAATATATTATTTGAAGTACACGTCTGCGCAGTTTCTTATGCATTTTAATTCATATTGTTTTTTTTTTTATATTTATGCACTCTGTCGCTCTTTAAGTACATTCGAATGTTGTTCCCTCTGCCTGGCCACAACATCTGCATGGCCCATTTGGGGATACTTGCTCATTCTGTACCACTGAAGCGTCCGCGGCTACAATCAAGCACCGGTTGTGGACATGCCCTGGCCTGAACCAGATACGGCGGCGCTACCTGAGAACAGTGGGCCTTCATCCGACGAGACCACCGGATTATGATTTGTGGCTCTATGGGCCCCACCATAGAGCACTGTTCATGTATATAGCGGAAACCGGCCTCTATCTGTATATTTAACTAGGTATGCCGTTTGGCAAACTCTCGAAATAAAAAAAAAATAAATTGGTAGCGGCGTGGTTTGCTAGTCAGCAGTCGACTGGTACAACGTTGGTGACAAAGTTTTCTCTCTAATTTCATATTTTCGTTATGAGTATCCCAGGTAGAAAAGCTGTTCGATCTGAGAACCGAGACATGATTATCCACTGCGCACAAAGCCGCTTAAGGTTCATTAGAATGAAGCCTTACTTCCTACTGCGTAACTCTGCACGACTTAGCCCCCACGTCTGAGCAGCGTAAGCACAGATTAAGCGGTATACACATATACTGGCTAAGCTCTCGCAGATGCATAAGAATTCTCTCGGATTATGCAGGGCAAAACCCCTTAAAAACTAATCTTAGTGAGCACGCGTATAGAAGTTAATATTTCTTAACCATTTCCCCTAATTAGTATGTCCTCTAAATAATAGCAGCGTTAGTAGCACACAATAATAAATAACTCAAGAAATACCCACAGTCTGTCACTCGCAGATACTGGATCTCAAGATATACAGCGTGAGATTAATAGAATCTGCGGGGCTTGTTATACCTAAAATCCCCGGCAGCCTAACGATTCAATGTACAATATTTTGACAATGCTCGTGTTCTGCATCTCCTCTATAGCTACTCCATTTTATATGGAGCAGGACTCATGCCAAAAATGAAGGAACAAGACGGCACTGATTCGAAAAAAGAAGTATCAAGAATGAAAAGGTCACACTTGTGGTCGTATGACATAAAAGTAAGGCAGACAGATGACTAAATGCCGGTCTTCATCAGCCAATCATTAATCCTACTTCGACGCACTGCCTAATAAACGTTCCATTGCGCTATTCACTCGTGCTGTCCAACGCTTCTAGCTCATCACTCCCAAATAAATGAATGGCTGCCCAGCGAAGCTCTAAATCGCGCCTAGAACGTGCTCAGCCTATGAGAAAGTAAGCTAATGCAAGCCAATGTAAGACAGAACCACGTCGTCTGGAAACGCGTGAACGAAACCAGGCAGAAAGGAATCTGGGGCCACGAACTCGGCGCTGCAAGAAGCGAAAATAAAAAAAACGCCCAAAAATGTGCTTCTTCCTTCGACCCAACGGCACCCGCATTAGCGTATACCTTAAGAAAATAAGCCGGAGCTGGCGAAATTTATGGGCCCGGATTCGGATATTTGCTGCTGGGACAGAAGCTACGTAGAAGGATAAAAGAAGGCTGAAGCTCGGTGCGATGCTCTCCAAGAAAACCTTCATAAAGGCGAGACAAAACCAACACCACAAAGTGAAGCAATAGGCGTAGGCTTAAAGAAGAGGCCATGGAGAGGTGCCTGCGGAACCAGAAATAGATTACACGTCTTGCTTGCGATGGCTTTTGAGGCCGGCGCAGTAAAACGTGAATCAAGAATTCATGCGTGCCGAGACTGCTCTTCTTTTCAGACCCACAGCTGCCCCTCCTTCTCTCCCTCCCTCTCTCTCTCCGTCTCTTTCTTCTTACCTTCTGAACCTAGCGCTCACATTCTTGCCTCCTAATACCTTACGCCTCGGTTCCTCGCACGCCTGCCCTTGGCCAGGAAAACGGCGTAAAGAGTACAAAAAGCACGCATCGATGTGGCGTTCGAAAAAGGGCGCCGGTCGTAATGTCCCATAACGTGCTCACGTGTTATACTGCGCTTCCTCACTTCCTTATCCCTTACGCCGTCCCTGCGGAATCGCTAAGCGGAAGGCAAGAAAAATGCGACGGCATTTAAGTGTTTCCCCTCGAAACAGGGACAAGCCGGCAAATACAAAGGCGACGTAGGCGGCAGCTGATAGACGGCCGTTTAAGAGGCGACGAGCAGCAGAGAACAAGAGCATCGGAAAATGAACTTTTGCGTACGGCGTAGCCCTGACCAGGTGTTGAAACAATCTATGCTGACAAATCCCGCATGAATGCCTCTTTTTCTTTCAGCCTTTGAGGTGTGCTAATTATTCGCGCATAAGTAATAGGATGACTAAAATATATTGGCGTTTCTCTTTTTTACTGTTGTTTCGTTGGGAAATATCGAATGCCTCTGTCCCCATTTCCTTTTCTTCTTTTTTAATCATCTTTATGTTGTTTTTTTGCCGTGCCCGTGGAGGTTTGTCAAATGATGTTCAGAGTATGCCTTGAACAAGTGTCTTGAACAGTGTTGTCGAATTACTTTTGTTACGTTTCTTTCTCTTTTTTTCGTAGTAGTAGACATATAACAAAACCGCTGACATTAGCTATTTTTCTTTTTTTTCGTTTCTGTCGACCCCTTCACCTTACTCCGTGACATTAAATCCAGCATCTCATTTAAATAAAAACGTAGCACCTAACAAGGACAAGGAATTTTCTATCTGTAATGTGACTAAGTGCATGCGTATACAGCCAGCTTTTAAAGAGCCCCTCACGAGGTTTGACAATGTTGAGCTGACGAGCGAAATGCACACACTGGGCGTTCATAATCACGTCTGCCAAAATTTGCAACGCTACGCGTCGCGGAAATGAGTCAAATTTCAAGCTGAACGCTCCTTGCCCTTCTTCTCGCGGGCGCGCGCCCACAGAATGAGGGGATGACTTGCACGATGGAATGGGCCTACGTAGACGGTAGTGGTGTGACGCCGGTATTCTACGTAAACGACTGTGCTCTGAAGTCGCCAAAAGTAGCACGTGATACTGCAATAATTATTTAACACGACATGTGTAGTTTGTGTAATTTGTTGCTTGAATAGATGAATAAAACTTGAGAGAAATAATGAGACACACAAAGAGAATGTGTGCGTATTTTTCATTTTTTTTTTCGTGAATTGCAGCGAGATGCGACGCTAATGTGCCTCCGTTTCGCATGCGTTCGTGTCCCCGCGGTTAGCGCATTGAGCAAACGCCAGACCTGGAAATGAAAGTAATGTTCTGGTGCGTTCGACCACTCATTATGTTCATTTATTCTACCCCGTCCAAGTAAACGTTAAAGGGCCAGTAAACAACCCCGATGTCCAAAAATTGTAATGAAAAGAAATATGCGCACTTTTGCTATGTGAACATTGTGCCGCAAGAATTTTGCGAGTACGTGCTATAATAAGGAAGTTACAGGGGTTAGAACATCCGTTTCAGCTGGTTTCAAATTTTCGCGCGGCCTCACCACCCTTCTCCGCCACATGGAGGAAAAGGCGTAGCCCGTCGTCGTGACTCCGCCCACTTCGGCAACGTGACACGACGTCAACAACTGACGTCATGGGCGAGCAATGCACTTCCGCTTGCTGCGGCTCCTGGTTGTTTATTGTTTATATTGTCGCACGTGCTCCGTAACTTGACGGGCAGTTTTCGGCTCTTCACTATTTTCAAACCATTGTGACAGTTCACAATGCAGCAGGAATGCCTGCTTGCATTCCGAGACGTCGAAGGGGCGCGAGAGAAAAGCCTGGAGAACCCCGCTTGCCGCGCGAGCAAGCGCGACCCGTCCGAGCTACCGGAGATTCGTAGCGGTGGGTGGGAACAGGAACTGACGTTACCTTGACAATTGTTTGTTGAGACATGGTTTAGACCAATTGACGAGCTCAGTGCTACGTCAACTCGGCGATCTCCGAGTTGACGTCACTGCGCGTACGAGGAGGATTGGTCAGGCGTAGGAAAGAAGCGCGGAAATTGTTTTTCGAAATGAAGGGTCTGCGCGGCGCGCAGCGCTGTAATATTCGGAAAACGTGATCGCCGCGGTCTACTGTACGGATTAGCGAGCTTGTTTGGCGGGTGTAAAAAAAAAGTCGCAGCCTGTTTACGGGCCCTTTAATTAATGCGGCAGTGGTTCATGATACCGCCACTCTCGTGCTCGTACAAATGTCGCAACTTTCATGCCCGTCCCGCAGAAACAGGCAGTACACCGCAGAAAACGCCCACACAACGCCCACGGCCGCAACATAAAAAAATGTCACAGTTTCACCGCAAGGGCGAAGCAATGAATGCGATAGCAACAAATTGTAGTGTTACACGAAGTCAGGCTGGCAGCTAACTGTTTTGTGTCCGATCTCGCGTAACTACAAAACGCTGGTCCAGGGAGGGATGCTCTCCGCATAGTCACTTCGCGTTGAGAGCGCAGCACGTAGAAGGGTATACGAGCCGCCCGCTGTGATTGCTTTCGAGATAGCGCGCGCGCCAGCGATCGCGACCGCGCCCATAGATTCAAAGTTCAAAGTGGCTGCTACCGCGACAACACACCCCCCCCCCCCCGCTCCCCTCCTCGTGTCTTTTCATGGTCGTCAAAGACGGATGGGGCGTTTCCTGTCTGCTTCGACGGCAGGCCCCCCGAGCGAAGTGATGTTATCGCATGCGCCTTCCGAGCGACGGAAATGGGCCGGCTCGTTTGATATCTGCTTCGGCCGCGTTCGTCGCCCCCGCTCACGCACTTTTACCTGCGGTAGAACATAGAATGCGCGGGGGGATCTTATCAATTTGGACTTCATACCGGAAGGACATGACAGCGACGGCGACGGCAACGGCGACGGCAAAAACCCGTCGAGACAGTCCGTATAATTGCTATCGCAATAAAAAAAAGGGTAGCGGCCGTGCAACGTCGTCGCGTGATCGGGCGCTGGCTCGGGCACGACATGAGCAGGTGACCATGCATGCGCATGGCGTGTTCATGCGCACGCATCATATGATCCTCCGGCTCCGCTGCCGAAGAGGGCCGGGTGAAGATTTGGCTTGCGAAGACTACAAGGGGAGTGTGGCAAGGGTTTGAAGCTCGCCTCCTCGCATCATGGTTTCGGCTGCTACAAATTATTGCTTTTCTCAGCTCGTAATGAGCCGATTTGAAAAATTCTTGCGGCATAATGCTCTTCATTTGGCACACAAGAACTTCCAGCGTCTAACTAAAATTTCCTATTTGGCCTGGTGAGGGGCCCTTTAAGGGATAACTTGTACGGGAAAGAAATACAAAGAAAGAGGAAGGAAGGAAGGAAGGAGAAGGAGAGAAAGGAAAGGCAGGGATGTTAACCAGTCTAGAAGGACCGGTATGCTACCCTACACTGGAGGAAGGGATGGGGGAGATATAAAGATAGAGAGAGAGAGAGAAGGACAAGACGCACGCACAAAAAGTCGCACACATCTCATAGTCATGCTAACGTCGTTAGTCTATAACCGCCGGTGCAGGTCGGATGCCTTCAAGAAGTTGAGCACTGCATTCGTCGCCTTCACCCGCGATGACCTCTCAGGACGACATTCCAGAATGGTTTGTTCCGTCATCGGTCTGGGATCAATGCGAGCAAGAGCGACTGCGAGGGATTTTCTCTGCACATTGTAACGAGGACAGTCGCAGAAGATGTGCTGTAGTGTCTCCTCGCTACCACAGTTGTCACAAAACGGGTTGTCAGCCATTTGGATTTGAAATGAGAATGACTTTGTGAAAGCCACCCTTAGCCATAAACGGCAGAGCAGAGTGGCATCATTTCGGTGTAGTCCCGTAGGTGTCTGAAGAGCCAAACTGTTCGGGCAGTGGCGGTGGTGGTTGTGCAGTCTGCTTGCTGTATTACAAGTGGAGGAAGTCATTTCTTGTGCAGCCACTCGAAGTTGGCTAGCAGCATCGGTCCTTGATAGGGGTATCGTCTCGATCCTGTCACCTTGAAGAGCTGATCGAACAGCATTGTCGGCGTGTTCATTGCCTATCAGGCCGCAGTGACTTGGCAGCCACTGAAATGTCACGTGGTGTCCTTTCTTTAACGAAGTATGGAGGAGATATCTAACCTCGACGACCAACTGCTCGATGGTCAATCTTCTGCTATTCAAAGGCAGCCCTGCAATCTTTGCTATCAGCCCTGCGACACAGAGAAAGAAGGAACACAAGAAAGGCAGGGAGGTAAACTAGGCTATATACTAATTTGATAGCACATGCCTAGTGATTCCGCTACTCTTCCTAGAATTCACAAATTCAAAATAATCATATCTTCACTAAATTTACGTTTTTCTCACGTTATTTTTTTTACGCTTCCATACCTGCATGTACTCCGCCATACATTCTTATTTATTCTGGACTCCATCTGAATTTTTGCTTGTATTTTGTTTTTTTTTCCATACACTACATCCTATTCCACCCACTTCCCCTCCCCCCACCACTGTAGTGAAGCGCCTCCTACCCCCTCCTTTTTAGAGACACTAAAAACAATAAGCACAAGCCAGATTGTGCAAGCGATTGTGACGTGACATCGCCGCTATAATGATCATCATAAACTCTTCTTTTTCCCATCGGATTTATTCAAACAACTGAATAACGGTTAAATAACTACTAACAAAATTTTTCATTTTTATTCATTAGCTCGTACGTGGCTTTACCGTGGGCGTGTCCCGCTGCACGACTACTCTGTGCACCACTTATCTCTAGCACAGCATTTATCGTCGCAGCCCGACAGACAGGCACGTTTCAAGCGCAAGTTGCACAAGATAACGAATAAATATACAAAACATGGCGCCCATCGGCCAGATGTAGATCTTGAGCCATAAAACACCGTGCAGCATCAAGTTACAAAACCAGTCTGCTGTGTGCGGTAACGCGTCGCATTGCTGCTCGATTTGCAACCAGACAGCCTCGAAACTGGAGCCGCTAAGAGCTCCTGCCACAGGCAGTCGTTAATTTAATTGCTCTGTCGTAATTTGAAATGCCCTTTATGTGCATTTCGTTAAACCCAGTAAACACGAATATGATGACGATTATATGTGTTATTGAATGACGCAAAGACCAGGTCTTGACAGAGAGCGCCAAGCACATGAGCATGAATTCCTATTTTGCCAATGAATGACAAATGGCGGCTGACATATGGCTCTTTGGGGGACTAGAAACAACCTACACGCTGAGTGCTATTAATGTATAGCATTTAAGATTATGTTTGTTGATTTATTTATTATTAGTTTAGCGTGCTGTACGCCAGCTGGGACAATTACAAAAGTGTGGATAACACATCACACATCAGTTGAAGAGAAAGGTCACGAAATGGCAATGCGCGAACATTTTCAGATAAAGAATTCTAGTGTTCAGTTGTCGAGGGTGAAAAAACTGTGTTTGGAGCACGTAAATTCTAGTTCCAAACGTTAAAAGGTTTAGTTTGTGTGAGCTAAGAGAACGGGAAGGATGAGCTAACTTAATACATTTCTCTAAACAAATGAGGCGTGACGAGTTAATTAGACCGTGCAGAAACTTTAAACTTTCACTCGTACATCAAACTAGTGTATTAAAATCTGTTACGAAGGGCTGATGTGTTAAAAACATTAACTCGAAGAAAGCCACAAAAGCGTCGAAAAAGGAAAAAAAATTGGCCGCGTATCTGCGTGCTTCGCTGCAAATGTCGTCGAAAGACGATAGAGGAGCGCTGCGTTACAGTTACTGTATATGCTACCTTTGGGTAGCTGAGTTACGCATAGGTCTGGCTAGCAACCATGGCTATGTCGCGAAGACTCGCTCCGTTTTTGCAGGCGACATGCCTACCGGGTCACCAGTCGACATGTTCGGCGCGTCGAAGACCGGTGATTTATTTTAATGTGAATGACTAGTGTCAATCCAGTTCGCTGCAGCGGCGCCATCGAGAAATACAAAACTTGGCCCCAGCGTCAGCTTCTCCGCAACGCATGGTTGCTAGCGGCGTTTGGAAGACAGATGCGCAACTCTGCTACCTAAAGGTAGCATACGCAGTAACTGCGTGAGATACGGGCGCTATCTGGCAATACGTCGGGAAACGAGCTTGTGCAGAGGAGGAAAGTTCTTTCCTTCCTCCGTGGCAGAGAGCTTTCGTCGGCGCGTCGCATATTCAGCGCAGCCGCGTTTTCAGCGCAGCTTAAGAAACTAGGGTCTTTAGAATTATGTATCTATGCATTTTTTATTAAAGGAACACACCATCTAATACTTACCTAGTAATGTTGCGCCTCAGATATGCGTAATATTTACTTTTTGATCGACAACGTTCAAAGTACGAACAGCCGCACCAGTTCAAGCTGGGTGAGCGGTAAGCAAGTGGTTCAACTGTGGCCGGGTGGTTGAATCGGGTGACAGACAAACAGACAGACAGACCGAAATTTCTGCGTTTAAGTTCCCCAAGAAAGACTGTCGTCTTTAAAACTGAGACGCAGAAGCAGACAGTGACACGGAGGTGGCCAGCTCTGTGTCACTGTCTCTGCTTTTGCCTCTCAGTTTTTTTTTTATTTTTCCGCGTTTTTGTGGCTTCCTTCGAGTTAATGTATGTACCAACATGCCCAACAAGCAACACTCTTGGACTAAAATACATCTCTGTTAGTAGCACTTTGCCACACATGGCTGCCGCCATTCTGACGACCTGAAAAAAAAAGACGAAGTGACCTTCGTCTAATTAGTGCGAATGGTCCCCTGAGGTGGGTGCCACGATTTTGCCAGAAACCTAATCCAGACAGGCGTACGTAGAGCCCCAATGAATAGCACGTAGCGCATGTCCCGAGAGAATACAGCAGGAGTATGGACAACGAAAACTTATCGCAGTTACACTAGCAGCGCCTGTGCCTGCTGGCGCGGTCCACACGATCATGGGCGTCGCGCCGCATTTTGCTGCGTTTTCCGGCTTTGGACTCCACGGGACAAGTTAATCAAGCTGAGAGAACGGGGCTCGACCAGTAGTAGCTGCAAGTGTCACTCTTGCCGTGCAGGTCCCGTAGTGGTGCTTTGCCGCCTGAGGGGACACTGCGCCATTGTTTTTGTTTCTTTGGTACGGAGGCAAATCTGTCGGTGTGGTACTCGAATAAAATCAAATCCAAACAAAACAGAAGTTCACGGTAGGAGGCAGACTTTAAAGCGATCAGAAATCATTGAATAGAGAATAGGTAGCTTTCGAATAGGGTCCCCGATCATCTTGGGGCGCCAAATAAATAGCGTCGAGGCCACTGCCCATGCGCCAGACCCACACAGCGTTAGGGTTTTGCGTTTGGCACGCTATTTCTCGAATTTAGTGGGAGCCAAAGCATTTGCGTCAAACAAACATGGCGGCCCCCATTGAAGCGACGGCTCTCGGCCAGGACTAAACTGACCCGATTTATGAGCAACGGATGACGTTATGAATAAAAAAAGCTGTCATAGGCTATCACTTTCTCATATCTCAAGCATAAAACAAAGATCGGCCGAAAAATATTCCACGTTTATAAGATCAGTCGTTCGATTTGAGGGCTCGTAAGCTTAACCCAGCTATGGTAGCTAGAAGTTGTATTGTCTTTGCTAATGACGGCAAGAATGACAAAATCGACGGAGATTACAAGCAAATTCATTGTCACAACGCTTTGCAAATTAAAAATTTTAAGAATACATGTACCGAAGGTAGTTTTCCGTGAAGGCTTTTAATTGTTATTCATTGCAGTTTGTCTTTCTGGGCGTCGTGGCGCTGCGAGCGCAATATGCAAACGCTGAACGCTAAACCCTATTAGAAAACTCTTAGCTCCTGCTTGACTCAAGGCCAGCACCCGCTAAGCGCTCTGGGGCCCCAAATTTTTGGAGCCCCTATTCAAAATCTCTCTACTAATGCTGGAGCCAACCATTGGTCACCTGTTCTGCGACCTTTCTTAAATCACTTCGTTCCTACCCTGGCATAAGGACGTGATCGTGGTATCTACCCTCTATACACCGCCGAGTGCATCGCACTGCCATGTCAGAAGATTCGTGGCTACTCCCTTTGCGTGGCTTAGATTGGATGACACTAACCCTGTGGTCGCGTTGTCGGCGATCTCAACGTGGATGTGCCGCTCCCAAAAAGGGAGTGGTTTACGCGCTTCGAATTGAAGTCATTTCACTTTCGAACCACACCGATCCGACCCAACCGACCACCCAGTGGCGCACGTGCATCAACAATACTTATTTTTGCGCTATAGTTGGTTCAGTGTGCATCCATTTGACATTATCAAAAAATGTGTCTACAGTTGCGAGCATGCCGATCAGTGTTGATCGTAGCGACCACAAAGCTACTGTGGCCTTCGTTGCTAAATGATAACAAATGACGTAATAAAGCCTTCGCCAGAAGTTTTCTAACCACGATGTTTACAGCTCGGCTATAGTCATTCACCTTCGCAGAAAGGAATGGCCTTCATTTTTTACATAACCTAGCCTTAAGCCTCAAATGCATATGAGTAAGGGACAAAGACCTAGTCAAGCCGATATGTGGCTTTTTGTACCTTGTATAGATGCGAAATATAGTTCAAGACATAGGTATAGTATTCGAACACAGTGCACGGCACGTTTATCTTGCATAGCTAACCAGGCTAGTAATCGTCATCTTAAATGGCGCATACTACAGAAGGCATGTTTTACTTTGTATATATGCAGAGTGTAGCGGTAGGGATACGACAGAACTTGATACACTTCGCGTGCTTCGCATGAAATAACCAAAGCGCACGCAGACATGCAATATCATTTATTGATCTGTGGGGTTCGCATGACATGAAGTGGTAAAAGAATAACGTCGGTGTCCTCTAACAAAATAAAAAAATTACACCATCTCCCGCTAAAGGGGATCATGAGGCGATGCGAAGCCGGAGAACTTGCACGATCGCGTTCCGTTGGCGTTCGTTGGGCATGCTACCGACCTCGCGTGGTGGAACGCGAAGAGTAACGCTACGCGCATCGTGTCTTCCCTCTAGCCTGGCCGTTAATTTCCACAGGGCGAGCGGGGAACGCGGTCGACATTCGCGCGAGGGAGAAGCGTAGGAGGAGAGGGGGAGGGGACGCGCATGCGCAGCCGCTCATAGCGGCGTTGTGCAGGAGAGGGGTAGTGGAGAGGAGGAGGGGAGAGGGGAGAGGGTGAGGGTGAGTGGAGAGGAGGCGTGTGGAGAGGGTTCGCGCATGCACGGTAAGGGTGATCACGCCGCACGCCACCACCACTACTGGATTGAACTCCGCCATAAGATGCTTCGCATCTAAAAAGCTGCATGCACCGTGAAGACCTGCGCAATATTTCTCAGATTACTGCAACAAAATTAGGTCTGACAACTTTGATAAATCACACGCCAGGACAGGTGCCTCTCAGGGCGTAAAAAAAGGCTGGATTATGCCGCAACTTTATACCATGCTTAGCATCAAAGTGGAACTGCCTGCAAAATTTAGCACCTGTAGTGCGTGTGCGTATGGCTTGGGTAAGCTTTGAAAGGTTCGAAGCAGCTGCATCATTGGGTTTTGCACTCTGGAATAGCGCCCGAACTTGGGCCCCTCAGTTAGTCCTACATGGCTACTCTATCAACTGTCCCGTTCTGCTCAAAGCGTAATGGCAGGGTGCCTGTAGTGTTAAGTAAAGTTTGTACTAGGCAGGGCAGAATGCCCATGCCTCACGAAACAAGGCGAGACTGTACAGACTACATACAAATGCATTGTGTCAGCTAAAACGACAAGTTGCTTCTGTCAGTACCACAACTACCAGAACGCTTCCACTTTAACCAGTTTTCTCACTAACTCCCTTCCTCCCTTCCTTTCTCTCTCATCTTTCCATTCGCCTTTTTAAATGCGAAGCATTTCTATCTATCTATCTATCTATCTATCTATCTATCTATCTATCTATCTATCTATCTATCTATCTATCTATCTATCTATCTATCTATCTATCTATCTATCTATCTATCTATCTATCTTGCCGCCTACGTCTGGGGGCTCTCAAGATCGCCTCCTTAACTTGGCATAGACAAAAAAAATTCGGCAGATCCCACGTACCGTGGGAATCGGTGTAATGCGAAGCATGCGGCTGGAAGGTGACTGTGACGTAATTTTTCTTATTGAGCGAAACGTTACAAAGTGACGCTAAAGATCTGTATAAATTTTATACGCACACATACATGCTGCAGAGTCGCATATGTGTTATTTAACCAGTTGTTTATAGTTGGGTAACGCTGCCAACGACAACGTGGGTATTACTAACACCAGAAGCGGTAAGCTGATATGTATGCTTATGCTTGTTCCTAAGCACGGATAAGGTACGCACGTTTTACAAACCCGTGTGCTTGTGTGGAAGAGCTTCTTGACAGATCTTGAGCAAGGTCATCATCATCGTGGTCAGTTAGCACCAGCAGCTGGTCATGACTTGGTCATGAACGCCTCCTCAACTTGGTGTAGACCAAAATTGGCATGGGAGGGTAAGAGGATTGGACGAATATGACTTTAGGGTCAAGACATGAATAACGTGAAAATCCTGTCGCATACGTCGTCAAATCCTTTCCATCAGACACGTGTGGCACATATCCGTTTTCCACGGGCCGCGATGTACGGGGTATGCGCCACAGGTGATTGACAGTTTATATCTAACCAGGAACGGCGAGGACAGACATTGTTAATTTAAATGCGAGAGCGTTAACAGAAACCGACGTCGGCAGCGTTGACCGACGAATGGAAAGAATAAGAATTAGGATCCCAGCAGGAATCGAACTCAAGCATTCTGCGTGGCAGTTAGGTATTGAACTACAGAACCACGCTAGGTCTATAAACTGGTTTGGAAAAACACTCTATGCAGGCGTAATGTCCGTGCAACTCATTTGTGTTTGTATTGCTGGCTATCTAATTTTAAAAGAAAAAAACAAACACTACATATGTACTCCTACGATGAAGGCGTCATATCAGATTAACGTCTGTGGTTCCAGTGTTGGCTCCTCTTTTATAGGGGTCTAATAAACATTACATTTGTATTGCTATGATTCAGCAAGCTATACTGAAGCATTGCTCGACTCCGGAGGAATACATTAACGAAAGTTACGTATGATATTCACATGACTGCACCATCAAGTGCACTTAGTTTCAGTAATACTGAAGTATGTACAGCCGCGGTCACGTCTGTGTAGAGAGCGCGAGCAGGTGATTTTTGGCTCTGCGGGGCGGCACCTTGAGGCCGTTTCGGGCTCTGACGTGGTGTGTCAGAAGCATGCGCGGCCTAGTAGTCAGGCTGACCACGTCACAGCCCGAAACTGCCTCAAGGTGTCGCCCCGCAGAGCAAAATCCGGCTGCTCGCACGCTTTACACAGACGTGACCGCGGCTGTACTCTAACGTGAGAGCTCACGTTACCTCGCACCATAAGTTACCCTTTAAACGGCAGCGTTGTCGACGTACCTGGTAAGCCCACGATGTGCACACAGCTACTAGACTTAAGAAACACGTCGATCAACCTCGTAACACTTGGCTCAAAGCCATAAAATACAGCATAGAAGTACTCGCTGGCTGCTTCGCATGAAACCGATTCCCACAGCGCGTGGGATCTGCCGAATTTCTTTCTATTGGCCTTTCTATTAGCCAACCGGACATGTTTCTAGTTAACTTACCTGCTTTATTCCCTTTGTTTTCTTCCTTCCATCCTTTGTTCGCAGAGGTTCAGTTTGGGTAGAAAAAAAAACAAATAAAATATGCTCAGACTGTTTCAGTAATAGAGACAAAGCACGTTATCCTATGAACTGGAAACTGAAAACCGTGGGGAGTATAGAATTATGCGGGAAAAAGCATATGCAAAATACGGTAACGTGGTACGGACGCATTATTAAGCGACGCTCTGCAAGCGCGCCTAATGATCTTGCAGCAACGATAGAGGCTCGTTAAAACGCTCTTCAGGCTGAAAATAACTCACGTTGCACGCGAACGTCTTCGCATGACGTAAGCAAACCGTAAAAACGCATTTTGGGGCCCTAAATAATTACGGCTCGGGACAAGTGGAACCCCTACAACAGCATCATCACGTGTGTGGTTCGTGGAAGGGCGCCCTGCCATTCGTAGGGAAACCTTTGCTTATTACCCAGTCCGTTCTATTGCTGTTTAGTACCAAGTACATTTTTCTTCTTTAACAGCGAAGCTGTTAAAGCTGGCAGTAAGACGTCCGTTAACAAAAACACCCCTTCTGCACCGTTGCTATAGATAGCCAAGCCGCCGCCGAGCCGAGGAGCATCCGCCGCCGAGCCGTCGCCATAGCAACCACCACAGCTTCTTACACAGTGGCTCAGGGACAGCGATTTCAAGACATTCAGAGTGGCAAGCTTCGCGCGTATTTCTTATCCGCCCTTCGCCGTTTCTTGGCGGACGCTTCTTCGGCCAAGCACACTGGATCCAATCGCCGCCGGCGTTGTGATTCCCGTGCTGCAGCACGACGAAATGAGGAACAACCGGCTTTGCTGTACCAAGCTTTGCGCAACTTAGTGCAAACTTCCCGCATTTTTTTTATTTCAGCGCTAGCTTCTCTAACACACCTGGTTTTTTGGAATTAAGGTCGTGGTTATTATTTGTCAGGTCCGTGCATTCTGCTGCAGGCAAAGGGCGCGGTGAGTTGTACAGGCTTGTGAATTTATGGTGTGTCGCTGTAAAAACTCTGTCCACGCCGTCCGAACACGAACTTCGCTGTCACCTGAAACATTTTTAAGGCGAACGTTTTTTATTGCCTTATTAAACGCGGAAATTGACCGCCGGCGTCGGCAGCGCCAACATGAGTGTTGCAAAAAAAATCATCATCGCGTGATGCCGTCACCATTTTACGTCATATGACGTCATAGATTGGCAAAATATGTGACGGCATTATGACGTCACCTAACGGGACGTCACATGACAACGTTGTCGCGTGACGTCATCGCTTGGTCAAAGGTGCGCCGATCACAGAGGCATTGCAAAAGCAGGCGAGGTGCAGAAAGCTTGCATAGCCTCCGACCCTGCAGGCAGTGCAAAATCACGTTGGGGGGGGGGGGGATCAACACATCGACTGAGAAGAAACATAAGAAGATGGCTTTCGCCTTCGAGTCATCACAGGCAAATGCAGATGAGACCGGATGATTTTTGGGATAGCAGTTAGTGGACACCGACAGCCAATTACTGCTAGCTCAATCCCATGGCCGTCGTCGTCATGTTCCGTGCTATGCCCAAGTGCAATAAGATCACGCACGTAAGATGATGCCGTAAAGCACCTGGCTAAGCAGTGCGCTTTATGATGGGGTGGCAAGGGAATGGGTTCGCAGTACGTGATGAAGCTCGCGATGCGGGGGATGGAGATGGGGGGATGGAGGGCAGGCGAGGGCTCGTTTCCCAGGTATAGCCCATATAGCACGTATAGCCCGCCTTGGCTACGCATGGAAATCTGAGCGCATGCACGTGCGTACTTACACAGCCCGTACGCCTTATCTATGCTTACATTCTTCAGTGAGTGTAAAGACTTGGCAAGCCCATAGGGCTGGTAGCGTCGTGAGCTGTCTTCACACGTGTCTATGTATACTACGTTTCGTGCATGGTGGATACCGCCACGTAGACTAGGGGGACTTCTCTCACTGTTCGCACCAGTGACAAGAAAGTTTCAAGTCAAACTTAAAAAGGTATTCCGTATATACTCTCCATTTAGTCAGACGTAGAATCAGGTTCCATACTTTTGCATCGCTATTACAAGATACTTTAACGTGAAAGGCGGCGGACGTGTAAACATATTTACCTCCAAACGAAGAAGTAATGTCGTTCAGTGATGAGCGGCTGCAGCCGTATAATTCGCGTTCGCCATCGAACCTGGTACGACGAATACTACAGGCGAATGAATATGCACAAGCAATGCGAGATTCAACAAGAACTTGCGTACGCACTTTGTAGTTCCAATATATGAAGTAATTAGTTCGTGGACAACGCTTCAGATCAAGAACATCTGGATTGCGAAACGCGCAGAGTTGTGATTTTTGGCGGCTACACTAGTTATGTTGCGTTTGCCTGCTTCGCATGAAGCCGTGTAATATAAAGTTACAAAGATGCGTGGAGCCCCGCCACGGTGGTCTAGTGGTTATGGCACTCGACTGCTGATCCGAAGGTCACGGGATCGAATCCCGGCCGCG
Source organism: Rhipicephalus sanguineus (assembly GCF_013339695.2). Lineage (NCBI taxonomy): Eukaryota > Metazoa > Arthropoda > Arachnida > Ixodida > Ixodidae > Rhipicephalus > Rhipicephalus sanguineus. The sequence continues at coordinate 72,756,873 of NC_051179.1, read as the reverse complement.
GCGGCTGCATTTTCGATGGAGGCGAAAATCTTTGAGGCCCATGTACTTAGATTTAGGTGCACGTTAAAGAACCCCAGGTGGTCGAAATTTCCGGAGCCCTCCACTACTGCGTCTCTCATAATCATATCGTGGTTTTGGGACGTTAAACCCCAGCTATTATTATTATTAAGGATGCGTGGAAGCATGAGTCACTACAAAGCGTTCCGCTCTCGGCTGTCAGCACTCCTGATTATGCCAGCACTATGACAGCGAGCGTTCGCGGCCGTCAAATGAAACTTGACGATGATTTCTTGTGCAGGCGTAATCCCGTGCTCACCAGCCTAATATGTTAGTGAATGTTCAGTGCAATACGTATTGTGACCGACAAAACTACGAGCCTTACACTCGTGTAGTTGTGAAATACATCGCTATCGTTATATTTCTGTCTTTTTTCTTGTTTATCTTAATCTCCCATTTCTATTCCGTCCACCTGAAAGAATTGGCAAGCGCTGTGCTCATACATATTTTTCTCTTAACGTGTACATGATGATAATAATAATAATAATAAGAAGAAGAAGAAGAAGAACGAACTTTCTGTCCGGCGAAACTCCGACTTTTTAATAAGGCGTGAGTTTGCGACTTCATATTTCTGCTTCCAAGAGCTTCTCACCGGAAATACCCAAACTTGTACCTCCACAATGTAGATACCGTAAAGCTTTAATATCAGCGCACGTACCTGAACTGCGCGCACATCGTCTCTCGTGGACGTGCAGCGATGAAAAACAATTTATTCTGGCTCCTAGGCACGGAGTTACAGCCCGTAAAAAACTAATAAGCGATTCTGTAACTTTTTAGAAGGCTAGAAGTTTGTGACTTAACCGCAGAGCAGCGAAACGTACATTCCAAGAGAATGGAATGCTGCGAGACTTCATGCAAGAGTGATCAAGTGGGATGGCGTCGGGCAAACAACATGCATCGTCTGATTATTCTTTATCATAATGTTCGTTGATAATTTTACTACTCCCCCCCCCCCCTCCCACACACACACACACGCGCTGACGAACAGGCGTCCGCGAGTATACAGAACATTTCAAAGCAAATGTGAAGTAGAAACAGAGAGATGCCGGATGTGGCTGTGTTTCAGTTTATTCATATTTACTCATACATACATACATACATACAATACTATACAGATACATGCCAGGCATGCATGATGCATGCATGCATGCATGCATGCATGCATGCATGCATACAGACATACATACAGACATACCATACATACATACATACATACATACATACATACATACATACATACATGCATACATACATACATACATACATACATACATACATACATACATACATAATACATACTACATGCATTACGTTGACATACATACATACATACATACATACATACCATACATACATACATACATACATACACTACATACATACATACATACACATAATACATACATACATACATACATCATACATACATAGAAACAGTGCATGCGGACATGTTTGCAGTTTATCATACATACATACATACATACATACATACATACATACATACATACATACATACATACATACATACATACATACATACACATGCATGCATACATACATACATACATACATACATGACATGCATGCATACATACATACATACATACATACATACATACATACATACATACATACATACATACATACATACATACATACATACATACATACATACATACATACATACATGCGGAGAATCGTTGCTAAGCCAACGAGGGTCATTAGTGCTGCGAGAGGCAAAATGCATGGAAGCTCGCCCTTATATGCAATATCCAGTCTTGCATATAACCCTTCCATGAGATAATAACTCAGTTGAGTAAAGAATTCTATCGCTCCATTTTATGGTGAAAGTAGCTGTACTTGAACGTGTCAGTACCCTCGTGAAAAGGTGTCACATTAGATCTGACGTAACTGGGCGCGGAATAAAGTCACGTGATAGACGACACGCGCTCTTAATGATGCAGTGAAGAACTTGAAACTGGAATATCGCAACGCGTTGACGGGGAAGATAAGTTTAGAGAAGAAAAAACATGGTTGGATTCCTCCCTCATAAGAATCGGTATACCACGGAAGTGAACCGAGTCTTCACGTGAGTAGTTGGCTGTTGTGCATTGATATATGAGGGTTTGCACAATGTCTATTGGTGTTTGGCAGCTATAGCACCATTTAACGTAGATGCACCCACAATGAAGCGTGGTCGCACATCTCCATCCAGACGACCAACGCTATGATCAATGATTGTACCTTTCTGGTAGCTGTAGCAGTTAACGGTAAGAAAGCGGCGTGACAGCCACAAGAGCATCACTAATTGGACGCAGAATTTGGGTCAAGGTCGCCATCCCGCGGCATGTTAAAGATTTAACGAAAGAAATCACACCACGGACAGGCTAGATGTAAACGCAATGCGCGTTGTGTCTCCCCTCTAGACCAGCCGCAATTTCTTACGGGACGAGCGTAAGCGAAAAACGCGTTGTTACAGCCAGGCGAGGCAGGCGAGCGTCGCAGAGCTATTTTTGGGAAGGTATGGAGATTATGAGCGAGGTCGAGGCTTGGGCTAATGACGCCACTTCGAGGTGTGTTAAGGCGTTGGCAAAGTTGTACTTCTCCTATTGAAAACGCGCCGAACGGGACGGACGCGTAGCAACGGCGCGTTGCAGGAGCTAATCGCGGAGGCCACGGTTATGATGCATTACTTCACTTTACCGCTGCGAGACGGCGACACCAAACCGCCGACCAAGAGCACTGAGAGGAAAGTGTTAGGTATAGAACGCGCGTTTGTGATCTCCCCTGAAAGTGCGACGGTGGCGCAGTGGACAGCGTGCTAGGCGTCTGTTGTCGCGGACCGAGAGGTCATGGGTTCGACTCCCGTTGACGAAACTTTCTTCAAGATTTTTTATGCCATCTTATCGTGACGATTCTTCGACGTCATTTCCGTGACTACAATACGTCACTCAAGCTTTGGTGTACCCTGGAATAAATTAAAGCACTTTCGTGTTAAAAGCAGAAGGCCGGAATTATCGGTCACATCGGCAGCATATATGGCGGAGATATTGCTTTTTACTGGGTATGTAATAAGTAAAACAAATATCTCCCTATGTCGTACCAAACAAGATATTCTTCTTTTTCGTTGCCTGTGGCAGCTTCCATTTTTCAATCCCGTTGCCCACGCTTCCGGCACAGCGAGTCGGAATGCGGTGTTGCTCGGAGGGATAAAGATTGGACCCGAAATGAAGCTTCGATGGCTAACTTCGGGAAATTGTGTTTGCCGAAATGGCAACGCCGGCCCGGCAAACCTAGAAGCCACAGTTTCCTCTTCGGGAGGCGAAAACAAAGCCGTGTAAAAGGAGCTGAGATGGTCTGGAGGGACAAAATACGGAAACGACGGGTGCGGCAGCGCTGCTGACAAAAAATAAAAATGTCATTAGAAATAAAAATGTCCGCAGTTTCCCGGAAGATTCCTTCTTCGCTTTCGCCATTGGTGCTATTGTTTCGGACTTCATTTCTCGGAAACGTCGGGACGACAACGTGTCAATTACTCCTCTTCCGCCTCCGGAGTTCTCGCTCGTTGCAGTCGTTCCTATTACTTGTTGTCGTGGGCCGAAATTGACTGCGTTTTTTCGCTTTATAAGTACAGCGCTGCAGTGGGGTGTTGTTGACTCTTACATTTATTTATGATGTCGGCCCCTACATCACTATACAAACTGTATTTTGGGGAACGTAACAAAGTTGAGCTATAGTTAGTACGGATTCGTGATGAAATAAGGTACGCCTGGAAGCACAGGCACAACAGGAACGATCAAGACACAGCAAACACCGTAGCCGCCGTAGTCGACTACGGCGTTTGTGGAATTTGATGCCGTAGCCGCCGTGGTGGCTGAGTGGTTGCGGGGCTCGGCTGCCGGCCCGCAAGTGGCGGATTCGATCCCGGCCGCGGCGATCGCATTTTGATGGAGGCGAAACGCTAGAGGTCCGTGTACTGTGTGATGTTAGGCACTGTGTAGTGGAGGGCTCCGGAAATTTCGACCATCTGCTGGACTAACATCGCACAGTACACGGGCATCTAGCATTTCGCCTCCATCCAGGTGCGACCGGCGCGGCAGACATCGAACCGGCGGTTTTTGGGGTCAGCAGCCGAGCACCGTAACAACTGTACCACCGCGGCGGACTACCTAATTGTGTAGAACGCTGTTCTCAGCATCTCTTGAGCTCGTTAAGCAGCGTAAGTTTCTGTATGAGACATTACAGCGTCTAAGCGCTCCACAGGCAAAGAAGGGGAACAGTGTTCCACCCAAGACGCTGTACATCCGAGAAGAATGTGCCCCTACTGTGACTGAAGTTCTTACAGGGGCTCTCCAACACTTTTTTTTGAAGCACCTACATCACTGTCGACCGCATCAACGCGTGGGGGCGCTGGCCAGAACTATTGAGGGCGGAAATGACGAAGATGAGCGCTGGCCTACGATTGGATAAATGTAACGTTAGAAGTACTAACGGCGTTGCATCACAAAAGGGGTTATTATTGGGTTTAGGTGTTCTTTAGCATGCTTTTTTCACTGAACACCAACTAGACGAACGATCTTAGACTTTTCCAACTTTAAAACTGAAGCGCGAATGCGCCGAACGCCACGGCGCCATAACGGCGCTGGAGGAAACGCGCTGGGGACGCTCCAGGTGCCGTTGTTTGAAGAAACTGAAGGGAAAAAAATGTAAGAGCGTCGCAACAAGATGACTAAAACTGCAAAACATAATGGAGGCGTTCGCGATCTGCCTCGCTTTGCACGTGCAGCTCACTCTTAATTAAACCACATTGTTTGTTACTACCGCAACGGCGTCATCATTACGTTGGAAAGAACGGGCAACATTGTATGCAAGCTTCTGTACGTAGGATCCTTCAGTTCATTTCATTGGGGCGCCATCAGACGTCACAGGGCGAGTGAAACGTGGTCAGGTGACCCCGCGATAATCGAGTTGAGGGTAGGCCTCTATTTCATTGTATTTTGAGTGTTCTAGGCTTAATAACTTTGAACTGGAGGCTCCTATCGCTGCCGTTCTTGCTGCACTAATCTCTTCAGCCTTCAGTCTACGCAACCCGAAAGTAAAAAATGCAGAACAATGAGGTATGGAAAAGTGTTAGAGGGCCCCTTTAAAGGTTAAACTGAGTAATCCTACGATCGTCAAGATTCAAGAAACTCGTTTTAGTTGTTACTATTACGATGAGGCTGGCCTGGTTCGGCACGGTGTGCGGGCTGGCTCCGGGAAGGGGCATTGGCTACCATTCCTCGACCTCTTGACCACTAACAAAAGACGAGGACAACACGGGCGGTACCGCCCGTGTTGTCGTTCCTTTAACTGTCCTCGTCTTTTCTTGTTGGTCAAAATGGGAAGCAGTAAACACCAACTAGGCCAGACTCAAGTTATTCCGAGTACCATTCCGTCTAGCCGTAAGCATCTCATCGTTCATCGCTGTCGCGTCGCGCAGTGCTTGTGAACAGTGACAAGCTTTCTCGAAGCCAGGCACTCGGGTGTAGCAGCATCTCAAAGCTAGATACACCTCCATCCAATGTCCTCATCCTCCTGCTTTTACTCTGTTTCAATAGCTGGTTTTAGATCAACAGAGCCTAAAGCATACTTTCATTGCTTAAGTTCTCTATGCGGACTTCTCACCACTTCACCTCCCCTGCAGGTGCTGCAGGTGCTTGCCATGCAGGTGCTGCAAGAACACCGTTCCCATCGCTCGTCGGCTCACAAGGCATTGAAGGCACTCTTGTACTGCTTCAGGACAACTGGATTGTGCGAACGCCTTTGTGTAGTGGTGCAGTCCCGAGCACGTCAGGGGATCCACTGCCATTTCCTTCTTTCCCTTTCTCCTCTCACTCTCATTTTTTACTACCCTTTCCCAAAGCCCCTGCTTAGGTTAGCCAACCAGAAGCTTGTATGGTTATCCTCCCTACCTTCTGCCTTTCTGCTTCCTTACCTCCTTCCCCCCATTAACTTACCATATCAAGAATCTACTTCCCCTTCCCAGGCCTATTATGGACTGTGTTCTCTACACAGAGTGGTTCAAGAAATGTGCCATCCTCAAGATAAGGGAGCTTGAATGTTAGATCGCTACCTTTGATATTGCTTTTTCTGTGGCGGCAGACATCTTAAGATGACCTGAGACATTAATTGCGGCAGTAACTATAGAAATTAAATTAAATAACATTTAATTACAGGAGAAGGCGGTCGGCTCAAATGATAGAATTGAAATCCTTTCTGCGAAGATCCCTTTGCCGCTTTCAAGTTTTCAAAGAGGAGCCGCTGGCCCCCTTTGAGGAGTGATTAAATCCGATCTGCGAAACCGACACCGAAGCGCCGAAATGGGCAACTGCCATACTCTTCCGAGAGGTGCAGAATGAGCGAGCGTCGTTATATCAACCATCGATACAGTTCGCCTATGCGTGGGTGTGCTGGCTGCGCTCGCCGTTATAGCACGCGTGGCGCACCGGAATTAATGAATGTGAAATGAACACCCCCGCACTCGTTGTAGGGAACAGTTTCGGCTTTCTGGGCGTCTGCTAGGTTGTGGCACTCGCACTCTTCGGCGCTTCAGTTTCGGTATTACCGGTGAGATTGGTCGAATTTCATTATCATTATCACCACTGTCATCCTCACTACGCCCAATGCAGGGCAAAGGCCCCTCCCCCATTTCTCCAATTAACCCAAATTTCATCGCTCCGCACAAATTACAGCGGTCGCTTTTTGAGAGAGAGAGGGAGAGAAATCTAAGAATCTAAAACGCCAACGGGCTCATATCGAAAGGAAGAATTCAGTTATCCCCTTTGACCAGACCGCCGGTCTCCTCTAATTAAGTTGGTAATTATGGTAATTCTTATAAATTATGTGTAATTTATGTCTTTAGTCACCTCAAGATGTTTGTGCAGCATTGGATAGCGATAGAGTCATGGCTTTGTTTTGTTTTTTTGGTCGCCTAATGTCGTCACAGACTCTTTTTCTCGTTCATTGTTTTACACCCCATCCCCTACCCAAGTACAGGGTAGCGAACCCGAGACTTCCTCTGTATAACCTCCCTATTCTTTCTTTATGCCTCTCGCTCTCTACCTCTGCCGCCACAGCAAGAAAACATCACATTTTCCTTGTTTCTGAAGATTTTCCGGCGCATCCATTCGAACACCCGGCATTTCCCATATCAGCACTTCGTACGGTAAAGTTCCGCTCGTCACACAGTGAGAAGGAAAAAAGAATTTCATATCACTTTGTTTCCTAGCGCTAGAGCAGATGTTAAAACAGTTCACGTGGCGTTGCAGAGAACTGATGCAATTATATGTGAGATTATAGCCAGCTACCGCAAAACTAGTACAGTCAACTTGAAAAGTCTCCTAGAGGCAGACTCTACAAACAGGCTAAAATTGAAATAATTGAACTTCTAGGGTTTCACGCGTCAGAACCATACTAATATGGTGAGAAACGTCACAGTGGGGGACAGAGTTAATTGTGACCCCTTGTAGTTATTTTCTTGATATGGCTTACAGGGACAACCCTACATGACTGCAGCCCGAAATACTATATTAAACAAGAGACACATGCAAGTAGGACGAGTGCTGTACATGCCTCCGCTATTTGTCGTGCACTTGTATCCGATTGCGTATACGACCACTTTTACCTTTTGCCACCAGTAAAAAGCAACCACCGAGGCCAGAATCGAACCCACGACCTCTAAGCTAGCAGCGCCACCCCATAAGCATTAAAATACCGTGAGCGTTTTAAGTAGGCTTACATTCCGCATCCTTCGGGCGTGCAGCATGTGAAAAAAACGCACAGCAGTGTTGGTTGTGTACATCAATATCAAAAAATAATTCCATAAATCTGTGCTTGTTATGCGCATGCTTAACGGCAGTTGAGGTTTTACATAGCTTCCCCTATGAAGCAAAAGATTTCGGAACCGAAATTACTTTTTTCCTCACATGCCACGTGCCAAAGATGTTTATGCCGCTGTAAAGGCTGCACCGCCACAAAAAGATAATTGTAGCGGCGAAACAGAAAATGCGTCCGATTTCAACAATTCCAAGAATATGAACAACGTACCTCCTATGGCACAAGCTATCTCCACCCAACCTTTCATCTATCTATCTATCTATCTATCTATCTATCTATCTATCTATCTATCTATCTATCTATCTATCTATCTATCTATCTATCTATCTATCTATCTATCTATCTATCTATCTATCTATCTATCTATCTATCTATCTATCTATCTATCTCCTGCTTGTTCATCCCTGCTTGTTTAAAGAAGTTCCTCATCGTGCTTAGCGATCATCATCATAATACTGATAATGACCATCACCAGAATATTCTTCAATGCATCAAAAAGTTCATCCTCGAGCTCATCATTTATCTCAGCCTCGCAACAGCTGAATGTTGTACATAAAGGACAGACGGGATATTCGTTAACAGGAATGCGCGTGCCCGTGGCACGAACCGCTAATTTAGGCATACAGCACGCGGCGTCAGCCATTCACCCCCACAGACAGCCAAACACGCCCACTTTGGTCACAAGATGCGAACATGCTCGCCCTGCGGCTAGACAATTGCTTCTTTTCGCACTGATTTTCGTTGATATAAAACCAAGGGGACAATGGTCGCATAAATAGAAGCAGCGTGACTGCTGCAATAGGACAAGTATTCTCACAGTCTGCCGGATAATAGAATGCGCTCGCATGTTTCAATAGCTACTGGCTGGCAGTGCGCAATGCTCGTCCATTAGTGGCTCCACCAGGCACTCGCGTGTTCGTACTAACAACGCACACAACTGTTCACAATTTATTAGCATTCTTTATTTTGAAGAACGGCACTGAAAGTTCGTGATTTGTTAAACAGAAACCCGACCCCCGATACAAAGAAGTTTACGCAAATGACGATCGGCGTCATTGCCGAAAGAGTAACACACGCACGTACGGACAGTATCAGAAGTTTAGGGACCACCAGACACACACACGCAAAATTCGGCAGATCCCACGACTTGCGGGAATCAATTTCATGGGAAGCAGGCAGCCAGTAGTACTATGCTGCATTTTTGGCTTCGAGCCAAGCGTTACGAGGTGGATCGGCGTGTTTTTGTAAATGGAGGAGTTGTGTGCACATCGTGGGCTTACCAGGCACGCCCACTACACTGATGTTTACATGGTAACTTATGGTCTGACGTAGTACCAGCACTCACGTTACAGCACAGACATCTGTGTTATCGAAACGAAGAGCACGCTACAGTGCGATGATGCCAGTATCATACGTAATTTTCGTTACCGCATCCCTCCGCGGTCGAGCAATGCTTGAATATAACTTGCTGAATCATAGCAATACAAATGTGGTGTTTATTAGGCGGCTAGAAAAGCGGAGCCAACACCGGAATCGCAAGTGACGTTAACCCGACATGACGCCTGTATCACAGGAGTACATATGTACCGTAAAATCAAGAGCAAGTGCAACCCACTCCAAGAGCAAGTAAAACCCGTGCAAGCGCCCCCCCCCTCCCTTTTTCGGGAGATTATAAATATGCGCCAATAACCGAGCAAACGCCCCCCCCCCCTCCCCTCTCACCATTTTCACTGCTTCCTTCACTGTTTTTATTCGCCCCGCGAGGACGAATAACGGCAGTGAATGCATGCGTATTCAATAAAGCATTTCAGTGAGAGCACACGTGGCTCTTCCGCCGCCATCTTGAATTTTGATCCGTGACCGAACGAGCGCCCCGCCTCCAAATCATATCGCATTGTCTTTCACCGCTTGCTCGGGAGTTTACGGTTATGTTCATTGCTTTGTTATAAAATTAGATAGCCAGCATTACAATCACAATTGATGTTGCACCGACATTACGCTTGCATAGGTTCTTTTTCCAAAGCAGTTTCTAGACCTAGCGTGGCTCTGTGGTAGAATACCTGACTGCCACGCAATGTACTTGGGTTCGATTCCTACTGGGATCCGAACTTTTATTCTTTGCATTCTTAACGCTCTCGCATTTAAATTATCAATGCTTGTTTCAAATCCTCCTTAAAAATTGGCCGCGTATCTGCGTGCTTCGCTGCAAATGTCGTCTAAAGACGATAGAAGAGGCGCTGCGTGAGATATGGACGCCATCTGACAATACGTCCGGAAACACGAGTGCTGTGTTGCGGGCTGGTAGTCCCGGCGCAGCGGCAGGCGAAGACCGGCGGTGACCAACGCGACCGGTGGGGACGCCGGCCAGCCTGAACACGCTGTTTGGCGCGATGCACCGAAGGAGAAGAAACGTCCGCACTCAACGAGTACTCTCCACAAACTCTCTTACTTACACGTCACCTGGGTAAAACAGGAGTGCCAGAGCGGCGCCCCCTGTCATTCGTACAACGCAATACTGAACCGAAACCGAAACACAACATGAGCTTGTGCAGAGGGCACGGAGGAAGACAAGTTTTCATGACCTGACAGTCAAATCCGTCAAACCCTCTCACCCTCCCATGCCAATTTTGGTCTGCACCAAGTTAAGGAGGCGATCACTAGAGCTCACAGGCAAAGGCGGATAGATAGATAGATAGATAGATAGATAGTCCTATCAATTTAATAGTTCCTCTTCTGCAGGCAGCCTTGAATTTAGATTTCCAGCCTCTCCTAAAACACGCTAACAACATGTACTGTCTAGTTCGGCGAATACAGTCACAAATTGCTGGGGAATCTTAAGCTTTCTCAGACCTAGTGGTCTCTAAACTTATTACGCCCACTGTACCTTGTGCTTTTTGTATGCCCTTCGGCCACCCTCATGTCTTCTCTATTTGTCTCGTAACGTATAATCCGTGAGACAAACATGAAGCACCGCGAGGCCCTTTAGTTAGCCTAACCTGTCTAGTTAACATCAAACGTTACCTACCTTCCGAGTCTCCCCACCATTCCTCCTTTTTTCTTTTGTCATTCGATGTACCTCCTTTGGTTTCCCAAGCGTAGAGCCAGCCAACCGCAAAACTTATTCAGTTGAACCTCCGTGTATTCGCTTTATTTCTATCTGGTTCTTGTCCATCCCTTCTCGTTTCTGTTTATGCGCTTGTTTCTATCCCGCCGGCGCTTTGCTCACGTAGAAAGTAAGTTGCACTGGCCAGCTCCTGCTGAGCAGTTTTAGGAAGCTTGAGGAAATTACCCAGGGCACCAAACCAAGTTACTTCTGTGAGACATGCTCGGTAAGCGAGGAAGAGTTTCGACAGAAACTAGAAACGTCTTTTTTTTTCTCTCTCTCTCTCTCTCGGCTGTTGGTGTAAAAGTGGAGAGAAGCGGGTTGTGCGAAACAAGGAAAGTAGCGCCCGAGAGAATTTCTCCGCTTGTCTCGCTGTCATGGCAGCTGTGGAAGAAATCATCAGATATCGCGCTATAGCAAAGTCCCAAAAAGGTTCAAGTAGAAACACACACAAAATTGGTGTTAAAGTAATCGTGCTTCATGAACCAGAAGTTCAAGAAACACTAGTTCAATCTATTCGACAGGGCGAAAGAACAGGTGGGAAGAGGCGATAGTACGTATAGCAAAATGAGAGAGAGAGAGAGAGAGAGAGAGAGAGAGGGGGGGGGGGGGGAAGGAAGGGAGGGAGATGTGACAGGTTGTTGGTGCTGGTCATCACCGATGCAGTTGTGAGGCATGAAACGCTTGACGTCCTTACTTTTACAGCAGGGACAATTAGCCAGCGCCAGACACCTGGACGCGTGCGAGACGAACAGGACCCCCCTAAGCAATAGCAACAGCGCAAGACATCGCCGACAGAAGCTACTAATGAAGAGAAACACGTACTCGGTGAAGGACAGCAGAGGCAACCTTGTTATACGCCGCGAGGTAAGGAACAAAATGAAAGGCAGCGAAATTGCCCCGTTCCTTAGCCCGACCCATGACCATGCCGATGGGAAAGCAAGACGTGAGGTCCGATGGGACGTACCGCTAATGTCATCAGCCAGCCACGGCGGTGGCAGATTCCCCCCGGGACATAAGCCCGGTCGGCGGTCACGCGTTACAACGGTCGGCGTCTTTCAGGTGGCCTCTGCGCCGTGTTCGCCCTTAGCGGAGCAAGACGTCATTTTTATTTTTACGTTCGCGCGAACGCGTTCGCTTGTAGCGACAGCGGCGGACTGTCCCGTTTGCCGCAGCACAGTCTCAACAAGGGCCATTACACGCCTCCTAAACTTGAGGGCTGGAAAACTTTAAGTCGTCAAAGTTCTCGGGAATCGGGGAAAGCGCGGCCCCTGACTACGTCAATCAAAGCAAACGTTCATATGGAACTTGTGAAAGAAAGAAAGAAAGAAAGAAAGAAAGAAAGAAAGAAAGAAAGAAAGAAAGAAAGAAAGAAAGAAAGAAAGAAAGAAAGAAAGAAAGAAAGAAAGAAAGAAAGAAAGAGATTCTCGGCCATGGGCGCCTGGATTAGATCTTGAAGAAATGCAATAAACCGCTCGGTAACTAGGTGCACATAAAAGCACAGAGACAGAGAGGGGGAGAAGTGTAATGCGTAAATGCAGGGATGCCAACCGTAAAATAAATCTCAGTTCTGCTACCCTGCGCAAGGCAAGGGGTAAGGTGAAACAGAAAGGTAAGTAGAAGCACAGACACACGCACAGGAGTGCCATAATCGCTCATCGAGGCGGGTCGCTCGTAGAAACTCCAATAGCGCCTTCGTCCCTTTCTGGCGTGAAGCTCGATCTTTCCGGCATTCCAAGGTTGATTGCTCAGAAAGCGGCTGGTCGTTCGAGGCGCGCAAACACTGTTGAGAGGGACTGTATATGGGAGCTGAACTGAGGGCAATCACATAGGATGTGTTCGATGGATTCGTCACTGCCGCAATGGTCACATACTGCACTGCCTGTCATTCCGATGCGGCAAGCAAAGACGTTCGTAAAGAACACCTCAAGCCACACGCGGCAGGGAACGGTTATTGTCTCGCATCGGGGTAGCCTAGATAGAATATTGAGTCCCAGGCACGGGTCCAGGCGGTGAACTCGGGTGTGCGGTAAGCCGGGCGTGTCCCACATAGATCATGCGACATCATGAGCGAGCGTATCAAAATTTGCTGCTGCGTCACTTCTTGACAGTGTAATTGGTACCACCACGCCATTTTCGTGAGCATTCCTAGCCGCTTCGTCGGCCCACTACGGTGCGCCTCATGATCATGTCATGGTTCCGGCACGCAAAACCTCAGGATTTAATTTTGATGCGATAAGGCACCAGGTTTCGCATCATCGTGAAATCCGGCGCCTGATTCATTGCAATGAGATAGCCTACTGATGGCACTTTTGTCTGTCATTCTTCTTATTGACCCATCGCTGAACTATGAAACGTTGCGGGAGATCGCGTCATCATCAGCCTGACTACGCCCACTGCAGGGCAAAGGCCTCTTCTATGTTTCTCCAATTAAACCGGCCATCTGCTTGCTGGGGCCGCGTTATCACCTCAAGCTTCTTAATCTTATCTGCCCACCTAACTTTCAACCCCCCCCCCCTCGTGTGCTTGTCTCCTCTTGGAATCCAGTCTGTTACTGCTATTGATCAGCGGTTATCTTTCCTTCTGGCTACATGCGTTGCCCATGCCCATTCACGTAAGACGCCGTAAAGTATAGCGTAATGTAGCGCTCGTCTTCGTGTACCTTTTGTCCTTGTCCTGAGTTCGCGCTATAACAATTGTCGTGAGCTACCAACTAGCCCAAGCCGCAACCCTTCTAAGTTATATAACGAGCACTCATCTGGTTACAATAGAAATCACGTGATCGGCATCGCACAATCATCGTCATTGTCAACTCTCTGTTATCGCCTCAGACACGTACCTGTTCGTCTTGCATAAAAAAAAGAAAGAAAGACTGGCTCACTGGTAACGCTTTTCATAGCACCGAGGGATTCTGGGTAGCCAGCTGTCGAAATATTTCGCATGAGATTGATTCTCACAGTGTGCAATATCTGCTCTGTTTCATTTTATTTTTCACCTATATGCTCAAAAATTCTAGGCCTTATATTTACCAGCGCTCTCGTATCACTAGGTGACACTAGCGAGAATTTTTACGACGCCGATTACGCGAAAAATCTTCCAGTGTTCCGGGATGTTTCTTTCACCTTTGCGAACGCATTTGTGGGTTGTTCAACTTGTCTAACATGTATGTTCACTCCCGAGTTTTCCGGATGCAGCGCCTAATTTGTCTGAGCCTACTTGAAGTGTCACTTCTGAACCGCCATAATAAGCGGAGTAATAATAGGCAGATTCATAATAAACCGGCAATGTCATCCGCTAAAAAGAAACGAATTCACAAAAAGGCTGTTGACGTTTCGAAACCTTTCGATGAGAAAAGCGAAGAAAAGCAAAAGAAAAGCGCGATTTCTGCCGCCGTTCACCTTGAGGCATTAGTCACCCCTATGACACCAACATATCCTCGATAGTCGATACGCGACTAAATTTACTCTCTGGTCCTTTTTGTCGCACCCCTATATATATATCGCATGCGCTCAATGAACCCTGAGTGATACGAACATCTCACTACACTCTTCCTAATTAGGTGACTAATAAACTGAAGTTGTGCAAGCGACAAGAGGTACTGCACTTTTGAAATACATGCTGGTGCAATTCTCGGTTCGAGATGTTGCGCAAGGGTTCACTTTGCTACGGAAACTACGAAAGAAGGCCACACTTAATCTCTGCGTCTGCGCCTCTTCTTTAGTTAACGTCGCGAAAGACAATTACGCTTTGCTCAATGAGAGTAGGAAGCAAAGGACAAACAGAAAGATCCAGAGCCTCGATCACTGCAGCGGTGTGAACAGAAAGAGCAGACATTGCAACATGTAACAAGTACACTACCTTGCTCAACAGTGCATCGCTCACTTCAGCGGGTGTCTGTACGCAATGCAAGAGTAATACTGTTGCTTTCGCGTGTATAATAAATAAATTATTGCGTGTATAAAAATTTCGCGTGTATATTAATAATAAATTATTGCTTGGGCAGCGATTACAACTTTTTTTTTCTAAAATTGACCGGTCCCCAACGCCGAAGAGCCTGTGTAACGTCACACACGTCCATAACATGTTATTCGAAGAGCGTCGCCCAATCAGGCTCCTGCGTAATTGAGAGGGTACTGACCGCTGCTCACTAAGTCTCATAATATGACGTAATCCGACACCACATTGATAGAGGCCCAATTTAGATTCGTTTGGAGTGGCAGGGCCGCTAGCATACGTAGCCTGCCGTTCATGGAAAGCGTCCACTGAGGTCAGCGCTTCTCGTACTATGCAGTTTTCCTTCACATATGAGGCCGCTGTGGGAAGGGCAATTCAGTGTTAGCAAGCTGAATTGAAATTCGCGTTAGAAGGAAGATTTAGCCTGATAGGTAACGAAGGTATGCTAAGGCATGTCTTGGCCGCGAGCGAATATATTTACGACTCGGCTGTAGGAGGGTCTACACATTCACTCGACTCGATTAGAGAATGCAAGCCCTGCATTAAATGTTAAAAAATATTGGAATCACGGTGCTTGTTACATCTTTTTGTCAGCTGTTTTTTTTTTTTTGCCAGTTGCTGCAAGCCTATATCTAAACTGCGGGGCATCTAGCAAACAAGCAGCCTACTCGTGAATTACGCCCCACTGTGGGTATTTTTTACGAGACGGTGCTACTTACTCACTACATATTTGGCGCATGGAACTCTTTACGCGTAATAATTATAATATTTATTGGGATTTGACGTCCCAAAGCCTTATGATTATAAGGGACGCCGCAGTGGAGGGCTCCAGAAACTTATACCACCTGGGGTTCTTTAACGTGCACCTAAATCTAAGTACACGACCCTCAAGCATTTGCGCCTTCATCGAAAATGCGGCCGCCGCGGCCGAGATTCGACCCCGCGACCTTCGGGTCAACAGTCGAGCGCCATAACCACTTGACCACCGTGGTGGGCAATCTTTTACGCATGGAAAAGACCTAGGAATAAACCGAAAAAGTCACAGTTTTGCCTCAAGGGCGAAGCAATGAATGCCATAGCAAGAAGTTGGAATGCCACAGGAAGAACGGCAAACAGCTAGAAACTTGCTGCGCTCTGCTCAAGCACAAATGACGCAGGAAAAGAAGACACACAAGGCGAGTGCGAACTAACAACTGTGACAGCTCGACACTTGCAGCGCGCTGCTCAAACACAAAGGGCGCACGAAAAGAATGCGCAGGTATACACTGGCGGCCAGTAAGCCAGGGAAAAAGAATAGCGTCCTGTGGCTGCTGGCGGCGCGAGCTAGTGGGAACGCTTTGGTTCTTGTAGGCTTATGCCACAGGATGGAAGAAACGTGATGGCTGAACCAGAATCACAGTATATATCTTACAACGTGAGTGAGAAAGAGCGCGTCCTGTCGGCGCACAAGTTACAGTATGAGCTGACGCATGACAGTGTTAGCTGGGAAACTAGCGATAGCCTTCGACGAGACTTCGTCGGCGTGTCGTCCGATGGGCACTACGTCTAAACGACTGAGAGGTGACACTGTTGGTGGCAATGTCACCTGCTGCTACAGTGTCGTTGCTACGTGATGCTGCTACATTGTTGGTGAGCTTTATAGACCAAAGCGGAACGCGCTGAGGGTGTGGTATCGACGTTGACGCTTACGGAGGGTGTATTTACAGTAAGCGTTTGTGATCTTCATGCGCCTATAAAATAAGTTACATCTGTCCTACCGAGGCACGAATGCAAAATCTATACATGAACCCCTCAGTGTACACTGTGCTGTTACTCGTTATTTATTCGTGTTTTAAATAGTTCCAAAAGCCCATGTAGAGACAATGCACGTATAGAATTTTTGTGAGATTCAACTTTATGTTGACTGATCGCCTATGTAGACAAACAACAGCGAACCAACACGATCGTCTTAACTAAAGATACTTTCATATAGAGTGGGATATGAAAACACCCAGAGAGATACAGAATATACCGTCGCATTCCGAGGCATTATAAGTATCTCTTTTTTTATGTATTCTGAATTTCCAGGCGCCAAAACCGTGATATGATTTTAAGGAAGAAGACAGAAAAGAAGACACAAGAGTAGGGTTCTTAGTGGGAGAGGAAGAACTGAAATAAGTTGTAATGGCGACCGTATTGGCTTTGTGATCCTTGCTGTCGTTACAATGATGATCAGGCACGTTGTGCTGGGGAACTTCGAATTACTTTTGACAGCGACGCGCTCGTTAATGTGCCCCGAAATTATAATATTAGAGCGTTTTTAACTTCACCACTATTAAAACGCGGTCGCCATGATTAGGATCAAACGTGCGACCTCAGCCTCGCCAGCGCAGTGTAGCATGAATACAATGCACTGAAGCACAGGCGATGTAGTTTCTCACTTGCAGCGAGGAGAGCTGGGCGATTTAAAGCATAATGTGTTCTATCTACGGGAGAGCGATAAGTTGCCCCTAAAGTTGTGAAATGTTGTCCACACAATCTTGGGCACAAAAAAACTCACAAGGTCCCTTATCCATTTGCCTATGGCGACTCCAAGGCGGCCGCGATCATCTTCCTTTCTTATCAGTCATTGTACTGATCCCCCCCCCCCTCTTCCCCCAAACCTCCGATAGTTTTCTGAACCTAACGTTGATTTGCACTGCCTCCAGGATCAGAGGCATTACAAGCTTTCTTCGCCCCACATGGTTTTGCACAGCCTCCGTGATCGGTCCGCCTTTGACCACGCGAAGATGTCCTGCGACGACGTCTTCATGCGACGTCATTTCGTGGCGTCAGCACGGCGCCACTGTGACGTCACTGCGACGTCACAAATTCTGGTGATCTGTGACGACGTCGTGATGACGTTCCATGGCGCCGTCATTGATGGCGCCATGTTACATTGACGTCGCGTGACTTTTCGTACATCGACTGCCCGCACAAATTCACTTGAGTATCACGTGACTTTTGCCAAGGTGTATTACTTTTTACAGCGAAGCTTTATACCTCTACCCCGAAACGGTTTCGTCTCCGAAGACTGAAAAACCAAACGCCAGGACCGTAAACAACCAACAGACGCTCGCGCTCGCGTGCTCCTCTGCTAGCAGATGCGCGCGTTCCTTGCATTTTCCCTTTGGACACAGAGAAAGGGCATTCCTTGTTGTTGTTGACACGTCTTTATTCACATTTGTGCCCTTGGAGGGCTGCGGTGAATGTAGGGGGAGAGGCGGGATAAAAAATTGGCCGCGTATCCCCGTGCTTCACTGCAAATGTCGTCGAAAGACGATAGTCGTCTGCCGGCCGTACTACATGACTCCTTCTACTCTATTTTGAATCGCCGCATCTGGCTCATAGCGTCGCATTTGCAGCGCAGCCCAAAAAACACGACCATTTTCCGCGCAGCCTAACAAACGCTAGGGTCTTTAAAACTACGTATCTATGTATTTTCTAGTAAAGGAACACACCACCCAGTACTTATGTATTCGTGTTGCGCCTCAGATATGCGTAACATTTGCTTTTTGATCGATAATGTTTACAAGTATGAACGGCGGTACCAGTTCAAGGTGGCTAGGCGTTCCGCAAGTCGTTAAACTTTGGTCGGGTGGCTGAATCAAGGGGGTTTAAAAAAAAATTTTTTTTAACCTCCTTGGGCTGAATCGGTTGACAGACAGAACGACAGACAGACAGACAGACAGACAGACAGACAGACAGACAGACAGACAGACAGACAGACAGACAGACAGACCAAAATTTCTGCGTTTAAGTTCCCCAAGAAAGACTATAGTCTTTAAAAAATGTGGGGGGTACAGGAAAAAGCAGACATAATGAGCGTCTTGCGAGTTGACGTTCTGGCTGTCACGCCCGAGACGGAGCCTGGTGCTAATGGCTGGAGCCTTGAGGTCGTCCAGGTACTCGAGCAGCGACCGCCATAGCTCGCTGGCGGCGGCGGTGGCGGTGCTGTGCCCGGGTTGTGCCCAGGCCTGGAATGAAGTTGGACGCCCTTCTGGTGGCATTCGGAGAGATGGCCACACGAGCCGACGAATGCGTTTGCTGTAGACTGGTCCACAACGGCAACGCCACAACAAAATTTTTACCTCTGGGTGGTTTAGGGGCCCTTTAACAATTGCAGGCAAACGGCATATATCTCTTTGCAATCAGCCATACAGCATAGAGCTCAGTATTCGTTTCAATAAAGAAAACCACAAAGCAAGCATCAAAACCGCATGGTGGATAAGGCGCCTGTGAACAATTGGAACACCCTTCCACACGTTCCCGTTAAAGATTAGGTGGCAGCTGCTTTGCACTTCACAGTAGGGCTTCGAATGACGTCAAACGACGGCCCTTCCTTCTCCCCGCGTGTGTTTCCCGCTTTCATATATAAAAGGCAGACCCGTCCAGTAACTGATTCACTTCAATCTAAGACTGCGATGGGTAGACCACGAAAATTAAAGACACCAGAAGAACAGCGTGAATAGAATGCTCGACGAAAGGAACCAATTCGTCTTGCTGAAAATGGTCGCGGAACCAGTCAGGGTCAACCACAGAGCCCACAAAGCGATTATCATTATCATTGCCATAAAGTAATAATAAAATGCACACCATCCCATTCAGCTTTTGTGGTGGTTGATACAGTTCGCTTGACATTTACGTTCGCAGGGCGAATTGGCGGCTTTTAGATGCGAAGTATCTTAAAAGGCGGAGCTCAATCCGGTGGTGGTGGTGGTGGTGTGCGGCGTGACCACCCTTACTGCGCATGCGCATACCCTCTCCACACACCTCCTCTCCACTCACCCTCTCCTCTTCCCCTCACCACTTTCCCTCTCTCTTCCCCCTCTCTACTTTCCCTCCCCACTTTCCCTCTCCCCTCCCCCTCTCCCTCTCCCCTCTCCCCTCCCTCCCCTCCCCACTTTACCTCTCCGCTTTCCCTCTCTCCCCCTCTCCCATACCCCTCTCCCCTCCCCCTTTCCACTCTTCCTCTGAAACGCGGGCTAGACATGCCGAAATTCTCTCCTGTGCAACGCCGCGATGAGCTCGAGCGCATGCGCGTCCCCTCCACTTCTCTCTCCTCTCCTACGCTGCCCGCCTGTCGACCGCGTTCCCCGCTCGCCCTGTGAGAATTAACGGCCAGGCTAGATGGAAGATACGACGCGCGTAGCGTCCCTCTTCGCGTTCCACGACGCAAGGTCGGTAGCATGCCCAACGAATGCCAACGGAACGCGCTCGTGCAAGTGATCCGGCTTCGCATCGCCTCATGGTCCCCTTTAGCGGGAGATGGCGTAATTTTTTTTGTTTGTTTGTTTTTTTTTTCATCTTTCGTGTTGACGGCGACGCCGGTCGCGCGAAGTATTGTCCGGTTTCTCCGAATCTTTTAGACGCCGACGGTCAATTTTCGCGTTTGTGTTTAGGACAAAAGGCAGAGTATGCCATCCCGGTACCTACAAGTTCAAAATGCCACTGAGGAGGTATTTGATGAGGCATCACGCCTGAAAGGAGAGCTCAAGGATTGAAATGAAGCGGTGCGCACTACCTGACGTATTCCTGAGTGCTGCTCAAAAAACACCGATGTAGACCAGCTCTAGCCAAATACGCAAGGACGCTGCGGCTGGGAGGAACTAAGGATATCCATCGTCTCGTGTGGTATCATAGCTTCGTATCAGAAAGAGTGCACGGTTTTTAACCCTACAAGCGTATCGAACAACCAAATAGACCAACAATGCTTTCTTTCATGTTTGAAAAGATCTGCCCTACATCTTCGGATGGGATGGAAGCGCGAGTACCTTCTTTCGTAGATCATACGAAAGGTCTTGTACTTAATAATTATATTTATATTGCTGCACAGGCACTCAAATACGTGTACGCAATGTAAGTGCGACACAGTGAGTCTGCACAGGCTCTTCGCGCCCGACCTGTAGGCGAGTTCAATCAACAAGGTTCGATAAAATGAAAATATAAACACAAACGCGTTCATATAAACATCGTGGCACGAAGATAGGGGTATCAGTATTCGCATCACGCGCACTCTGGCATTTTCGGGATCCTTTTGAAGTCCTATGCGTGGGCTTTTTCATGCATACAATAATATGGAAGGTCGAACGCACTCTCAATACGCAGTAAGATATAGTAGAAGTCTATTTTTATGTGGCGAATGAGATCGCTCGTCTTTATTTTCGATGTATTCGTATAATATCGTTGTTTTCAGAAACGTGATCTCCAAAAGCAGTTTCCGTTGCCCTACTGAGACCCTTTCTGACTTCTTTGAAGAATGAAAGCAGTAAGATTGAGGTCACGGAATGTAAACACGAAAAAATGCTGGCATATCATTCCTGTTTTTAAATTGTGGAGTCTTTCTGAAACTTTATACTGCAAATGCTAAGTTTACTTATTTCCGGAGGCAAAATTCAAGTACATGTGAAAAAGCAGTGTGGTAGAAAAAACAAGATTTACCGAACATGAGCTCTGTACAGCAATCAAAGATATGCTGGCGCTCAACTAAACCAGGAAAAGAGAAATCTCGTGTTCGGCTTGCCGTGGTACGAGTGGCCGCTATGCGTAAAACGGCGAGCACCTTCTTAGCTGTGTATAAGCTTAGTCGATACACATTTATTTTTTTCAGAGAATATGAACGAAAGAAAAGTAATTTATCTAAGGGCTAGTTTTTGTTAGTCACCCCTGCATTAAGGCAGGGAAAGTGTACGGACCGTTACTTGTAGTTTGTATGAGATAGTGGGAGGTGAACGTGCATGGAAAGATTACTCGCCGTCTGTGGGGATCAAACCCGCAACCTTCATAATAAGCCTACGATGCAACACCGGTTGTGATAGGGCGACTGCCATTCACCAATCCATTTTCTTGCTGTTTATGTTATACGTGGCCATGGGAGTGTTATCACGACTCATAACCATGGTGGCGAACGTGGAGTATCTTCTTTGCCAGATGGCGTTACGCAGCACGAGATCTTTTTTTAACACGAAAGTGTTTTATGTCGGGGTCCACCAAGACTTCGGTGACGTATTTCCGTCACCGAAATGACGTCGGAAAATGCCCACGATCAGATGGCAAAGAATAACTTGAAGAAAAAAGTTCCATCAACGGGAGTCGAGCCCACGACGTCTCGGTCCGCGACAACAGATTCCGGACACGCTATCCACTGCGCCACGCACGGTGGCGCCACGGTCTCACGCTCTGGAGTCTTTACAAACGCGCCTTTTATTAGATGTGAAGCATCTTATGGCGGAGTTAGATCCGGTGGTGATGGTGTGCAGCGTGACCACCCTTACTGCGCATGCGCATAGCCTCTCCACACACCTCTTCTCCACCCCCCCTCTTCCCCTTTCCCCCTCTCCCATCCTCCTATCCCCTATCCTTTCCTCTTTCCCCTCTCCACGTTTCCTCCCCTCCCCCTCTCCACTCCTCCACTCCTCTCCTTCCCACTTTCCCCTTCTCCACTTCCCCTCTCCCCTCCCCCTCTGCGCTCCCTCTTTACACTTCGCCCCTCTGCACTCCCCGTCTGAAACGGCTCGACATGCCGAAACGCTGCTCCGCATCGCCTCATGGTCCCCTTTAGCGGGAGATGGTGTCATTTTTTTCTCATACTTTCCTCTCACAGTGTTCTCACAGTAGTGTCGCCGTCTGGGAGCGGTAAAGTGAAGCAATGCATTATGACCGTGGCCTCTGCGATTAGATCCTACGACACGTCGTTGCTACGCGTCCGTCCCATTCGGTGCGTTTCCAATATGAGAAGTGCAATTTTGTTAACGCCTTAACACACCTCGAGGTGGCGACCTTGGCTGAAGCCTCGGCCTAGCTCATAGCATCCATCCCATGACGTACTGTACTCCTGACCTGCACAGATAGCGGGCTTCTGTGGAAGCGGGGGTTCCCAGATTTCGTTCAACCGCTCGCCGTTGGTGGCGTTTCTATAACATGTTCGTTTGCTACTAGGCGGCCTCTTCGAAGGCGTTGGAGTGAGAATGCCCGTTTTGTGACGAACTGGTAGTACATATGTGGCTGCTTTTGCGAACTTACGCGGAAGGCAACTTAAGGCATTCATTTCGGTTAAATATTTATTGTAAATCGCTTGAAAAGGTGTGAAGCCGTAGACTAGCATGATGTAAGACGGCCTATATTATGCCGTGTCGTTATAGGCGTCCATTCAAAAGCAAGGAATTCGAAAATCACTTCTCATACGTTTAGTTTCGAGGTATTTTGCATTTATGCATAATATTTACACGATATAAACGCACTGCGCTGGCCGAAACATCCCCATGAGCGCTGAGGCTGACGTGAGCAAGCAAGTGCTGACTAGCGCTACAATGCTCACACGTTCCGTCCCTAGCGGCAGAAGGAATGAACTAGCCCGTGCGCACTGGAATGGGGACATCTGTGCAGGTCAGGAGTTCCAGTATGTCATGATCCATCAATATTAAAGATAGCTGTCCCCAAGCGCTCCTCCTCAAGCCTGCCTCGCCTGGCTGTAACACCGCGCTCCCCGCTTACGCTCGCCCCGAGAAAAATAGAGGCCGGGCTAGAGGGTAGACACAACGCGCGTTGCGTTTCCCTGGTTGTGTTACAATTCTGGACAGCATCGTAGACAGTCTACGCTGACAGCTTAGAAGACAGCATCGAGCCCCAGCCGTCCGAGTAATGGAACGCGTCTGGATGACGTCTGCATGACGTGACGCCACCTCGCGTCGAGAAGAGAAAGCTAATAAAAACAGATGCAACTGTTACTTTTTTAACTTCTTTCATGTTCAAATCTATGAAGAAATGAACGTAGCTTACATTAAGCGCCACGAAAAGCGTCTGCTTGTGTGCAGATGACCCTGCTGGCGAGATCCGAGCTATCCGAGCATGTCAGTGAGCCGCCATCTTGTTTAGCAGCAAAGTAGCCTACATGGTTTTTATCACCGATGCGGTCTTCTAGGTGTTGTCCGCTTTGCCGTCGACGTGGTAATTGGAATGGGACTTAAGATGGCCGCTGTCCACTTAGCTTCTATTCACCGGTCTACGCTGCGTATTGGAACACACACCCTTTAGACCGGCCGTGGTGTTCAATAACTCTTTAACGTGCCGCGGGATGGCAACCTTAGCCCAAGTTCTGCGTCCAATATGCGACGCTCTTCTGGCTATCGCGCCGCTTTTTCTGATTACGCTTTCACCGTTCACTACTACAGCTACCGGATCATGGACGTTAGTCATCGGGATGGAGATGTGCCACCAAGCGTCAACGTGGGAGCGTCCACGTTAAACGGTGCTATAGCTGCCAAACACCAATAGACAATGTACAAGTTCTCTTATACGAATATACGGTAAACATTCAACTAGTTATGTAAAGACACGTTTTACTTTCGTGTTATACCGATTCCTATGACGGAGGGATCAACCATGATTTTTGCATAATTCCTGTTGACGGCGACACCGGTGCCTTGAAGTATCGTCAGGTATCGCCAAATCTCGAAGACGCAGACGCTAAATTTTCAAGGTACCGACAACTGGACAGAACGTGT
Source organism: Rhipicephalus sanguineus (assembly GCF_013339695.2). Lineage (NCBI taxonomy): Eukaryota > Metazoa > Arthropoda > Arachnida > Ixodida > Ixodidae > Rhipicephalus > Rhipicephalus sanguineus. The sequence continues at coordinate 72,732,363 of NC_051179.1, read as the reverse complement.
GATTAGATCTTGGTAGAAATGAAAAAACCGTGAAATATATTGACAGATTCTATCATCCTTCTCGCGTTGTGAGTAGGATTTATATTTTTAATTCGTGCTTAAAAGTAACAAAAACCTGTATGTCACGCCGCCTAGCGAAAGAGCCTTGAAGCAGGATTATGAAGACGGTCACATTGCTGTACGTACTCTGATGCTGTCATGCACGCCATAATTTGTCCTCAAAGTTAGAGCATGTATATTATTATCTATTCCCGCTCTCTTCTGTGTTGTCTACGAGGTAAAAGGAGTTGCACGGTGAAAAGAGGCACTGCCTTTGCGGCTGCCAGTGGCCCATGTAGAGCCGCGGCGCATGCGCGCGGAGTGCCCGCATGCGCAGTAAACCACCGCGCTCGAACATGAACAGCTCTCGCACTCACTGTTTGCAGCATGTATTGCCAAGTGTGTATAAGGCTTCATATTTGCCGCAAATCGAAAAATTCTGATTAAAAATGTTTCACGGCGTTTTCCACGTTACCATTCCGTGGCTAGACACTCTGACCAGTTAGCCTTGCAGTGCGCTAAAGAAAACAGGTGCCGTAAAAATTGGTTGTCAGTCCCTTTCATCTTCGATTAGGTGAACACAGGGAATTTCATTGGGTGCTGATAGCAACGGTTCACATCATCGTAACCGCATGAGGTAACATACAATGCACATTGAACACGTGTACATACACAACTACACAGGTACCGTCTGAGGTAGCGTCTGTACGATTGCACTATGTGCCACCATGGCAGGTTACCACAAGCAAACCGTCGGAAAAAAAAATAAAGAAAGGAAGAAAAGGAAACCAGACGAAACTTACCTACACTCGCACCACTTGGAACAGCTGCTGCATGTATACTAGACCATGAGGCGGACACAAATGGTGCCGCCTAATGTTGGTTTATATGTGGCTTAGAATTAACTCATAATTTCTACATGCACAAGCAAGGTGTCTTTAAAAAGATAGCATGCGAAACTCAGTGCTTCCTTTTCGCACCCCAAAAAAGCATGTTTTTCGGGAAAGCTTCTTCAACGTGCATTGCTATCTATTCTGACAGGTACCGAACCACGATTAGTCGGTGTTTTTTTTTTAGCACGAATATGGCAGCTAAATATATCGGCAGATTAAAGAGCACCAGGGCTAGAATAGAACGGTGCGCGCTCTATGGCATATTCCTGAGTGCTGCTCAAAAAGAACCGATGTAGAACAGGTCTAGCCAAACACCCAAGGACGTTGCGGCTGAGACGAACTGAGGATATCCATCGTCTAGCGGGGTATCACAGCTTCGGATCAGACAGAGTGCACAGTTTTTAACCCTAGAAGCGTATTGAACAACCGAATAGGCCATCAATCCTTTCTTTCATGTTTGAAAATACGTGCCCTAGATCTCCGGATGGGATGGCAGCGCGAGTACCTTGTTTAGAAGTCGATGCGAAAGGTCTTGTATTTTAATACAGTAAACGCTCGTCAATTCACATTTCACGGGACCGGAAAAACTGTCCGAATTAACCGAATGCCGAATTATCGAAAGTATTAAGAAAACAGCAAAGAAAGATCTATTACATCCATGCACTTTCATTTTCTCGAGGAATATCCAGCACTTATTTTGCAATAGAGCAGCGTAAGCCGCAATTTTCATCATTCGCGGCTTCATACTGTGACCGCAGCTCAATACCCCCGTGCCTCAAGCCGAAACGTGCACTGAACCCACGCCTTATCATGTACCGACAACGCGAGTGAAGACGGCGACCACGCCTTTCAGAAAGCCCGCGGCCGTTTCGGCTGTCCACGAACGTCGTTTTCGTCCTTTTGCGTCGCACATTCGCGGCGCTTCGCGCTCGGCGTGCTTTGAGGATCGTCCGAATTATCCGGGTTGCGGCCAAGTGCAGCCGAATTAAGGAAAGTTTAATGCCATTAAACAATGTATATGCTGGCTGGGACCAGAGATCACGTCCGAATTATCCGATTTTTCCGAATTAACGAGCTCTTACTGTAATATTTATATTGCTTCACGTGCACTCATACACGCGCCCAAAATGTAAGTCCGACACAGCGAGACAGCACAGTTCCTTCGCGCCCGACGTGCAGGCCTATATATGGGGAGTTCCATCAAGAAGACTCGATAAAACGAAAATACAAATACAAACGCGTCCATATAAACATCACGGCACGAAGATAGGGATGTTAGTATTCGCATCACTCGAGCTCTGACATTTTCGGGATCCTTTTGAAGTCCTATGCGTGGGCTTTTTCGTGCATATAATAACGTTGCAGGTCGAACGCACTACGAACGCGTCGTAAGATATGGTAGTTCATTTTTATGTGGCGAATGAGATTATTTTCTTTGTATTCGTATAATGTCGTTGCTTTTCGAAACGTGATCTTCAAATGCAGTTTGCGTTGCCCTGTTCAGATCCCTTCGAACTTCTTTGAAGAAAGAAAAATGAGATTGAGGTCACGAAGTGTAAACACGAAAAAATGCTGGCATATCATTCTTTTTTTTTATCGTGGAGTCTTCCAGAAACCTATACAGGGAATGTCAAGTTAACCTAGTTCCGCACGCCAAATTCAAATATATGTAAAAAAACAGTGCGGTAGAAAAAGCAAGATTCGTCCACCATGTATTGTGTGCAGCATTCAAACAACGTTGGTGCTTAACTGTAAACCAGAAAAAGAGAAATGTAGTGATGGCGCATTCGGTATATATATATAAGGGCTTGTTTCTGTTAGACCTAACTGTATTACGCCAAGGAAAGCTTTTGGGGTGTTACTTCTCGTTTTTATCGGAAGTGCAGTTGTTATGAGACTGGAGTTGTGGTGAACGGGCATCAAACAAAAATAAATTCGGCAGATTCCACGCGTTGCGGGAATCGGTTTCATGCGAAGCAGTCAGCGAGTACTTCTATGCTGTATTTTATGGCTTTGAGCCAAGCGTTACAAGGTGGATCGACGTGTTTTTGTAAGTGTAGTAGCTATGTGCACATCGTGGGCTTGCCAGGCACGTCGACAACACTGGCGTTTAAAGGGTAACTTATGGTGCTACATAGCGCCAGCCCTCACGTTAGAGTACAAACGTGAGTATTATCGAAACCAAGTGCACTTCATTGTGCAATAATGTGAATATCACGCGTAGCTTTCGTTAATGTATTCCACCGGGCTCGAAAAATGCTTCAATATAGCTTGCTGAGTCATAGGAATACAAATGTAATGTTTATTAGACTGCTATAAAAGAGGAGCCAACACTGGAACCACCGACGTTAATCAGCTACGACGCCTGCATCGTAGGAGTACATATGCAGTGTTTATTGCTTTCTCGTAAAATTAGATAGCCAGCACCACAACCACAATTGATGTTGCACCGACGTTACTCCTGCATAGGCTGTTTTTCCAAGCCCGTTTATAGACCTGGCGTGGCTCTGTGGTAGAATACATGATTGCCGCGCAGAATGCTAGGGTTCGATTCCTGCTGGCATCCTAATTCTTATTATTTCCATTCGTCGGGTCAACGTTGCCGATGTCTGTTTTTCTTAATGCTCTCTCATTTAAATTACCAATGTCTGTTCTCGTCGTTCGAGTGTCGATATAAACTGTCAATCACCTGTGGCGCATACCCGTACACCGCGGCCCGTGGTAAACGGGTATGTGCCACACGTGTATGGAGGATACGGTTTGACGACGTACGGGACGGGAGTTTCAGGTTATTCATGTCATGACCCAAAAGTCATATTCGTCAAATCTTCTTACCCTCCCATGCAAATTTTGGTCTACACCAAGTTTAGAAGGCAATCACGAGAGCACCTAGACGTAGGCGGCTAGATAGATAGATACATATAAACGCTCAATGTGCCAAAGGTTCGCTAAGAAATGCTTCGCATTTAAGCCCCGCCACGGTGGTCTAGTGGTTATGGCGTTCGACTGCTGACCCGAAGGTCGCGGGATCGAATCCCGGCCGCGGCGGCTGAATTTTCGATGGAGGCGAAAATGTTTGAGGCCCGTGTACTTAAATTTAGGTGTACGTTAAAGAATCCCAGGTGGTCGAAATTTCCGGAGCCCTCCACTACGGCGTCTCTCATAATCATATCGTGGTTTTGGGACGTTAAACCCCAGATATTATTAATATTACTTCGCATTTAAAAAAATCGCCAGGCCTGCGCGGAACACGCAGCACAGTCACTGCGAAAGCTGGAAGAGCGGCCTTTTTAGAGCTTGTTGTAAACTGTCTCGAGGCAGCTAATACAAGTACACATGCAAGGTACCCACGACGCCATCAATTCATCATAATTTTTCTGAAGTAGGGAAGCACCATTATGTCATTATTCATCATTCTGAGGAGAAACGAGGTACCGCCTACACATCTGTAAGGCATTAAGTGCACTTTGCTGATGCTCTGGCTGATGACGATGAATAATTATGGCTGAACCCTTTGTAATGGGTTGGACGCGTTAAACTACCCACTATTGCCGCAATTCGCATTGTGTGATGCCTGATTGTTATTTTACTCTTCTACCACGCTATATTACATATGTTAACGTGATTCCTTGCTCGACATGACGCCTGTATTGGGACTTTTTGCGAGCTAGTTCCAAGTCCCGGTGTGGCTCTTTGGTAGAATACTCGACTAACACGCAGAGGGCCCGGGTTCAAAGCCCATACGATACTGGGTATTTTTTTCTAATGTCGCTTTGCTTTTTTTTCTTCTCATTTCGCGCGATAGCAGTTACGGACAGCGGCGGACAACTACGCCCCCAACAACTACGCGTCCGGATTACGCCCCCAAGATTGAATGTTGTGACCTCATAACAGCTTTCGCTGTAAAATTACTTGCCGCCTGTGAGTATACCGAACCCGCAATCTTCACATTACACGTGCGATGCACCACCAGTTGTGCTAGGGTGCCGCCCATTCACCAATCCACTTTCTTGCCCATTGGTGTTATACGGGAGTGATATCACAACTCGTAGCCATGGCGGGGTACGTGGAACATTCTTGTTGCTAAATGGTGTCACGCAGCACGTGACATTTTAACGAGCTGACAGCTGACCAATGAACCCACACATGAACCCCAATGGGGCCAAACATGCGTGCAGTGATCGATACATTCGCTATGAAGTGAACGAAAGAAGAAGAATGGTTCGAGGCATTCTTTTTTTTGCTGGTCAGAAAGCCATGGCGAGAATCCCGAAGCCATAACGGCCATATCCGCAGAACAACTGACAGTGCATCGCACGCGTTATGCGAAGGTTTCGGGTTCGGTCCCCACAGGTGGGAATATTTTTTTCGTGCACTTTCATTTCCCTACATGTCACGATTACAATGCTTCAAATAAGGGTTACAAATAGCCTCCAAGGCACAGGCTATGCAGATTCACCCATGAATTTTTATCCCAGAATTCGTTATTCTGAACATCATCGAGGTTACTCTTGAATTTTAAGATTAGGGCAACAGCCACAACAACAACACGCCTGCTGTTTGAAAAGGTGCTCTCCCTACAATAACTCCAATAGCATCCACATAATGCGACAGCCAAGGTCATGGTACGCCTGTAAGTATCCTAATCCTATTACAGCCACTGATAATCCGTTGTTAAGAGCGCCTTTAGCCCTTCCTTGATACCTGCTCGGCTTCTCCACTACACCAGATTACACAGCCTAACTTCCCTAATTCATCTTTATGTCATAATGATAATTTTGCGCACGTAACACGAAGACGCAGACGAAAAGTTCACAAGGACCAGCGCAGACCAGTCCACAAGGACCAGTTCACAACGGTTACGGACACAAGGACTGCGCTGGTTCTTGTGACCTTTTCGTCTGTGTATTCGTGTTGTGTGCGCAAAATTATCATTACGCAGCCAAACCAACTAACCCGCATTTCCGTTTTATTGCTCTTTATGTCAGTTATACCTAGAAATACTACACGCGCCGGCATTTTTAGGGCACAGTAGTTAGCCAGGCCAACAGTCCGGATTGATACGATGCAGTGGGGGATTGAGGAAGGGCAGAAAAGACGGGAAAAAAGAATAGAAACAAAAATCTGTCAAAAACGAGAGAAAACGGCATTCCGAAAAAGAGAGAAAACGGAAACCTCTCTGTCGACCAATATACGTCCACAGAGAGATTTCGGTTTTTTGGTGCCGAAATGATACACACGTAGTCGACTTTTAATCACGAATGCCGGAGTTTAATCACTAATGCCAGGGATAATATTTGGCCACGTGCGTAGCTGCGTGTGCCCAGACTATTTGACTGGATGGAGCGCAACACGAGCGACCACGTCTTTCTATAGTCACGGCCTCTTTCTTTCTAAATAAACTCTTCTAATGATCTTGAAGGATGTCAGGATTGATATATGTGCGCTCATTTACTTAGCACGGGAACTGATCACATCAGCCTTGTTAGCCGGCAAGTGCTTATTACACAGTATGTATTTATTTCAACTTCAGACCCCATTCTTCTGCGTCTGCTTGTGTACCCACCCCCCCCTTTTCGATAGTACCATACACTGTCTTCCGCCCAGCTTTAGTACGTTAATGTTCACCGAACCTTTTCTTCCTCTCTATCTCTCTTGCATACATAATGATACAGCCTGTCGTCGTAAATGTAACATTTCACTTGTTGATATAAATAAGGTAGAAGTTAAGGGAAAGATGAAAGCTTGAATAGCTGAAAAGTTCTTGAACAATGAGTTTCGCTGGAGCCCACGTTTCTATAAGCGGACTTGTCTGAGCCTGCTTGTCAAAACTCTACCTCCAGTGACACTCGTCGTTCCATTATTTTTCATCATTTCACTGGTTAGACACATTTTCTACTCGCTGTACGTTCACACGCGAACATCTACTTTGTCGCTTCCCTCCTTCCTCTGAATATGTGCTGCTTTTAATCCTCGAGATTGAGGGCTCAGCGCGCACGACCACGAGTGATTAGGCACCTCGACACCACGAGCCCGTTATACGTCAGGATTACTTAGTAACGCGTTGTTATCGTAGTGGCAGTGCGATCGTGAAGCTTGTCATTCCGCTGCAAGCAAAGTTTCCAAAGTTTCACGCACGTCAAGCGCAGAACCGGAACACGTGCGCTGAAAGTTTCCATCGCCGCTCTCCTTGTCAGTGTTTTCTGTTGTGTTTTGATAGAGAAGGCGACAACTATCCGTCTCTTTTAAACCGCAGTAAACTTGTTCCTCCCGCGGTGTTACCACTCGCAGTGGCGGTCGTGCTTCGTGATGTCGAGACACAGGTGAGCTCAGCGGCTCCGGAAGTCATTTATCACTGTAGCTTTCAAAAACAACACGTGTCACTGAAACGATATCTAAACTCCCGTGTTCTATTTATTTCTTCGCATCTTTCTTCGTAAAACGTTGACGTTGCAGCAAAAAAAAAAAACAAATGCGTGGGTTGTTTGTTGAACCAACGATGAAAACAGGGTCAAGAAAAACAAAAGAAAAGGGGGTAATAAAAATTATAGTGACTGCTGGGCTCGCCTGTTTAACGACGTTGAAAAGAAAGCTTGACGTACGTTGGCTTTAAGGGTGTGGTTTCTTTCCACTGTATGCACGCAAGGCCAGCCTTGAGGTTGTCAGCATACGTAGCAGCAGTAAACAGGTCTACGCATGCGAACGCGCATTTTTATTCAGTAGTTATGTCGCTGCAAACTATCATACGCGGCTCGCTGCAAGAGTCGACATCATTAGTAGGTAAACAACTCCACCCTGGAGAGACGCATTGATTGTGGTCTCAGATAATAAACTCAATAAGGAAAACCATGTACATACATACATACATACATACATACATACATACATACATACATACATACATACATACATACATACATACATACATACATACATACATACATACATACATACATACATACATACATACATACATACATACATACGCACTTCGTGAAGACTTCTGCACAGAAAGCAGAGCAAGACTGTTCGGCGGGCGCTTTTCGCTGCGAAATCATGAAAAAAAAGGTACGGGACGACACCTCATAAACAATTACGCTTCGGCATCCCCGTGCGTTGCTGAACTCGGAAAGCTCGCTTCCGCAGCGCCCACACGCCGCGCAAATTGTGTCCCTCTTTATTCAGTCCCCCCCCCCCCCTCCGGCCCTTGTTTCCGGTACAACGCTTTGCGGTTTCCTGCTCTATCGCTTCCTGAACAATCGAGGATACAGACGCGCAGACTAGCGATTGTTTATCGTGCGGTCGCCGTGTATCTCCTCATTCGTCGGCATTCTGTTTTATTTATTTATTTTTATTGTTTGTTGATGCGCACGGAACGAGAATGAATAGGGATCGTAAAGCGACGCGCCGAAGGTTTTGTTGTAGGGTCTCGACTCGCGTCTGTAAAACGCTCGACACAGAAGGTATTATTGCGGCCCGATGTAAACTTTTACGATTGCGGAAGTGCAGATAGGCCGCAAAAGGAAGCGTGTGCGCTGACTCAGCGACTGTAAGCATAGGATTCCTTTCGAAAAATAAAGAAAAAACACATACACTGACTTATGAAAGGAACCTGCAAACCTGCGGGTGTGTGGTTGGAGATGTTTCGTTTCAGAAGCTTTTCGGGACCGGCGTATACGTATGTCCTCGGAGATTTGTTTCGGCGAGTCTTTGACAATGGAAAACGTATCTAGCCTAATGATAGCGGAAGCTTTGAACCGATTACATAAACAGTTTAACTTTCCACCTCTATAGTTTCGAATTAAAGAGACAATGCCGGAAAACGGAGCGCCCGATGCATCTGTGTCGTTCATCGATTTTTCGAATTGTTGCAACACGCGACGGTACCAGTTCCGATATATTCAACGCTGGCGCGCGTTCCTTTCACAGAGTTTTTCTTTCGATACACCCTCATTATTGATGACTTTCACGTCGCATCGAAACAATATCGGTCCTGTATACTGCGCGCGGGCGAGACATTCGTCTTTGTTTCCATTATTGCACACTATCTCGTGGCCCTCTTGCGGCCCAGTTCACAACCTCATTGTTCGACGAATCATCATATCTCAACATAAAATGTTCGATATGATCTCTACCATTAATTAGGCGCATGAAGCTAGTGACTCCTTTCCTATTGTTCTTACTATGTTCGTGTAATTTTCTTTCAGAGAGATACTTCTCTTTTTAGTGCTTCTAATTTTCATAAACACAATGTGTCCTTTGCCGCGGTGGTACAGTGGTTACGGCGATCGGCTGCTGACCCGAAAGTCGCGAGTTCGACCCCAGCCGCGGCTTTCGCATTTTCGATGGAGGCGGAAATGCTAAATGCCGGCGTACATAGATTTAGGTGCACGTTAAACAACCCCACGTGGTCAAAATTTCCGCAGCCCTCTACTAAGGTGTGTCTCATAATGATACCGTGGTCTGACACGTAAAACCCCAGCAATTATTAATGTATCCTTCTTTATTCAATGTTCGTGACATCATTTTTAGGGGCGAAGCTCCTTATGCCGTGGGTCTGTCCATCCTCCGTTTGTTTGTAGCGTTGTAGTAGCCACCTCTAGCTCGTGAGAAGCGCGCGTTCTGGTATGCAGTAGAAGAAGAAGATGACGTTGACGAGTGAGACTCTCGTGCGTGTTCACCTGTGTGGCATTCTTTCTTCTTTACTGCGCACGTTCTGGTATGCAGTAGAAGAAGAAGACGACGTTAACGAGTGACACTCTCGTGCGTGTTCGCCTGTGTGGCGTTCTTTCTTCTTTACTATGTCTCGTGTTTTCAACGACACCCGAAGACAACATTTCAGAAGTAACGCGCCATGAGGCTCCCTCTTGGCACGCTTTCTCTTTAGCTCGGAGTCGCCAGATGGAAGACAAGGCTGCGGAACGGAGGGCACGGAAGGCGGCGGCAGCGCGCGCTCGCAGACAGAATCCTGAGGTGAGAACCCGCGAGGCCGTAGCTGCACGTCGACGCCGCGAAGCAGATTCCGCCGTTCGAGCCCGCGAAGCCGAAGCTGCTCGACAAGCTGCACGGCTGCGGCGCGAAGACCCCGCCGTTCGAGCCCGCGAGGCCGAAGCTTCATGGCAGCGGCGCGAATCGGATCTTCAAAATGTGAAGGACCGTGAAGCGGCGAGAAAGCGCGCGTACCGGCAGGCAGAGCCCGAGGCTGTGCGAGCACGTGAAGTGGCTGCAAAACCCATCAGGTGGGCTCTGCCCGAAGGCGCCGACGCGCGCTTCCAGAGGGACTTCCTTGATAACAGTTTCGGCCATAGTTGCGGTGTGTGGTTCTCAAACAATCTAGTCACAATATCTCCCATCAAGAAGGACCATGCTCGCGCCAATGCCATCGCCGTGCTGCAGCGCGAGTTCGCTTCGCCCCACTCATCATCATTCACCACGTGGATATGCTGTGATTTTTTTATTATAGCTGAGTAACATACCTAACACCAGTGATCAACAGTTGTCCGACAAGTGTGGGTTATTCTTTCTTTTCTTTTTTTAACCAGAGCAAGAGTTTCGACAAGGGCTGATCTCTCTCAAGGCAGCAACTTGGTTCCGTACTCACAAAGAGTAGTTATGAAGCGCGATTGTTCTAAAAATTCCAAGCAGCCCTGGTCATTCACCTAATATAAGCGAAGGCGCTTGACCAGCAGCAAAGAACGCTTATCAAACAACAGCTTTCTGAATTCACACCATTCTTTGTACATAGGAGCGTTTATACTCAACGAAGGGGGAAGATGCGGTAACGCAAATGCCTTGACCCAGTAGCACAACTGAGAAATTCATAGTCTGATTTTTTTTAATTGCTAATGCGAAATAAATAGAAACCTAAAATACAGCAACGACGAAGTCTTATGCTATGTTATTACAATCAGTGATATCGTCGACGACCAAATCAAGGAACAAAAAAAATAATATTAAACCAGCAAGTTGTGCAACTCGGTATCTTTGAAAACAGTAAGTGATATGTTTAAAAAAAGAACAGAGCGAAGCAAACTATAGATCTCGTTCGGCTTGTCTGAAACTCTTCCGCTTTGTTTGCTTCGAGCCGTTATTTCAAATAAGACACGGAAACAAGCCCCAAGCAGAAAAGTAACTACAAGGAAGCCTTCCAGTGCCCCTTTTCAACGTTGCCACTAAGTATTGGCAAGTTCAAGAGAGGGCAAACGCGTGAGGGGGAGAAAGAAAATTAGGTGGGTAGATGAGATTAAGAAGTTTGTAGGTATAACGTGACAACAGAAAGCACAGGACCGGGTTGGTTGGCGGAACATGGGAGACGCCTTTGCCCTGCAGTGGGCGTAGGCAGGCTGCTGCTGCTGCTGCTGCTGCTGCTGCTGCTGCTGCTGCTGCTGATGATGATGATGATGATGATGATGATGATGATGATGATGATGATGATGATGATTGGCAAGTCAAACTCTGATTATAATATGCTGGAAACACTGACATTGACAACTAGCCCAACAAAAGCAGAAAAAAAAAAACACTTTAATTTATCCCCCAGAACTCCGCCCACTACAGCAGGCAAAGTTTGTTTTTCAGATAAAGTGAGCGCGTTCCCGCTTTTCAATATTCCATCGCTGCTAATCAAGGAAAACAGTTCCGGCGCGCGCCTTGCTCTTGTTCAGAGCTCAATCAGCCGCATGCTTCTCAGCGCGCGTAGAAAAAATAAATTGCTAGCGGTAAACCATAAACTAAGATTTCCATGACAGCAACGCGTGTGCGCAGCTTCCTACTGCGTGGCACGCGGAGTAAGCAGCGAAATTACTGCGGCGCTTTCACTATACACAATGTTAATTGAAATTCCATCGTCAGGACACCCACGCCAATAACGTCTCTAAAATATAGATGGCGCATGGGAGCTGTGTAGCAGGCTGGATGGAGAAGAGATTGAAGCAGGTGAAGGTACAGTCGCTGGAGAGGCATCAATACTAGAGCCAGTGTACGCTTTAAAACAGCGAGAGATTTTTTTTTTTTTTTTTTGCAATGCGGTCATCATAGCCGTGATAATAACAGGCACTACGCGAGCTGCATTTGACATCCTTCGCAAAACACACCTAACCAGGCAAGACGGTAAGGGCTACTGCGTTTCCCAGTCGCCCTAACGGTGGGGGTGGCATCGAGACTCGCGATGTAGTTTCGAAAGGAAAACTGAACGGTGGCTAGAAGAGCCACAGGAGGGGCTAGTTGGTTGTGTGTAGTTGACATTTGTGACGCGCGTTCCTCCGGTGTACTAACTGTTCTTTTTTTTTCCTTCTCGGTGTTCAAACCGCGTCGCAAGTGTCATATAGTGGTGGCATCTACGTGCGGTGACGCTATATGCAAGGTTCATGCGGTTCGAGGGAAAAAAATGGGACATGAAAAATCGAGTCAAGCTTTCATAAGTATTGTGTGTATGAATATAGTGCCTAGAGTGTACTTAGTTACAAATCAATAAATATAGCGCGAAAAAGTCGCACGCAGAGAAGAAAAGCACAGACGAGGACTGTGTTCCTTGTGTATATTAGAGCTATACTTATTGATTTGTAACTATGGTAGACCAACTAGTCCAACAAACTGTCCTTTTGTAGAATATTCTTAGTTAAATGCTTAGGTATGTTAAGTTACTTTATCAATGCAAAACTGCGTTTTTCGCGTTGATTCATTAATAAAGAAGTTACTGAGAATTGAAATGACCGCGTCAATAAAACATATCGGGTACCGTGTAGGAGCATCACTGCGGGGTTATTTTTTTCTGTAAATTTATTCATTATTACAGGAGAAGAAAAATGAAAGGCCATGCCAACAGGGGGCGCTGCCATCACAGAGACAACCTACGTTTATACCCTCGACTATATAGGTTCCGTAAAAAGGCATGCCTACACAAAGAGGATACACCTTGCGTTCACGACACTTCTTGGTCATTTCTTCGTGCTACGCAGTGCGACGCGCTTCCAGTGGTGGCCTTGCCAGTCCCACGATGGATGACTTAGAGACGTCTTTTGCCGCAAGTGATAAGGTTTTCAGGCCAGCGATTCTCAAGTACAGGTGTTCATACGCGTGGCTTTTGATTTCCAGCGATTAAGCTGAGCTCCCTCGAGCTGTTCTAGAGCGCCGCGGAGCGGTTTAGTGCTTTCCGGACGTGGCCAATTTGGCGTGTAGCGTACGCATCATAATTTTCACTTTAAAAGTCCCATAATGAGTGAGGAGTCCACTATACAGCCAGTAATATTCATACTTGTAATGTTAACAAAACTCTACATCTGCCATTACGGATACAGCGGCGTACACTGCAGCTCGTCATAAAATTACACTCATGCAGACCCATGACTAACCTCTTCCTCCCAGAGAGAATAATATGTTAATGCTGTTTACTTCTGCGAAGTACTCGGGAAGCTTAAATTTACGTGTTTGCTCAAAAAGCTCTGAAACGGGACGGAAACGAGATTTGAACATAGTGCATACGCGTGCCCGTTTTCTTTCTTTTTTATATATATTTTGTTTCCATCCCAATAGTTCCAAGCGGGCTATTTCACTAATTCAAAAAAGAACAAAAATTCCAGTACCAGACGCCGTACCCGGTGTCTGGACTATAATCGCGGAGATTAACTTTTCAGGAGCTCATTAGTTCGTTGTAATACAATGTAGTGCACTGCAGACTCTCCCGATTGTTTTTCTTTCTTCTTTATTTTCCATTTTGTAAGCTCAGCTGGCTAACTTACAGCATTCATGGCATAGCGAGGTGTCTTACAGTGCACGGCGTGAACGTAAAGAACAACATGCGATATGCATTCTCATTCCTGGAAAAGTTACAGTCTAGGAGCACTTGGAGGTCACAGTTTCAGAGGGGCAGGTGGAGGGGGAGAAAGGGAAAGGGAAGGGGCAAGGATGATTATTGCCGGGTCAGACATACTTCGAAAGAATTACTTGGTTTCAAACAACCACAGCAACAACAACAAAAAAATACAAGAAACAGTCATCGCCGAGAGACGCGCGGAAAAGGTGAAAAAAAGGGAATAAGCGCTCCATCGCGCATTTCAACCTTTTTTTTCTTTATTAACTGCCGCTCAGCACACGCGCCTAATGACCAAATAACAACGTTAGCGACTCGTAAAACACGCACTTCGAGGCATTAATATTTATGGTCTCTGGAAGGCCCAGCGCAAAACGCCATTCGTGAACATTAGTGACCCGTAAAAGAGCATGTCCGGCCATAAATAATTACGGTTACCGAAATAACGCGCTGCAAAAGGTTGATCGCGAGAGTTGCAGTGCGCGCGCGGGTCGGGGGGCGTGCGCACTCCGTTTTCAGACCACGCCCGCCAGGGAAGAAAAAAAGAAAAGAGAGAGAGGCCACGCGCGCTCATCATAAAGTGATTTCTGTTTTTTTCTACGTTTTTCTTCGTATAGATTGGCTGCCCTCCAGCGATTTCTGGCTTACATGACGGCAAGGTTCTTGAAGTGCACTAACTCTTACTCCGGTGAAATAGCGTTTATTCCTGTGGATTCTCTCGCATCTTTTCTGGTTACTTTTTCCCCAATTCGACGAACCAAAATAAAGCAGGCTGCGCGGAAGTTGTCGGCTCCCTGAGTCGGCCGAACGAACGCGCCGAACGAGAATTTGTTGCGGCCTCGTAAATTTTTAATAACGCGGGGAGGGGGATTTTACGACTCTGGTATAACCGCCTTCCTGAGGCATTCCGTTCGCCCGTCGTGGTATATTTAGAATGTTTTACTCCAGCGAAGCACGAAGGAAAAATAAATATCCGAAAGTAAGAAACTGCATACTTTGTGTAAGAACTTCGGCAATACTTTCCGACAGTATCGAACGAAGAACATTTTTTCTCTTTCTTTGGTTATTTCTAACAAAAGAAAATTGAAATTTTATTGAGCGTCAACAACAATGCAAGGCCTGCGGAATCGAGATGAGTGGCGGGGAAACATGCTTTTTCATCCTTTTCTTCGTATTTTTTTTCTCTTCATTCCCCGAACGCAAAAGTTAACTGTGGTAGCATACCGTCGAACATTGAACCTCGTTATAACGAACTCTGATATAGCGAGTTATATGTTATAGCGAGCTGAATACGAAGTTTGCTTGGTAACGAAAACGAAAACGCCAGAGCCGCCGCGATATCGGCTATAACGAAGAAATATTTGGCTCGCGCTTGGCCCAAAAATGGAAAGGTAGCATAGGGTTATAAGTGCCTGGCCTTGCGCATTCTGCCGCTTTCTGATATTCGTGCTCCTGGTGTTTGATATCACTGAAGCGCTGAAGCGCAATAAGCCCTTTAAGAGCGCTCTATATTATCTCCTTTTTTTTTCAGTGAATAAATTAAAGAAGTGACTGATCGGAAAGAGTCTCTTCCTCAGATAGGCGACATGAGGGCTCCAGAAGTGGTCGCAAAAAACAATTGTTCTTAAGAATGGACGCATTCTCTTGTATCAAATGGGTTCGCTTTTGATGAAGATTCCGTATCCTGTCATCGATTTTCGCGTCAGGGCAGCAAAGGCGCCTTTTGCGTTGGAATGTCAAAGCCTTGCTCCTGAAAACAGACTGCCGTCAGCGTTGCGGCCTTTTGTAACCGTGGACGCACTTGCGGGCGAGCTGATACTGAAGCCCTGCAGATGCAAATGTCCTCCATGTAACTTGAGAGACTGACTTCAATGATAACTAACAGACAATAAAGCCAAGGAAAGTATAGAGGATGCTATATGCAGTAATTGTGATACAAATGCGGAGAAATAAAAGTGGACGAAAAGATAACTTCCCCTTCTTTCGTTGATTGGGTTTCCGCTAGCCCGAGTATAGTGCTAGGTTGAAGAAAACTGGGGCTCCGAACGCCACCGTGTGGAACTCCGCGGCTCGCGTAGTGGTCGCTTTTTGGCGCATACTCGGTAAGTACAAAGTAGTTTCTTTGGACACGTACCGATGGCTGTCACAACGAGGATGAACGCATACCGAAGAAGTATTCAGACATTTTGGCGCATTATAGGAAGCAGAGGAAGCGGTACCCGCCGGCACACGAGAGTCTGAGTAGAGAGCAAGCGGTGACCTGGAGAAGACTCCAGGCCGGAACTTACCCGCACGGAACATTTATGCACGCAATTTATCCAGGGACTTACAGGCGGGACTGCAAGTTTTGCCCACCGGACACGCGCAACACCCTGCGCCACATGGTGCTGGACTGCTCGAACAATCCGGACGTACCACCGTCATCAACCCCAAGCGGAAACGCAGGGAAGGAGCAGACATAGAGAAAGAACTAGAAGACCAGTGGGAGGCTCTGCTGGTGACGCAAGACCCTGACAACCAGCTACGATTGGTGAACAGGGCTCGGGCGGCGGCAGCGAGCCATGGCTACCTGGACTGAGGAGGCCACCCACCTTAGGGCTCAAGTACCAAGAGCCTGGTCAAAAATAAAGTTCATTTCTCTTGGGTCAAAGTGACTGTGGATTCATCGAGCCACTATTGTCACTTGCGACTAGCGCGGTCTAAGGCTAGGCTTCATAACTAGGCTTCATAAGAAACATTACCATAGGTACCTTTGAAGTTTAAATAATTTATAGCGCTACTAAAGCGACATAGAAAGAGAGGTCGTTTCGAGATGTTTAAACTAACGTGAACGTGCATATTCATTTCTGTGCCGCGATTGTTTACGACTGACGCACTGTCACTTCGATTGCCTAGAGAAGTGGGCCTAATGTTCAGTTTTCTTATTTGTTCCTTTTTCTTCAAACGCGGTACCGTAAGTGATCTCGTCTACCGAAGCAGAATTCACAAGCAAGGTTTCACGACAAAGATACAGATGAAAGAGATATGAAAGAGGTTAACCAGAACGAATACTTTTTTGAATAAAAAAAGAAGAGGGAACTGGATGACAAGAAATACAAGGTGGACAGAGAGAGCGAGCGAAACAGAACACTAACTTAATCCCGGCTGTTCTCTGCACTGAGTGGCAGTCATTATTTCTACAGTCGTTTATCCAGGTTTGTTGTTCGAAAGATGTGCAACAACGCATTTGCAGCCTTCCTCCTTTGTGACAGCTTCCAAGTTCAGCCTTGGTAATAGTACAGTATAGTAAGAGGATATGCGAGGCTATGGCTACGCAGTACTTGTGTAGCGGAGGATGGATGCAAAAAGTAAAAAGAACTTACGGACAAATAAATTAGCGCAGCTTACACTAAGTCATGCAAGGCTGGGTCACAGCAGAGCTGGCGGGCACCTATAGCTGGTCCTGGCTTGGCTTGCCTTTTACCCTCTCACCTCTCTCTTTCCCACCCCTTGCTATTCTATACTATACATGGCTATGCGTGCTCTCCTTTCTTTGTATTTCTCTCTTTCTCTTTCTTTCCATCTCTTTCTCTCTCTATCTCCACTAGATCTCTCCTCCTCCTTTCCCTCCTCCTCACATTCACACTCCTTTCCCACCCCCTTGCTATGCTATACTATACCACACAAGGCTATGCTATGCTATACAGAGTGCCTGGATAGCCGAGTGGTTAAGACGCTCGCCTTCGAATCGCGGCTGCGCGGGTTCGAATCATGCCTCGGCAACAGGTCTTTTCCCCAATAATTCCTGTCTTTCTCTATCTTTATTTCCCTTTCTTTCTGTCTCTCTGTAACTTGTTAAAATGGCTGATTGGGCGAGTTGGTGATTCATGATGCTTAGAAATACGAGCGCGTAACTTATATCGAGACTTAGGAAGACAAGGACAAGCGCGTGCGCTCGTCCTTGTCTTCCTAAGTCCCTGTGTAAGTTACGCGCTCTTATTTCCAAGTATCTCTCTCTGTGCTCGTTCTCTCACACATCATAGTTGTGGGAGCGAAGCAGATGATAAAGACGGCGACGAAGAAGAGGACAAAGAAAGCGCGTGCTGGTTCACGACCATGGTAATTTCTGTTCGCTCTGCACGAACTAATTGTCGGCTTAAACAGCTCCGCTATTAGAAGCTTCGCGAATCCTCTGGTGTGATAGCTTATTTCAAGTATGCTCCTCGGGCACTTTAGCTTGTGTGTGTGTGTGTGTGTGTGCGTGTGTGTGTGTGTGTGTGTGTGTGTGTGTGTGTGTGTGTGTGTGTGTGTGTGTGTGTGTGTGTGTGTGTGTGTGTGTGTGTGTGTGTGTTTGTATGATAACACCGGAGCTCTTTCAGCTTGCCGTAACTTGTCTGTCGGAAACTGAAAGCATCACGAACCGGCCGGCACACGCTCTTCTTCTTCTTCGTCCTCTTCCTCACCGTGGTCTTCTTCATCATCTCCTGCCTCGCTCCCAAAACACGTGT
This sequence comes from Rhipicephalus sanguineus, assembly GCF_013339695.2. Classification (NCBI taxonomy): domain Eukaryota; kingdom Metazoa; phylum Arthropoda; class Arachnida; order Ixodida; family Ixodidae; genus Rhipicephalus; species Rhipicephalus sanguineus. The sequence continues at coordinate 72,714,136 of NC_051179.1, read as the reverse complement.
GGTGGTTTCACCAGTTCTGGATACAATAACCCGATGGACGAGAGAACGAGTACAGAGAGATAGAGAGAAAGAAAGATAGAAACAAAAAGAAACAGAAAGTTATCGGCGAAATAAATTCTTGGCGAGGCGGGATTCGAACCCGCGTTCCAACAATCCGAAAGCGAGCATCGTAATCACTCGGCTGTCCAGGCGCGCTAGCAGAGCATAGGGTAGGCTTATTTAGCATAGTATAGCAAGGGGGTCGGAAAGGGAAGTGATGGTGAGAGGAGGGAAAGGAGGAGGGAAGAGAGTAAAGCATAGCATAGAAATAATGAGACAGAGAAATCGAGAGAAAGAAAGTCAGAAAAAGAAAGAGAGGGAGAAAGATAAAGAATCAGAGAAATAGAAAGAGCGAAAAGGATAGAAATAAAGAGAAAGCAAGCGAGAAAGCGAGAGAGAGAGAAAGAAATGAACGACATAGAAGATAGAAAGAGCAAGAAAGAGAGAAAGGAAGTGAAGGTGCCAAACAAAGAAAAGAGTGAGAAAGGAAAGTGAGGATGAAGAGAAGTGATGTGAGGCTGAGGAGGAAGAAAAGGAGGATGGGATAGAGGAAAGCATAGCACAGGCATAATGAGCAAGAGGGAAATAGAGAGAAACAAACGTAGAATGAGAAAGAGTGAAGGAGATAGAATCAAATAAAGAAAGAGAAAGACATAGAGGGAGAGAAAAAAGATGGAACGAAAGAGGAAGCATTCTAAAAAGACAGGGCGTGCAAACACGGACACAAGAAAGAAATCAGGACACCACAAACGCCGACTAACAACTGAAGAGACGCACAACGGCTGAAAAGAAAGAAGGCACGAAAACTTATCTGCGCATGCCCATGCAGCAGGCGAACCTATCAATCCGGCACGCGTGGTGGTCTACGTGGAAGATAACTGTTAAGGCATTTGATTTCATCTTTATGCAAGTTAATCGACGGTTGGCTCACGCATGCACTACCACTATTCTCGATATGCCATGCTTCAATCATCAGGCGCGTTTCTTCATTTCTATGCTAGAAAAAGTTCTAGCACGGACCAAGCAAATAGCAATTAAAGAAGCCAAAGAGGCAGGATTGTTGAGATAAGTAGGGGAACACGGAAAAGGGCTCAGAGTACTAGAAATGAAGCTTAGAATAACAGAGAGCTGAGCTAGTTGGTAAGTATTCATTCTAAAAAGACAGGGCGTGCAAACACGGACACAAGAAAGAAATCATGGTTCTCATGGTTTTCAAAAAATAGAGTTTGCCCAGTTGAAGTTCAACTTTTGTGCGGCTTTCTGCAACCATCTACCGGACATGCCAGGAGGATATGTGCCATATTGACCGCGGAATCATGGCGTCAAGTGAGATTTTACCAGGAATGCCTTAAGGTCCGTTGCTCGACTTCGCGTGACGATCGCCGCCAGAAGCAGATGTACGCCGACTGGATGAGGGTAGCTAACCAGCATGCGGAATTCATATGGAGGGTAAAACTTCGAGAACTTCAACCATGTAAGAGGAAGACTATTTCTACTGTTTTACCGCAAAATAACTTGCTAGTCCTTGGAGGAGCTGCCTTAGATGATAGTCACTGCAAAGCCCTAGCCTTAGGTCCTAAATACTGTTTTAAGCCGAACCTGAAACCAATAGACGTTTTAAGTTTGCCGCGTGCAATCACTAGACTTGTTCCTGAAGAAGAGCGTTCCCACTGCATTTCAGACTGCGTTGCTAGCATCAAGGGTTCTAATATGCATCTCAAGTGCTCTGATCCTATCCGGCCTTTGGTTAATTACTGTGTCGACAAGAAACTCAGGCCAGTAGTTTCAGATAAGGAAGGGTATTTTGTAATTATGCCGGAAAGTTTGTTCTCAGAAAAAGCATTAACAGCCATAGAAAAGAATTTTAGGACGGTAAAACTTAAGCCATCCGTAGTTAGGCAACGTGCTGTCGACCTTTTATTAAGACATAATCTTGAGAGAATAGCTTGTAATGTCAAGAAGGCCAAATCACTTACTTTAGAATTGTTTTTTTCAGCCAAAAGACATAAGAACGAGATTCCGTTTCGAGCAATCGTTTCAGAGCAAGGCACCTGGCAAGTCACTGTATCTAGTTATTTGCAGAACTGCTTAACCTCTTTGAGTTTTTCAGACCCTTTTCGTATGCGTAATTCTCAGGCGCTAGTTCAGTTCCTCTCAGAGGAGAACCCCGGCTGTTGTAAGGCCTTTAGTATGGATATTGAAGACCTGTATTATTCTTTGCCGCATGATGACTTGTTCAAATGTGTTAATGAATGTATTAACGAACAAGAGCACCAGACGGTTTTCACCGAAAAATGTGGTGTTTCTACCGGTGCATTTCTAGAAATCCTTTCCATGTATTTAAAGTCGACGCTGGTAGGTTGGAAGGAAGGCGTTTATGTGCAGAAATCAGGGATATGTATTGGTTCTAAAGTTGCTCCGGTTCTTAGTGATTTATACCTTAGCAAGATTGACAATCTTTTGGAAGGCGCCTTAGGTAATTCGGTTATTAAGGTTTTTCGTTATGGGGACGATTACTTGATTTTTTGTTGTGGTGAGGACTTTGAAAAGGTGGTAACTTCTGTGAGCAAAAAATTTGAATCAAATGGAGGAGGACTAAGCTTTACTAAAGAGGTGCCTCAGAATAATGCAATACAATTTCTAGACATTTTCTTAACGTTCCAGAAGAACCACGTGTGTTGGCAGTATTCTCCTAGATCTTCAAAACCGCTGTTAAATTTTTCGTCAAAGCACTCGAAAGTTGTAAAAAACGGCATCGCCATGTCTTGCCTTAAGTCAGCCCTCACCAAGTCGTGTGAGCACAAAATGAGTGATAGCTTTAACGCACAGGTTACACGTCTTTTAGATGTAGGGTATCCTCGTGATGCAGTGGCCGCGGTCGCTGAACGTTTAAAGAAGTCTATTGTGTTAAGTCCAAGCATGGTTGCAGAAAGCGATAGGAAGAAACGTGTCGTAGGTATACCGTACATTCATCGCGTATCTCACAGGCTAAAGAAAGTAGGAACTAGATACGGCGTTAATGTTGTTTTTACGGCTGCCAATAAGCTAGGTAAGATTTCTGCCGCTGTGCAGAGGAAGAATGAGGGAGTAAAAGACAAGAAGCGGGCTGATATTTGTTTCGTAAAACACACCAACAAATTCACTGATTGCCGTACGAGTGTGGTGTATAAGATTCCTTTCAGCTGCGGCCGCTTCTACGTAGGACAGACGGGCCGATGCATCAACCAGAGATTGTTGGAACATAAGAGATCGCTTACGGGAGGCTCACCTTCTAATCTGTCTTTACATTGTCGAGATTGTAAGTGCACGCCAAAATTTGATGAATGCGCAGTGTTGTACCGGCATAGAAATGAAGAAACGCGCCTGATGATTGAAGCATGGCATATCGAGAATAGTGGTAGTGCATGCGTGAGCCAACCGTCGATTAACTTGCATAAAGATGAAATCAAATGCCTTAACAGTTATCTTCCACGTAGACCACCACGCGTGCCGGATTGATAGGTTCGCCTGCTGCATGGGCATGCGCAGATAAGTTTTCGTGCCTTCTTTCTTTTCAGCCGTTGTGCGTCTCTTCAGTTGTTAGTCGGCGTTTGTGGTGTCCTGATTTCTTTCTTGTGTCCGTGTTTGCACGCCCTGTCTTTTTAGAATGAATACTTACCAACTAGCTCAGCTCTCTGTTATTCTAAGAAAGAGGAAGCACGCGAGAAACAGAGAGAGAAAGAGAGAGAGAAACAATGTGAAGAAATAAGAAAAACAGAAAGAGCAAGAAATAAAAGTACATAGAGAGAGAGAAATAAATAAACAGAAATATAAAAAAGACAAAAAAGGGAAAAAGAGAATAAGAAAGAAAGATAGGAAGAAAGAAAGAGAAAGCTAAAGAGAAACAAAGAAGTCCGCCAGCTCCGCACTTCCTTCGGGCTTGGCACCACTATTCCGAAGCTGAGTTCATTTTTTCTTTGTTTTTTGTAAACTGAATTTTTTTCTTTCGGAGGTTTTAGAGGGAAAGTATTTGAGGCCACTACACAATGTGGCAATATCTCGTTTCACGTATTCACTTCATAAAGAAAAGAAGAGAGTAGTTGGGCTAGATCCTATAAAACACATTGTTCTCGCCGCTTCAAAATATCGGTTTCACGCGTTCTACAGCCTCTTACCGCTCGGTTCTACCATGGATTCGCGTTCTTAAGGCCGGTGTCCTGACTCCGCCGAAGAGCCTTTCTCGTTGTTTCGTGAATTCAAAATTTCGAAACATGAAAACAATAAACGAGCAAGTAACCTAGTAGGGAATACGAAAGACATAGGAAGGACATAGACATAAAGAAACAATTTTTTTTTTGCCTATTGTTACCTTGCAAGTTTTCGCTCCGAATTCACGGCGTCGCATGCCACCCGAAGACGACGTGAGAGGCAGGCTGAGTAGAGTTTACCTCTCAAATCGCCTCCTGTGCTAGCGGGTGCGTGAATCCGCTTTCTGTGGGTAAAATGGCGTTTCAGAAGGCGGCGCACAACAGCAACCACGATACGACGCGGGAAAACTGCAGGTCGGCAAGATGTGAGCACAGGAGAAACAATTCGCAACGTCTTCGTAATGCTGTTTCTGGGGTTGTTGTGGGGAAAAAAGCTAAAAAAAAACCTTACCTTTTCGTTGCGGCAGTAATGCGGCCATTGAAAACGTAAAAAGTTTTTGTTATGAAACACCTCAAGGGAAAATAAAGCTTAGGCTCACGAATGTGAATGTTCGCGAGTCCTTGAAAAGAAGAATAGTTTGTGCTAAGCCAGTACACGTCCCGAGTCAAAAATAACGACACGGTAGACGAAGAACGGCCTAAATGCCTATCCAAGTCATCGATTTTTACAACGCTGTGCAGTTACTTTTTCCATCACTCTTTGTTTTGCTATGTCTCTTTCAGTTGCTTCCTTCCTTTGTCCGCTTGTTTATTTGTTCCAGCAACAACACCAGTACATTAACTGAATTCCAACGCAAGCGTTTTTCCGGTATGTATCATATCTTCGTTTCTATTTGCAGTCACCTTGTGTATTGACGGAGAATAAACAAAAATGTTCCTACAAGAAATAGAAAGAGAGAGAGAGAGTGAGCTTAAAGTATAAAAAAGAGATTGGTGTACGCGCGTGGAGTGGATGAGTGGGTGCCAGCGTGCAACCGTGTGTTCTTAAATTGGTTCGTCAGTCTTGACAATTTTACTGCGTACTTCAGAAACCGTCAAATACACGTTATTTTCTATGTCATCTCTTCAAAATAAATCATTTTTTTAAATATAAGGTATATGTCCACTTCAATCCCAATATCTTGCACTGGTTCAGTCACTATCTCGCATCCCTGCTTCTCTCTCTCTCTCTCTCTCTCTCTCTCTCTCTCGCTCTTCCTTACAGCAATTTTGCTGCTTCTATCTCTGCTCCCGCCATTCTTCGTTCGCTCCTCCTCCTAGGCCTAATTTCGTAGAGATTCATCTATACGCTGTGCGGTTGTGCCTAGCACACTATACGGCCTCATTGTTATCGCCATACGTTCTCACCCTCGAGGCACCCTCAACCAAGTCAAGTAGGTGCACACAAAGGTCCACGGACGGCCGGTGATGTCTTCGTCGTCTTCGTCGCCGACACGGTCTTCCACCGCTACCATGTCGACGTATACGGCCGCCGCCGTTTTCACCGGGTGTGGGTGTGGCGGCAATTAGCTCTGATAAATGGCTCTCTTCGATGGACTCGCTATCGCCGTGTTGGCCGCTAACGATAACTTTCGCCTCCCGCCTCTCCCGATTCCGAAGCTCATTACGGTATTCCCTTCAAGCGCCTTGTTCCTGGGGCCTTTCTTCCTGGGCTCAGCATCGTGCCTTGTACAGTCAGCGCCACAATACATACTCGACTTTGCCTTTCGCCCCCCCCCCCCCCCCCCCCAAAAAAAACACATTGCTTTTCTGTTTGGGTCTTGCGAGATTATAGTCGAGTTTCCGGAGAGGGTCGTGTTGCGCTACGCTTGTCCTGTGCTTGCTCCATTTATCAATGTCCAGTCGAGATTCATTACTACTTCCCGTTCTCCTTGTTTTCGCGTTATTATTTTTTAGAGTTTTCTCCTTGCGTCCTTGGTACATTGAATGCTTTAAGGGTATCTTGTTAGTCGGCGTCGCAAATGTCGCGCGATAGTAAAGATTTAGTTTGGGTGTCACAAGGCAAGGAAAGAACACGCCGAGAGGTAGGAACAGATCTTGCGCATCTGCGGGGCAACATCTACGAGACTGTGTTCGCCTTCCTTTTTGTTGTTCCCTTCCCCTTCGCTATTTACGGTGAAGATAAGGTCAACCAAATAAATAAAAGCGAAGATATAGTCAACCAACTAGATAAAGGAGAAGATAAAGTGAAATAACTAGAGATAAAGGTGAAGATAAAGTCAACCAACTAGATAAAGGTGAAGATAAAGCCGAGCAACTAGATAAAGGTAAAAATAAAGTGAACGAAATAGATTAAGGCGAAGATAAAGTAAAACTAACTAGATAAAGATGAAGTCAAACACCAACACCAATACGACTATTTTAAAGCAAGGAAAGTTCCGATACTCACTCGTGCGCTCTCTCTTCGTGCGTTCTGGCAATTACTTGTGCTCAAGGACAGCGTCACCCTGCAAAGCGAGGTAGGCCGTTATTATACACACAGATACAAAAGCCGACCACTGACACAGCCGCAATTCAAAAATTCGTTATTACGGGTTTCGTCCAATCTGTGTCACGCCGCCCAATAAGCTACGCATTCCTAGCGTTCCCCTTTTGTAGGCTTTTTTCAGTCATTTATATACCTCCAGTGGGTGTAGTATCCGACTCAGGGGCGTAGCCAGGGGGGGGGGGTTCAAATTCTCCCCTCCCGAAATTTTTCAGTTTTGCTTGCGTATATACACGCACACATATAAACGCACGCACGAACATACATAAAGTATAGTTCAACCCCCCCCCCCCCCCGAAAAAAATTTCTGGCTACGCCCCTCGGCATTTCGATGCCGTACCCCTCCTTTTAATGAAAGGCAAGTTATAAAATACAGCATGCTAGCGCATCAAAAAAATTCCACCATCTCCGCTTCGCGGACATTGATGAAAGAGCGAAGCTGGATGCCTTCCCTTCGTCAGGCTAACCCATTTCTATGTTTTGCAAGTGTTTCAGATATGTTGCATCACTGCTCCTAATAAACACTCTTTGTTAAGCTTTGAAGTGGTAGTATAGTTTTATGGCATCTTTACCTTACCACTCTTATAAACCGACTTACAAAGAATCTTTAATTGTTGCCTTCTTCATTTTTAGTGGACCAGTGGTGAGTAGTGGTATTTACCGAATTTCTATGGCACATACCAGTTTATGATCTGAGTTACCTCGGCCCCGGACATAAAAGCCTCAACTAAGAACAGCCTCGCTGTTAAATAATCACGCGGTCCCCTATGGCACCATCCACTGACCATAGGGTCCAGAGGCACCGTCCACTGACGTTGCTCGCAGTGGTCCGTCCCAGGTTCGCTGACATTGGCCGCTAGGGGCACGCAGAAAACATACAAGCTGACGCGTCCCCCCTTTAGCCCGGCCAGAGTCCGCCCACTCATGCAGGGAGCGAGACGCGCGCATCGCGTTCCATTTAGTCCGGGCCCGTCTCAGTATTGCTCTTTTTATTCGCTAGGCTGTGCGTTCTGGCGCTGCAGTCACACTGGTAAACTCCACTGCACGGAGTCTACGCATTCGCCCAAGACGACTCGAATCAACACTGAAAGTTGGACACGTCGGTGATGCATTATGGGAAAAGCAACGCGCAAACGGACGGGTCGAAGAAAGGTAACACAACACAAGCGCCGACTCTCAACTCCCAAGATGAAAGCCGCCTTCTTTTTCTTCTTTCTTTTCGTAACGATTGTGTTGATCCCCCCTCCCTGAAAGCTTTTTTTTTTCTGCCCTTGAGGTGGTTTCGCAGTGCCTCTGAGATCGACCCACCTATGATTAAGCGACAATGTCATGTGATGACGTCATCATGTGACGTCACGTTATGTGGCATCATAGTGACGTGATGTGATGACGTGATCACTTCGTGCATCACTTCACGTTGACGCCGATGGTTACTTTACGCATTTGATAGGCCTCTAAGGCTTTCGCTTTAATATTGCTCACAATCAGCGTGAACTCCAAACCAGACGATAGTATTTATTGCGTTCTCCATATATAGGCAAGTTTTGCAGCGCCTACAACAACGCAAGTGCCTTTAGAAGTATATGAGGAGTATGCGCTTTATTCTTAAGAAATATGTGAGAGGTAGTAAACATCGTCGTTACTACTTAGCATTTCGGGGTTAGTAGAGGTTACTACTAAGCAGGTGGCGGGTTAGTAAACGTTACTGCTTCTGCCGGTCATGCTTTTATTCAATTATGTTGGAATAATGGTTTTGTACTACGTCATGGCCCACGTATATACAAGAAGTACTAAAATATGTGTCTAAAACACCAAATTTAAGTCTAAGTTCATGATTAGGTCATCTGTGCGACGTGTGCTACATATCTGTCGTTAGATTTGTGGTCAGAGTATGTGTCGCGTAGAAGACGTAAGATTCCGTGCGTGCCTGTATGTGTGCGTGTTCTCGTTTATGGTTTTTTAATGCCTCGTGTAGAAATTATCTGAGGATACCAGGGTAATCACATGAAGAGACAATACCATAAGGTTTCATTTTTTTATTTGAGCCTGTCATGACAGTAAAATGACCAAATTTGTATTAGTGCTTCCATGACTAAGTAGTAGGTGTCATGGTAGTAAAGTTACCAACTTGGCAGTTACTACTTGCACTTACAACATAGGTAGTAAATGTTGTGGCATACGCTTACTACCTCAACGTTAGTAAATACCTCTACTTTGTTTCTAAAAGTGTTGTTGTTGTGTGCGCTGCGTCACTTTCTAACCCAAAGTCGGGGCACAGATCCGCTCTGCGTGGTACCTGCCGCTCCTAAGTGCCGCCTTTCACGGACTCGTAAAAGCTCATCGAGACCCTAGGAGGTCCCAAAGCATTGAAGCTCCTAGTTTGAACGCTCCACTGCCAAGAATACACCTTCTGTTCGCGACAAATTCAACACAAATAAATATTTCGGTTCGCTGTCATCGATTCCACCGTGCGGAACTTGAATATCAACGTAGGCACGTGGAAAGTACAAGAAAATGGTGCGAGAACGCGAATGTGCTAGCACGGACGCGCCGTCTCAACAGCTGCAGATATAAAGGCCAAACCAGAATCCATTTACGTTCGCGTGCAAGCATGTTGTTATCTTGAAACGCGTCCTAGCAAAACGACACGCTGCCTACAGCGTTTGCCTCTATTTCCCGGCACAATATGGAATATGAAGCGGGCTGCGATGCATTCAACGTTTCCGTGCGAATAGTTAAAAACGCGACAAACACCCGCTATACTTTCTCCGTGCCATCTGCGCCAGCGTTTCGCATAGGCCGGTAACGACTACGACCAGGCAGCAAATGTAAGAACGTCTCTTCCGATGGAATCTAAAACTTCATTGAAATCTAGGGTGCCTCTATGCCAGCGTTCCTTCGACGGGAGGCAGAGCTGGCATGGCGGTACCGTAGTTTTGTCCTGTGTATGACACCTTCTCTTGCGAGAAACGTATTTTTTTAGTGAAAAATATAGTTCATTTCAATAGCGAACCTGTATTAAGAGGCATATGCCGGGTGAAATAGTACGCTGGTAATATTTCGCGCATTTTCGCATTTTGTAATATATCAGCGAATATGCTCGAGAGAAAACCATGGCGGCCTGGAATTGCGACGATGGCTGCGCAGGATAAGAAGACACTGAAGAGCATTTGCGGAGTTGTTTATAAGAACCTTTTACTTGACCGTGTCATGGGGGTGGTTTGAAAAACATTCTGGATTAGAAGCTCCCGCAGAGCCTTGCCAGCAGAAGTGAAGCCAGCTTTTGCCCACCAGAGATCTCGGAAACATGCTCTTTTCAGGTGGTGCCAGTGGTGCCTACACTAACAGATCAAATTGCTTTGATCTGTTAGTGTAAACACTACGCTAATTGTAAAATAAAAGATCTTTGTTGCCGACGAAAGTAACCCACCGAGAGGAGTATTGGCGATTGATCTCCAATAAAATTTGCCATGACACAGGGGCTTACTGAAGAAAACTAGTAACACAAAGACACACTTGGAGCAGTATCTGACCCGTAAAAGTTGCCATATTAAACTCATCTGGCGTGCGAGGAAAACGCTCCCTGTCCTTCCAGTGGTTTACAGTGCCCCTAGCTAGATGGCGGCCGCAGCTGCCATCAAACCTCCTTGGCTGCCATCTATTGGTGGGCCCGGCTTCACTCTTGACCAATAATACTTTGACTTGGGCGAGTTGGTACATACTTTGGACGAATGCAGCGCGATTTTGACGAAGACAGGAGACACAAAGAACACAGATGAGCAATAACTGCCACTCCAGCAATATTTTAACCTCCTTGATCGTGTTAATGTATTGTTTAGCGGGAGTGTTGAGTGCTCTGGCATAGAGGAGTTCACATAGCCCTCCGAACACGGTGTAAGAAAAATAATAAAGTATTTTAGAGCACAGCTCTTAGGCGCGCGTTCCTGAGTTGAGCGTCGTCGTCGTTGGCGTCGGTGTCCTAACCAATAGACATTTTAAAAAATTATGAGAAAAAATATCCAGGATCAAATGGGATTTCAACCTGGGCCCTTACGTGGCAGTCGAGTATTCTGCCACAGAGCCATGCTGGTGCTTGAAACTCATTTGCATAAAGACCCTATACAGGCGCCAGGTACAGGCAAGGAATCGCGTTAACCTATGTAATATAGCGTGGCAGAAGAGTAAAATAACAACCAAGCGTCACACAATGCTAATTGCGCAACGAGTGCGTAGTTGAAAGCTTCCCACCCACTGCAAAGCGCTCAGCCATAATTCTTCACCGTCTTCAGCCACAGCATCAGCAAACTGCACATAATGTCTTACAGATGAAATGGTACCTCGCTTATCCGCACAAAGACGAATAATGGCGTAGTGGGTGATTCCCTACTTCAGAAAAACTATGATTTATTGTGTAGTGGTCAGCTTGCATGTGTACTTGTATCAGTTACCCCAAGAGAGTCTATAACGGGCTCTAGAAATGCCGCTCTTCCAGCTTTCGCTGTGACCGTGCTGCGCTTTCCGCGCAGGCCTGGCGTTTTTTTTAACACGAAAGTGTTTTATGCCGGGGTTCACCACGGCTCCACTGACGCATTTCCGTCACGGATATGACGTTGTAAAATATAAAGACTAACATATGGCAAAGAAAAACTATAAGAAAATGTTTTGTCAACGGGAGTCGAACTTACGACCTCTCGATCGCCAGCGCGCAGCGCGAAACGACTCCGCCACAGACGGCATGTTCTCTGCTATGCTAACGGCGAGCTATTTATGTACACCATTTGCCGGTGGCGGTACTCAGAGATCGGCGGTAGAGCGTGTTTTCGTTATCACTAGCGAGATGGCGCGAAGGGATCGAAGAGCGCGCTTTAAATATCGACGCCCCACGCGTCGCGATGAGTGCGCGCCTCTACAGGGCGTGGTCACTCGTGCGCGCCCTTATCTCTTGATGGTGGTGGTTTACACGTCTTGTGCTCTCGCCGCAAGTTTGCGTTGAGAGCACGAATGTCACTTTGCTCACTGCACCGGCCGCTTTTGCGAAAGGAGCGTGCTGCTTACACAAAAATAAGTTACAACTGTGAAAATTCGCGTTCATCCTGTGTATGTTCGTTCCGCGCGTCCTTTCTGCTTGAGCAGCGCATTGCAAGTTTCGAGCGGCTTGCCGTTCTTCGCGTAACATTACAATTTGATGCTGTAGCACTCATTCCTTCGCGCTTGGGGCGAAAGAATGCACAACAAACGCTCAACTACGTCTGTGAAGACACGTTTCACTTTCGTGTTATACCGATTCCTATGACAGAGGGATCAGCCATGTTTTTAATGGTATTTTTCTCATCAATCCGGCTGGCCTATTGGTACAGTTGAAAATGTTGTCCTGATACTTTACCTTGAGCATGCCGCAACAGATCTTCATAAGTTCAAACACAGAGTCGCACAACTGAAACGAATATGCAGGTGAGATCATCACCCTCTTTCACCTTCCACTAGCCATTTGTAATGTACCTTGCTCCGTCGTCTAACTACAACTCCTCAGCGTTAGCAGTTTGCAAATGGGACAATGTTCGAGTTCTTTCACGTAAAACGCTGGATACCACTGTCTTTACGGCCTTGGCTGTTACTGTAAAACAGCGTATATCGAAACCTTTGGGTTGCTCTGCGCAAGGCTCCATCTCGATACAAATTGATACAACAGTCAATGTCGTTTTCTCTCTCTCTCTCTCTCTCTCTCTCTCTCTCGTCTTTTCACCGCACTTCCACAGCTCAAGCGGGCCACGACCTTCCCGCGATAAGGGCATCTCTCCACTTTTCCTAATTAGTACCCTGATTAATGGAAGTTGGGCAAGCGAGGAAAACGCCATTCGGCCGTTCATCTTATAACCTTACGCAATTCTCGAAGGTTTCTTATCATCCGAGGAAAATAAACGAAGATACGGCGGTGTCTCTTTTAATCTCTTCGCGTTGCTATATCAGCGCCTTCCTCATCTTGCAGCGTCCCGTGACGGCGTTAGTGCAGTTTCTTTGCTTCTACTTCTTGCCAGCCACAAGCAAAAATCGCGCCCGAAACCCCTTACAACTGCTTAGCTCCGGCACGAACTCGCGGGCAAGCACTACGGCACAAGGAGAAAAAAGAAGAAGCACTCCTCGAGTCTCAAAAGGCCTCGTTTACCCTACAAAACATCACTCATTGCAAAGGGGGGCGGGCTCCACGGACACAACAGCCGATGTGCGCGCGCGCGTCATCAATCAGCGAAGCGTAATTCGCGATTAGCCGCCGCGCCGACGTTGCCGCACGCGGCAAGCCTTTTTAAGGGTGTGCGTCACAACCCTTTCCTACATAAGAGCTGCGGAGGACCGAGAGCGCGACGTCAGTCAGCAAAGTACCAGCGCGAGGTGCTTTTCTGGGAGCCATTAGTCGAGTGGCGACGTCGAAGGAAGAGCTAGCAGCGTGGAGCGCCATCGACAAAGTCCCATTAACACGGCGGCAACGAACGACAGACTTAACGCGTTCCCCATTTGCATACGGGTGTAACAAGGCTGACGGAGCGGAGAATGGGGAGGCTAACAGGGATGTCATTTGTCCTGGACATATAGAGTGAGCTGGCGCAAGCTGGAGCAGCCGCTCGCTATTAACGAAAGGGATAACGAAACAGCTAACGGCCGTGTAAGGCGTCGGAGCACTTGCGTAATGAAGTTTCCTTTTCTAGAAAGGCAGTACATAACGAACGTTCTCAAAACCTCACTCAAGCATAACACTTCTCCGCGAACCCTCAGACGTCAGCCTTGTGGTACGTTGGTTTCAACCATGTCGTTGGTATCACTTCGCACGTGATACGTAACATTCAAATATAAAAGTTCTAGAGTACTCGTGGTATGGGTATATCTTTTGTACAAAACCCAGGATACGCTTCAAACATTGGGTATTCGTCAACCGTAAAATGACCCACATTCGTCTAAACAAAAAAAAATAATAAAATCGTCCGAAAGCTCGAACTGTCCAACTTCCGACTTTAACAGTCATCGAACGGAGGGTCGGTCAAGGCTTTATTGACTTGTTTACGTCACAGTGGCCTGAGTAATAATTATACTGAGTAATAATTATCCCCTTTCCTGTACGCATTTTTTTTATCGCATGCATATTTTCTGTCTCCGCTCTTCCTTCCACCTTCATCTCCCCCTTCACCTTCGCCCTAGTGTAGTGCAGCAGACCAGAAGTTCGAATCCAAGTTAACCTCCCTGCTCATTTGTGCTTCTCTATATGAGTGTGTATGTAATGCGCAGGTCTTAATGAGACCTGCAGAAGTGTATTGACCTACTTTCTACCTACGCCAACTGTATAGAGTGACCACTTGCTGCAATAACTGTGCTGTCCTTCTTTTAACGATGAAGGCCTTCTATGCCTCAATAGACGAAAAATCCGGCACGACAACGAAACGGTAAGGGGAAAAGAATAACACATGACCCCTCAAGCGCGAGCTTTCACTACGCCATTGCAGATTTTGCGAGACTAAAATCTAAGCCAGTTCCCCACCCCAAGTGAAAGCTGTAAAAACTGCGTAGTATTGATTCGCCTGTGTTTGCCTTGTGTTTATCTTGTGTTTATCTGCTCTTCTGTGTTCTTTTCGTGTTACTATGTGATCCTTTCTATCCTTTGCTGCTGTTACCTTGTGATTATATGATTTGTTTGGCGACTACCTATTTTCAGTTCTATGATCTCATTTCTGCTGTTTTTATACTGTTTGCTGCTGCGACCGCGGTAAGTCTAACTTCCGGCACTGGCGTTTTACCTCCGCTTTTGTCTTCTGTAGATCTGTCTAACTCCCGACGCTGGCGTTTCGCTGTCGCTTCGCCGGCTGGGACGGGCGAATTAGCACTTCGGCGACGCTGGCGTTCATGGGCAAGCAAGCGCTGGCGTTCCAAGCGTGCAGCGTGCCATCAAAGGTTAAAAAAAATCAAGCACGTACGAAAAATCACGCAGAAACGTGCGAACCTACGTTTCGGCGGCGGGACGACATGTATCGACATACTTCCCTCCGGCGGAGGCCAGCCCCGCGGCCAAAACGTCAGTCCTTTCGGTGCAATTGTTCGGTGCAATTGTTTTGCTGATAAAATTCGTGCCTTTTTCCTGTGCCACATAGAGTATTGTGGCAAAACATTTTTGCTCGAAAAAAATTTTGACGATCATGGCGCCCCCTCGAATTTCGCTTGTATTTGTTAAACCGTGCCTTATAGAAAAATGTGTATAAAATCCACTTTTTGTGTATTGAACTTCGAAACCACGCTTGCGCCATCGCAGAGGTTCTGTTTAGTTGTCCTATTCTTTAATTCCGAAAATTTTGTGTTTCACTACCAGCTACGTATCTTCAAAAACTACGAAAATTTTCAAAGTTCGTGATTTTTCCTTGAGCTATCTGGAACTCTCCCTAACCAATATAAATAATAGTATGATTTTCAGGAAAGTGTATTTTAGTACAAAAATGTTTAGAGGTAAAATAGACTTCAAATCTTCCCGAAAAATATTGTTAAATTAGAGAAAATATGCGATTTGTCGCATGTTTGACCATATTTTTCAAACTGATGCGGTCCAAGTAAAAATCCACGTCATGCAGCGTTTGATAGAAGACTACATCGTTAAGTAATGAAGAAAGTCTAATCAAATCATTTTTTGTTTTAAGGAAGAAAATAATTTTTGAATTTGGCCCTCCGAACGCGTCCTGCATTTCTTTTTGTTGGTGCTTCGCCGCAAAGCACGTGGTCGCCCTTGCAGCTGACACTCGTCACAGGCAGAGCCAAGATGCGACATGTTTGTCAGCGACTCTTGAGTGGTCGAAAGTCTTGTCGCGTTGATGTCAGGCCGACGAGTAATGGATTCGCGTTACAATGGGAGCTTGCTTGGCGGGCCCAATGGTAAGTATGGACTCCCGAGAGCAGCCTATGGCGCCGTTGGTACAATGTGCTAGAGGGCCATCTGAACAATTAGCATACGCATACTGAATGAAATAATACACATTGTATACACTTGTTTGTCTTGGTATACGTGTTGTGCAGACGGCCCTCTAGCACATTGTACCAACGGCGCCATAGGCTGCTCTCAGGCATGCAATGACCCATATATATATATATATATATATATATATATATATATATATATATAATATATATATATATATATATATATATATATATATATATATATATATATATATATATATATTGTTATATATTTATATTATATTTGTTATATTTATTATATTATATTTATAATATATTATATAGATATATATATATATTATATTATATATATATATTATATTATATTTGTTGGTGCTTCGCCGCTTTGCGGCGAAGCACCAACAAAAAGAAATGCAGGACGCGTTCGGAGGGCCAAATTCAAAAATTATTTTCTTCCTTAAAACAAAAAATGATTTGATTAGACTTTCTTCATTACTTAACGATGTAGTCTTCTATCAAACGCTGCATGACGTGGATTTTTACTTGGACCGCATCAGTTTGAAAAATATGGTCAAACATGCGACAAATCGCATATTTTCTCTAATATGCCAACATTAGCCAAAATTGTCCTTTGCAGTCCGCGGACGGGCGAGGGGTTAACCCATACGTACGACATACTTACATCACACTCAAAAACATATGTACGCCATGTAGAGGCTGTCATGGCATCGTCAGCACCGTTATGCTGCCTGCATAAAGAGCACTAGCACGAGCCCCAGCGAAATTACAACACTTTGAGTTTGACAACCCTATTATCGTTATCGATAACAATAATAAGGTTGTCAAGATGTTAGGCAACAATGCGAGGCGAATGGAATGTATCGCGGTTTTTTCCTTCGCGCACGATGCATATGCGAAAACTTCAGCAGAACAATTTATTCAAGGCTGCGAGGCCTTGTCCTATACAACTCGGGCATTTAAAAATTACACCATTTCCCGCTAAAGGGGACCATGAGGCGATGCGAAGCCGGAGCACTTGCACGATCGCGTTCGTTGGCGTTATTTGGGCATGCTACCGACCTCGCGTCGTGGAACGCGAAGAGGAACGCTACGCGCGTCTTGTCTTCCCTCTAGCCTGGCCGTTAATTCTCACAGGGCGAGCGGGGAACGCAGTCGGCAGGCTTGCGAGAGGGGGGCAGCGTAGGAGAGGAGAGAGAGGGGGAGAGGACGCGCATGAGCTGGTGCTCATCGCGGCGTTGCGCAGGAGAGAAATTCGGCATGTCTAGCCCGCGTTTCAGAGGAAGAGTGGAAAGTGGGAGGGGAGAGGTAAAGTGGAGAGGGGGAGGGGAGAGGGAAAGTGGAGAGTAGAAAGGGGAGAGGGGCAGGTGAGAGGAGAGGGGGAGAGGAGCGGGGGAGGGGAGAAGGTATGCGCATGCGCAGTAAGGGTGGTCACGCCGCACACCACCACCACCACCACCGGATTGAACTCCGCCATAAGATACTTCGCATCTAATAATATAGCGACTATCTTATACATACTATGACCTAAGTTAATTAAGGCGGCGGCATATAGGTAGGCAATAAAAAAATGTTTTGTTTGTGACCTCCTAGAGCGAGCTGCTAGATATTCCTTGCTCTCGTTGGCTACCATATGTATACTATGTATATGCATGCGGAATGCGGCAGTGTACGGCGGTGCAAGTGCAATCTCCATCTACAAGCGCTAAAGAAAACGTTTTTTGATGAATATCGACGATAACCTTGATTAAAGAGAGTGTATACGAGCCCATAAAACCCACTTGTAAGTAACAGACTACATGTTATTATTGTTAACCATATAGTTTGCCTCCGCTTTTGTAATTTTGCATTTGCTACGCGGTAACGGTCGCATCATTTCGACCGCTCCTTGTGAGTGTTCAGCTGCTTGTAATCGGTTACATTACTGTCGACAAGATGTAAGAGGCAACGCAATCTTTTGCATCTGAATTTGAGGGGAGCTATGGTTGAACGCCCAAGCCGGTGTGGGCACCCTCGCGGTCGTGCGTGTTCAGCAGAGGCAAAGTTTGTTGCTTTTTGTTCCTGAATTTAACGCCGTGTCAGATATTGGCCGATCGATAATCAGCTATAATAGGACTCGCTGTCGACGCTTACTTCTAATTTTAATTAAGAATACGCGAAGGGCTTCCTCAGAAGAATCCGAGACCCAGCAAATGGTGTTGCGGGAACTTAACAGCAATCATGCGCCCACGTTGCTTTCATACGTTACAACCACGTCATCCACTCCAGCGTGCGCATCGAGCGAGCTGTCGGTATCGCTGCTGACGTTTCCTAATAAACATGCCAAGATGACCGACGAAAACATTAAAGAACAATCGCTGGTGAAAATAAAGTGTGAAGCGCTGCAGAGTACGTTTTACACAAGGCCAGCTTGTACTGTGTACTGTATTCGTCGAATGTCAAAGTTGAGAGGTAAGCTAACATAGAAGAAAAGCTCATAGGGTCCCTCATTCCTAAGACCTACGACGACTGGAAGAGGAAAGCCATCTTCTTTTTCTTCTCAATCGATGTATCGATCCTGCCCTACCAATAGGAAAGCTTTCTGCACGTAACGTGCTTTTCCATTGCCTCCAGGATCGGAGGCACCTCACATGGTTTTGCACTACCTCCGTGATCAGCCCACCTTTAACCAAGCTGCGATGTCGTGTAACGACGTCATCATGTGACGTTACTCTACGTCACGTCACTATGACGTCATATTTTGGTCATCCGTGACGTCATGCTGACGTCATAAGTTAACATCATCACGTGATCATGATTTTTCGCATCACTCGCGTTGACGCCGCCGACGTGGGACGCTGGTCAATTTTCTCGTTTGATGAGGCATCGAAGGCTTTCGCCTTAATAATCGATAAGTTTTCAGTAATTGCACAATCACCACAATATCGTGGTCTGCTGGGCCAGTGGGTGCAACATATTGTAAGTTGAAAGTTGAGCGTCCGTCCTTTCAATTCCTTTCTGTTCTCGCTGTGTTTCCGCTGATACGTTTACAATAAGCCCAATCCCTTCTTTGGATTAGAAGTTGAGTACTGTAACCAATGAAATTTTTTAAGGAAGTAATCACTGTCGTTTTCGTGTAACGTGTACAAGTCTGGCTTTAAACTGTGATTTTCTCAAAATCCTAACTCGTGCGTCGCCCATCGGACAATGACAAAACTGTAGCTCTTTTTCTTCTTTTTTTTTCGTCCTTGCTGTGGCTTCCCTGGTTTCTGTCACACTGTAATAGCTGATATCGAAGTGAACGTCTGATAGTTATGGCTGCGGTTAAAATAATGACTTTTGTGCAGAGAGCAGTCGTTCACTGCAGCCAGCTGCCAGCAATGGGCAGACTGCATTCCTTCACTCTCCGTGTCTGCTTTTTTCGTTTGCGTTTTTTGCATCCCAGAGTAAAGTGTCCCCGCTTAACGCGAGTTATCACGGAATACTTCGGCGCAAACCACACGAGACGACGTTTGCCGCAAAAAGATTGAAAGCATTTTTTGCGTAATCAAGTAACATGTACTTTTTCGAGGCAGATTAATCGGAACATTCAAACAACCTCCCGTCCCCCCCTTTCATGATATGTAGGGAGCACAACCGCAAACTAAGGCTACGGAATCAACCGCTAGCTGTACAGGCACGTGTACTCTATGACAGCATAGGTCGAGATATGCTTGGGCGAACACGGGATTTGCTGTCACAAGCCCGGCCTCGTTGTGCTCTTCGCGTGTAGCGACGAAATGAGAACCACGCGCGCATCATTGTAGCGAAAGGAGGAGAAAACAAGCAACAGGTGACGGCGCTTATAGCAATATCCGCTGCCTCAGCGAACAGCGAGCCGCATGCAGGCATCCGAAAGAAAAGGCTCACTCGGCACTGCGAGGTTGAACCATGAAGGACAACGCGGTTGAAATGGCCGCCAACGACGATATAGCTACGCGCCTTGGCTCCGCACCGTACATGTCCATACTGTCTATAATAAATGACATTGAAGAAGAGCTCAAGCAGGTGAGTGTCGTCTCGCGGGCAACAAATTTATCAGCGTTCACATCCCGGTTGCAACGGTGGTGGTGTACTCTTTAATACGCTCAAAAAGAGGGGACCAGTGCGAATACTGGTTTCGCTGGCTTAGAGGAGGTCGACGGGGAACGGCACTTTGTTATAGCTGTGACGAGTTTGATTGCATCCGTCGCCGCTGTATAGTTTATCATGTTTTGCGCTCATATTCTTTCTCTCATGTCGCAAGTTTATATACCAGTGGAGTAATAAGTCCTTCTTACTGACCATTATTATCAGTTGCTTGGTTGGTAACAACTTTATTGAAAGTACTGCAGAGCTTTAGCCGACCGGGCCTTCTTTGGAGGAATATTATTGTTCACACACGCCTGCATAACTCCACATTTGTAGCTTGTCAAGTACAGAGTTCCTTTCGGCACTGAAGCGACGGCAGGACCAAATGAAATAAAAATATTAAAATATTAATCTTTATTCGCTCAAAGGTATGAACCATTCGGTGACGTGCGAGCCCACGCAGAATGGAAATACCCTTACACTCATGCGTCTGCTAGCCTGCCACCGAAATGTCCCGCGTAGCTATTTATCTTGACATTCTTGGCATAACTTTTCAGTTCCGCTGAACGAATTCCCATTAGGTATGAACCAACCAGCTCAGGTGGCACGATTCTGACATCCCAGGCCTGTCTGCACTGACTCCAGGTGCTACAAGCACGCATCCTGCACGTATACGTCAGGGCGTTCAAGTAGCAACATCAAGTTCCCTGGCACTAGCAGAGGCACGAGAAACCATCCTAGACTGTGACTAAGAATAGAACTTACTTTTCATTTTTCGTATGTATTGACTGTTCACACACCAGCGAAAAGGAGGGAAGGCATCAGCAAGGAAAAGCAGGACGGCCAACCAGACACGCATCGGGATTGCTGTCCTGCACTGGGGGAAGGGTATTAAGGAATGAAAAGATAGGGAGACAAAAGGAAGTGAGCATATCAAAATCCGTGGGCCTAAACAACACTACTGCGTTCCATGCACGTTCGTATCTTCACAACTTGATAGCACTGGACGCAAAATCTCAGGTGTTTCACGTTCCATTTTATACGTACTGACACACGTTTGGCCTCATTACTAATGATAGTGCTAGTCGAGTCATGGTGCCTACTCAAGGATCACAAGTAGTGGACAGAGAACATCCAGTACCTGTAAAGTGTTTCATTACCTGAGTGGCGGTCGTAGTGTCTCATGTCATCATCATTTCATGCTGAAAAAAATACATTGCTTTCCCAAACGTTGCAAACATGTTCAACATAATCTGCATGAATTACTAATCTTCAGCAGGAACAGCGCTCAGTGGCTGCCCACATGTAAGTTCGGTCCTTTTAGTCTGACAACCGTTATGCTTGCAGGATTGTTCTGGGTGTATGATTTATGCTGATTGTTATGTACAAAACCTTTCGATGCGAATGCTATGTAAAATCACTTTGTGACACGTCTCATGTGTGTGCTATTGCCATGTAAGGGACCCTGGGCCTTCGTCAAGCTGCTGCGACAGTTTTTTGCCCAGGTGTCCCTCCCAGATTGTTTTTTCTGGTAAACAAAAATTGAACTAACATGGTTAAGATCTTGATGCTGCTATGGCTATAGGCCATATTGTCATCTCAGCATATCAACCTAATACTTCGCTGTTGTAATCATTACAACCAGGGCAAAAGCCTGGAATTCCCATACGTTATCCGAGGCGAGACCACCGATATCCATCAGATGGGCTTCGCACCCGTCACCTTTTTACGGCAGGTGAGATATCGTAGGCGTAACGCATTTTTGTGCTATTATTGCACTCCGAAGCATCATGCAAATGTTGAAAATATGCCTTGGTTAACAAAAAGCGGGGTATTATAATTCTCTCACTAACTCGGCATGATGGAACGATGACACCATTCCGTAAACGAAGCCTTAATGGTGCGTCCAAAGCTAACGAAGCTGATGCATTTTTTGCATGGAACTTTTGCAGAATCCTTGAAAACATGCCAACAAAATTACGTAATCTGCAACTTCACATGTTAAATTTGCGTAGAGATCACTTGCACTGAATTATTATTTTTGTTCAAGCCGTCCTATACCGTAGAGGGTCGTCTTGCTGGGCGAGTTGGTGCGATGTCATTATTAAAGGTAGCGCAAACAACACGGCCACAGATGAGGAGCACAGGTTTAGCATTGTGTACATGTGCGCTCCTCTTCTGTGTCCTTGTTGTTTGCTCTACCTTTAATGATACTATACCATAGACGTGTGTTCAGTACGAAAACACACATTTTCCCACACGGACAGTTGCCATCGCCTTGGAATACATTCGAATAAATGCAGACGGTTGCCTCTGCGTTTCTCTTTCTAGTACTTACGATGCATAGTGAGAACAAAAGCAGTGGTTGAACGCTGTTAACCCAATCTAGTCGAGCGATAGCATCAACTACCGAGGAAAGCATGCCGCGTCGGCGCCGCCACGCGGCAAGCAGCTGCACGTTGTGCACATTTAGATTCATACTGCCGGCGCGGGAGTCACATGACAAGGGTCGAGGTCTGGAGCAGGGTTGCCGTTGGACGGACTTGAAAAGAAGCCAGAACTCAAGCTAAAAGTAGCGAAACTAGCCGTGCGATTTCATTTTATTGCCAAATTTGCAGCCAAATAAAACAGAAGCGGTATTACGAATGTATTTTTTAGTATTCAACGATAACCCATAGAGACAAGAGAACAACGTTTTCTGTCTTGCTTGGTCTTCATGCCACAGATAAGCGAATTGCAGATAAACGAATTAATTATAATACGTTCAGTACGCGTGCAGTGCGTATAGCTTATGAAGAATAAAACGAGTTCGCGCCAGATGCTGAGTATTATTGGAACATTCGAGCCAACAAGTGAGTAGGAACATTAAACGTTGAAGCAGCTTTTCCTTGAAGCCGCAGACCAAATTCGATTAGTAAAATTTACGTAATACCAGTCCATCTTCAGATGATGAAATCTGGTTGAAGATGAACATCCCAGCTTCATTTTGTTGTTGATCTCTGTTTTTGTCCAGCACGTGCGGCGAATCAAAATTTGAAACTCGGGTGGAGCCTCACCGTAGCTGACAGCAAGCGCGAGCAGCGGGCTACTTACACATTTGTCAACATGCACGAAACTTCGCAACTCCGTTTTTTTTTTTTTTCAGATGGGACGCGTGTTGCGCTGCTGTGGCTCAATGCGCACCAGTCTGCTAGTGGAAAGGACGCGAGCGCGACGTAAAAACTTGCTAACTGTGTATTTTACCTGCAAATGATAAGAAAAATGGGCATTTACTATACCAAAGCAGAAGTTTAAAAGCAGCCAGAAAGTAGCCATGGAGCCGAGCTGAAATATTTGACTTGAGACGGGGTTGCAATGTAGCCAATTTGGCGCAATATAGCCACCAACGGCAACCCTGGTAAGGAGGCGCTCGTGCCCGCCGGCTCGCAGATCTTGACAACCGACGGAGAGGGATGCGCGGGAGAAGAGAACAGACGAATACAGGGCGCATGTCCGTTTCTATGAATTCACGTGCGAGGGTGAAGAGGAGGAAATTGGACTTTGGCTGAGCTTCCAGGTCAAATGCATGCACGAAGTCGTTTTCCACGGTTTTACCGGAAGGAGCACAGCTACCGCTCTAAAGCATATGAGTTCGTGCTGCCTGACTCCAGTGCTTGACGATGCTTTAGAAAAAGATTCGCAATGCACACACGCAATGCCACTGGACGCGCGACTTAAGAAGGAGTGGGTGGTGAAGCTCCGGATCGGCGAGCCCGTGACGGCGCCGATGAAGGTTTGCAGCGCACATTTCGTCTCCGAAGACTTCTCGAGCAGCATCGGTAAGCAAAATTCTAATTTTTGACATTGTTCACAAAAGCATAAGGATTAAGCATTGATGATGTTGTAATAGCTTTCGTGAACGGCGTTCAATGCGGGACGTAAAGACGCGCTAACAAGTTGGTGCCTATCTATGCCTTGCGACGCCCGAACGCTCCCGCAACAATCGATTGTTATTTGCAGAACGGTTAGCCAGCTGGTCTTCAAGCGTCAGCAGAAAATTAACGGCGCGTTAATCTTGAGAGCTGGTCGATCGTTTCGACAGACCATAATGTGCGACTGCGCTTTGAAGTATCTTTCCACGCGGGCCCTTTGATTGCGATCAGGGCGAATCCTGATTGGATTTCGTGATCGACACTGGTCGCTATTACACGGCCAAAACCTATCCGGATCGAGTTTGGCGCAGACGTCGCTGAAACCGCGATCATATTGATCCCAATTGGGCCTGATCGCAAGTGACATTGTAGCAGACCGAGCCCAATCCGAATCGGCTCCGATCGCGCGAAAATGCCTCTGTAACACCGGCATTACTTTTCAGCGCGTCAGCTTTATGACTGGTTTTCAATAGTCTCACTTTGTGCGATTGTGTAAGCATGCATTAACACTTTGTTTGAACGAATGAAGAAATTCATCGATTTATTTTTATTCCCACCCAGCGCAGCTGCATTTTTATGAAGGCAGAATTTTAAACACGCTTGGGTACCGCGCATTGAATGCTCGTTTAACACCAAGGTAGTCGGAATGTGCTTTTCTCTAACGCCTCAAATTAGATTGTCGTTGTGGCACGTAAAATTGCAGGATTTCATTTCGATTCTCATTTTGTGTAGAGCCAACAGTGTGGACGCCTAATCAAAGACGACCGAAGAAGACTGCTGTGCCTTCCCCAAATCTTGCCCGTAAGAATTCACGATAAAAACGACTTCTCAAGGATACAGGAAGCAACAGCGCGAGGTGCCCGTGCCTCTGCTAGACATTGTCGTGGTATGTTATTTTATAGGTTAAAGCACCTATGCTTCTAAGTGCAGTAAAAATACATTACTATTCATGCTGTGTTATTGTCAATATTTATCATGACACGCTACGTAGGGCATCCAGGTAAGAAACGTTGGAAGGCTGTGGAATTGATGATAAATGGGTGGCACAGTAGTATAATGTTTATTAATTGGCATTTGCTTTACTACTTGAGAAAGTTTTGCCGATAAGCCCGTAGAAAGTCAAAGGTGCAACGTCAATCCAATTAAGTTCTGTTCAGGAAGTAGTGCAAGCTGTTCAAGCACTTCTGGCTGTCAGCCATCTCCACAGTATCTATAGGAAAAGGTTTCATCTCTTCTAGATTTCTTAGGTTTCTAACTTCTTCTGCAATCACCATGATGATTTCAGACACTTGTGAAACAATGCTACCAGATATTATGGCTACCACTGCATTGTGGCTCATCGAACTGATAGGAATGCAGACAACCAAACTCATGGAAAGTGTCATATGTGCACGGCATCACTATAGCAATTGTTTCTGAGTGAACTCGACACAAGTACAAACGAAGGCACAGAGAAGGCACACACGAAGCACTTCCTTGTGCCTTTGTTTGTCCTTGTGTCGAGTTCACACTGCAACCAACTGCTTCTAATGATCTGCCAGCAAGCCCACTTCGCAACTCTCGTTGACATCACTAGTGTTCACATCCTTCAAGATGCATTTCGTAGTCGTGCGGCAATAGACCGATCTCAATATAAGTTCAGGTGCACCACATCTGCCTTAGCACACGTTGGTAGTTGCACTCCAGCTGCATTAGTGCACGCGAACAAACAGCATAGAGAATGTATGCGTCTAGCCGTTTTGACTATTGACTTTTCCCTTTGGACATTGTAACACAACGAGGAAATAAATTGTTGTGCATTTGTGCGTTGCAGTCACATGCGAAAGAAACTTTTATAGTGCTTATGTATTGCAAAAATACAGCAGCTGGCTGCAGAAAGGAATGGTTAAGGAACCGTAAACAAGGCAGACCAATAGGCAGCCGACAGTTATCGCTCTGTATGTTTATTTGACTTGAAAGGGCTGATGTGCATCTCTGAATGCATGTTGTGAAAATTTTGTAAAATCTAACAAGGCATAGAATGTGGCATGCGACATTTGTCCACGCTTCATGTTCTTATGCTCTAGATCAAGAGCAGTGAAGAAATGGCAGGACAGAAAGTGAGAGCTTTCAGATACACGCCTACCTCTCTGCATAAATTGGCTTGTGTGCAGTGATGTCAGGTGGTCACGATATGCAGTAACGCCAGGCTGTCACTAATCCCGTTAATGGGGACGGCAATCGCCGGGCGGATTCTAAGGGCTGGCGTCACGGCCCTCCGAAAACGCACCACGAAAGCGCGGACAATTTAGAGTTGGTCCTTTGGTGTGCCAGCGAACGCCGGTTGTGGTCTAAAGACCGAGTCAGAGCCGAGAGTCGATAACACAAACGAAAACGAAATATATTCTCAGTTAAGGCAATACAAATAACACAAACACGTGCACACTCGGCTGGTACCAGTTACAACTTCACAATATAACTCAGATGGTGTTTACACAACGGGAGCTAAACAAACAGATCACACGCTACGAATGCAATCGCATGCATTACAACTATTCAACGACAGTTACAGTCCTGAATAGATAATGGCGTATCCAGTCCACAATACTTGGACGGTAATCGAATGCTTCTCTTCAAGGAAGCACTCACGCCAGCTCCAGCGTTGATCGTCGTAGCTCAACCGTCGTCGTGACTTGTCACGGCTCACACGGTGTCGTCATCGGATTCTTCCAGATCAACGAGCGAATGACCACACACCATCATAAACACGTCTTCTTTGGCTAACGGAGCCACACTTAGCGTAACTTCACCATCACCAGGCCGACTGACTCGCTCACTGACCTGCCGACTCCCTTCACTGACTTCTCGACTGACTCACTGACTTCTCGTCGTCGATTGCACGCTTTTATCCCTTCTCCCCCGGTTTCTAGAAGCGTCGGGATGTTTCTTTGGCGTGCAGTACAGCTAAGCCTGGGGAAAGGGCGAGAGCTTTCTCGTAGGTTCGAATCGCGGCGGCATCGCTCGCGGATGCGTCCCCCGCTCCTTCTAGAAACATCCAGGATTTGCCGGGCGTTTGATCGCGTCGTCTGCGCCTGGCTCGACTGGGTGAGGAGGATGCGGCGCGCCGGCGTCTTTTGGTGCTTGTTTTTTTTGTCTTTTGCGCTTGTTGGGCGCGCGGCTCGCGCCGTTCTGTCTCGCAGCTGCTTGAAAGCGGCCGCGCGCGCGCTTTATAACACGCTAATTTGTGACACAGGCATAGGTCGGCAAAACATGTGGAGCTCACTCTGACTCACTCATCAGATATATTTTGCCCTTAGTGCTCACTCGGACTCAGACTCACCAAAATTTTTCTCAGTCGGACTTGGATTCAAATTTACCAGAATATTACTCACTGTGACTCACTTATACGCAGACTCACAGCTCCAAGTCTGAGTTACTTCCATCGTGAGTGAGTTTGCCAACCGTGATGCCAGATAATATTCAGAATATCAAGGCATAACAGGGTTAATTTAAAAGGCCTACTAACATGGCCATACTCGGTCATTGTAAACAAGAATTAAAATGTGCTGGTGAGTCCAACTGCTTGCACTCATCTGGTGCTAGATAATGCAAACCACATCACAAACCATATAAAGTATACTCATGTCGTACTATGGCCAAGCTAAAGCGGTTTTCAATCAATCTTTAATATAAACTCGCTCAGGCTTGCATATTTGCAGAATCGTAAGTACACCCTGAGCTGTCACTGTTCCTGCATGCTCTTTTGAAATGTAGAACGTTTATGAATTCTTTCATTTTACTTTTGCGCAGGGCCAGCTTCTCAAGGAACATGTCGAGAACCCGCCCGAGCTGTGCATGCGCTACCTTGCAAAGAAAACCCAGATGATACCCTATGTGATGTAAAGGATCAGTCAAATGCTGCAATGTGTATTGCCATTGTAGTCAGATGCACCCAGGGGGAAAGCTTGGCAACTGAGATATGCATTTCTTCTAACCAGTGAGAACAATTTTATGTCAATAGCTTAAAGCACATACCCCTCAAGGTTTCGTTACGCCTTCTGGCAATTTTTTACCATAATATGCCATACTCTGATCAACGTATACAGGAGGGAAAATTATATAAATCAGCTCATGGAATGCACATTAACTTGCTCAATGTCACTGAACATGAAGTGAAGGTTTCTGCTGCATTTCAAAGAGGTTCCAGGAAAGTAAAATGCCACATTTCCGTTCTTGTAAGTCGTCAAACTCTTGTTTCAGAATAGTTGTGTTTCTGTAGCATATACGTGCAATTTTCTCACATTTTGCTGTGTAAGCAAAAATCTCAACATGTCATGTTATCACGGAAACAATGAGTCAAGGAGCTGATAGGATAAGTAGGGGCTGAAAATTCAGAACGATGGTATGCATAAATTGATATGAACAGTATAAAATCTTAGCATCCCACTATGGCAGGCCTTATCACCCACTGTGTGGCTGTGCATACATATGACCCTATCAAGTATTCAAAAGGAACTACAAAGACAAATGAGCTAAACAATTACTTTTTTTATTGCAATGAATCCAAAACGAGTTAAATCAGTGTGACGCCATTTCCTCCAAAATGCCCAAAATAGCTCTAAAGCAGAGACTTGTATATTAGAAGATTCGCAGCTCTGTTGTCTTGAGTTGAGTCGGTCCTTACGAGAAAACTTTCTTGAGTGCAGGTACAAGAGCATGGGCACTAAACCGCATCGAAGCCATGTCTAGTGGTGCAACTGGTACGGCTGTTTCAACACTACACCAGAAGGCTGCAGAAGCCCTTGTTCAGCTTTCACAGTTCATGCATGATGTGCCAAACATGTGTACACAAGACAAGGGCATCCAGGTCGATGTTATGAGGAAGACGTTCAGGCTTGTAGATGTAGATTCTTGAAAACAATGCCATCTGGCTGTACCCCAGCCACGGAACTTTGGGGTGAACAACAAAACCTATCTTAGAAACACCTTTTTTTTTGTTATGCTACTGTACTTCTCCATGGCTAGTTGTTCGACGCGTTTATCGTAATGCGCTGCGTTATTTCCAGAGAAGTTTTCGGAGAGCATTTCTGACACCTTGCTTCCCCAATATGTGGCATCTTTTGGCATTTATGTAAAGTAGGCGTGACATTTGCTCCCTGTTATCCTCACTTTTCATGCTCTTCGCCATTTTGTGTTGTCTCGATGCCTTGTTTCGGTGCTCATTAGAAGAGCCTCCTCTTCAGGGAGTTGAACGTGTGTCTTGTAGAAGTGCAGCTCCTCTTTCGCAAGATCATCCTATGAAAACATATATTCTCATCGCTGCTGCATCACTAAATGCCACATCATTGTTTCATTTCATTCTTCATGGTGTACTTGACCAAAGTTCGCTCTTCAAGGGTGACACACTCATGAACTGAATTGCTTTCATTCTGATGCGTCCTGCCCCGCTGATATAGTGCCAATGTACTCTGTTGCGCTGCGGCAATCAGCCGCTGGCGTACTTCCTCTTGTCGCTTGGTGTCCAGAATCGGCCTTGGTTGCGACTGTACATGGCACATTTCTCTTAGTTTACAAGCCTCATATAGTGGACTAGTCTTCAACTTGCCCCAGGCTTGTCTAACATCAGTTGACGTCATCAGGTCCAAGTTCTGGATGCCAGTCCTATCAATAAAATGAAACAAACCACAAAGATCACTTGTGATATCTTTTGCTCCCTTTGCAGTGCTGCTAAACACATTACTTGGGATCAAGTGCGCCTTCTAGAGCATGTTCTGCAAAGTCACATGTGAAGGTTTACTGCTAAGCAACCTGTGATGTTGCTTATGGCTCACTTTCTGAGACATGCCCATGCTGTTCCATAGTTACCTAGAACATTTTATTGTGCACATCAGTGTTACTGGTTTTCATAGCTTTTGTTTTGTACTGTATCAACGCGTCTTTAGCAGTGATTCTTGCATAAACCAAACAGCATACAGAAACCACATTGAAACATAAAATGACTTTTTTCACTAATTTGTAACTTTAGCAATTTATACAAAACATTCATGTGCGACCTGTCTTCAGCTGCCTTGACGAGGAGAGGCAAACTTCAAGAAAGCTGCAAAAGGTCCGCATTTCATACAGAAATATGTCAACACGAAAGTGTTTTATGCCGGGGTCCACCAAGATTTTCATGACGTATTTCCGTCACGGAACTACCGCCAAACACTGAGCTACCGCCAAACACATAACGGAGGCTGCATGAACGCGCTTTTATATTTCACACTTTTTTCTCAAAGTGCTCTTGCATGGACGGATGGACGGACGGACGGACGGACGGACGGACGGACGGACGGACGGACGGATGGATGGATGGATGGATGGATGGATGGATGGATGGATGGATGGATGGATGGATGGATGGATGGATGGATGGATGGATGGATGGATGGATGGATGGATGGATGGATGGACGGACGGACGGACGGATGGATGGATGGATGAATGGATGATGGATGATGGATGATGGATGGATGGATGAATGGATGGATGGATGGATGGATGGATGGATGGATGGATGGATGGAATGAGCATCCCTTTTATAACGGAGTGGTGACATGTGTGCCACCAGGCTCGAAATACAAAACAAAAAAAAAACATGGCTGATCCCTCCGTCATAGGAATCGGTATAACACGAAAGTTAAACGTGTCTTCACAGAAGTAGTGCTTATTGTGTAGTGATATATGAGAGCTTGTACAATGTCTATTCGTGTTTGGCAGCTATAGCACCGTTTGACGTGGATGCACCCATGTTGACAGCATGTCTCTATCGCGACGACTAACGCCCATGATCATTATTAAACCGTTGTGGTAGCTGACGGTGTGAACATATATTTGGACACAGCGAATCGTGAATCCCGCGTAAAGATGATATCAACAAGCTCATAATCAACACTGGTACCCGGTATGCACTTCTTCAAAGCGTCGTCAATTAAGGAGAGAAACGGCACGGTGTGCGCTTTCTAGTAATGAGTAGCCGACGCCTGTGCTCATGCATACATAACACACACTGCGCTTCAGCAACACGGGAGGTAGAGGTTCGTAGCCTGAGCGGCAAACGCGTGCGTCCCGCTGGCCTCTGTCTCGCAGGCGCGGCTCTCGCTCCACCAAGGCACGACATTCGCCCGTCGAAATCGCGTCCTTTCTGCAACGCATATTGCAGCAGTTTTGTTAGTCGGTGCTCTCGCAATTGAAGCAGTCGGCCGCGGAGAAATCCCGTTGGTGCACGTGGAAGCTGCCCTACTCCGATGAGCCGACGCACGCTAACACGAAGCCAAAGGCAAAGAACGTAACTGCGTCAAGGGTGCCTCGGCGACGCCAGCGCGGCCAGTCTACCTCGCTGGTATCGAGACGCTTTAACCATTACCTCCGATATCGCCTGCAATCTCGGAGGAAGCGCTAGTAAGTGTCGATCGTGAAGCATTACTTCTTTTCACACCTCACAGACGGCGGCACCGCCCCGCTCCGCCCGCCGCGAAAGAGAATGTGTGAAAGATATAAGGCGCGTTCGCGCCGTATCTAGCATCTCCCGAGTTAGCTTAGTCGGTAGGGTGTCGGGCGCTTGCCGTGGCGGCCGCAACGTCGTGGGTTCGATTCCCAGCGGGGAATCTTTTTCTTGGTTTTTTTCTTTCTCACCCGTTGGCGTCCATTTTATCAACGTCATATCCGTGACGGATGTACTTGGTGGACCCCGGCATAAAACACTTTCGTGTTAAAAACGCGCCGTTCCTGCGACCATCCCATTCGGCGTGCTTCCAATAGAAGTGTAACTTCATTTAACACACCGCGAGGTCGTGGCTTCAGCCCGAGCCTCGCTCATAGCGTCCATTCATATCGAAAAATAGCTCTCCGACGCTCGCGTGGCTGTCGTACCGCCGCTCGATCGCCCTCTGAGAAAGGCTAGAGGGAAGACACGACGCGCGTAGCGTTTCGCTTCGCGTTTCACGATGCTTTGGATGAGTGCATATCGAGTATCAGTGTTTATTATGTGCTTGTTTATGCCATGTTTGCGTGGGATTCACCATATGCGGTGTCCACGTATATGTTAAGAACTTCAGC
Organism: Rhipicephalus sanguineus; assembly: GCF_013339695.2. Taxonomy (NCBI): domain Eukaryota; kingdom Metazoa; phylum Arthropoda; class Arachnida; order Ixodida; family Ixodidae; genus Rhipicephalus; species Rhipicephalus sanguineus. The sequence goes on along the minus strand of NC_051179.1, from coordinate 72,682,385 downwards.
TACCGCAAGAGTTAAATCATGATCATGGGCGTTAGTCATCCGTGCGGAGATGTGCCACTAGGCGTCAGCGTGAGTGCGTCCACATCAGGCGGTGCTACATCTGCCAAACAACAATAGACATTATACAAGCGCTGATATACCAATACACTAAATCAATCAACTACTTCTGTGACGACACGTTTCACTTTCGTGTTATACCGATTCCTATGACAGAGGGATCAACCATCTTTTTATTTTTGACAGCTTGTTACATTAACTTTCAGTGCCAACCAACAACACTTCATGCGACAGAAGCCCCATCGAATTATACGATGGGCACCACAAGCGTTCGTGCACGATTGGCTGCCGCAGCATTAGAAACCATATGTCATAAGTAGGAAAGGCAAACTTACAACCGCCTCTAATACTTCTTTCAGAGTTTTGGATAGCACGGCTTCGAGTGGTGTGTAAGCTACACCTCAGAGTGTGACAGGGCCAGCTGCTGTAGAAAACGTTGAAGGAAGTTTGTATGGCTTTGTTTTGCTATCTGTATGATTTGTTGGTGCTTTATGCGATTGAATAAATTAATAAAACTGCTCCTTGCCAGTTCACGTGCAGCAGCATTGCAATCATATGTTTGCAACGCTCTCAGTTTTCGCCCTTGCGGGAGCAGTGGCCCTGGGGAAGAAAGTGGGTAATACACAAAAACCACCCCTCAGGAAACGGTAACATTCATCCACAATAAATATTGCACTACTGCATTAGTCACTTAGGTTCAGAAAGGGAAGCGGCTGCCAGACATCAGCTAGTATTTGCCAAACTTGGCCCACCATATCCACACATGCGCCATAGCCACCCAATGTTTACCTAAAGATGATGCAATTGGGTCAGTTATGCAAACAGAAAATTTGCAAACTTTATTTATGTATTCCTAACTGGTGCGGTTTTGTTTATAACCGAAAATTTGGTAGCTTTGGGTAGTTATTTTGTAGATCAACGAGGAACGTTTCATTATTCGTGAGAGCAGTATCTCTTGTGGGCTTAAATTTTGTTATGAACCACGCTGCATCACTTGCATCATACACAAAATTCAGCTGCACTGTGCATGAATTTAGAGCATTTGATACCTTGGCACAAATACAATAAAATTCTGTAGTTACAGAGGCCTAACTCGCAATGCAGCAAAAAATTGCAAGGTACAGGTTGTTTCACACTTAAGGGAAAACCCGGAGCGCATTGAAGTGTGCTCCAAGTTTTTCCCGAAATGTGAAACGGTGTGTGAACGTACAATGATTAAGGTTTGGGTTGCGACTATTTGCGGTGCTATTTCTAACCCACGTAGGTTGTATCATACTGCTTTCAACCTCACTCCCAACATCCTACTTCGCAGTGGCAGGTGAAACGGAAAAAAAATCACAGCATATCCACGGAGTGAATGATGATGAGTGGGCGAAGCTGCGGAGGTTCATCGGTAAACCGTGAATCTTCCGTGAATTCTGCCCAGTACATCATCACCGACGTGAGATCGGGCGCGTTTATACTAAAGGTTCGATGAGAGTTATGGCGACTTGCAGCTCACTTTAATTTTACATGTACGCTGTGAATTTTCATTGTTTAGAAAACCATTGCTTTAGAAAACATCTGGCGTCTTTCGTTAAGCAGCTGGCGTCTTTTCGTTTTGCTTTAGAAACATCTGGCGTCTTTTCGTTTTGCTTTTAGAAAACATCTGGCGTCTTTCGTTGGTTTATTTCATCAATCAACGGCGTTTTGAACAAAATTTTTATTGTTTAATCACGCACAAGAGAAATCTCACCAGGCACTACCTTGGAGGTAAACAATGGCTGCTAATGGGAATGAGAGACAGAAGAAGTCGGCTTTTAGCTAACACTTACAGTTCTACTTCTACTAACGTTTCCTACTGGAACATGCCAATGGCTGCTAATGGGGAATGAGAGACAGAAGAATTCGGCTTTTAGTTAACGCGCACGCTGCGAATTTTTTATTATTCAACAACGCACAGGAGAAATCTCCCACCGGCACCACCTTGGAGGTCAAGATCTGGTACTAGCGTTAAGACTGGTTACGCACTACGACGGGGACGAACGGGTGCCGCTTTAAGGAGCTTCGCCCCTAAAACTAACTTTTTGGGCGGCGCGCTGTAGCGCGTCCTCTACCTCGCCAGGGTCATATGCATCGGAACGTTTTTGGGTCCGCAGCTGCGCGCGGTCGCTAGCTCTCTGGAATATTTGCGTGCACTGACCCTCTTCGATTATAATCCAATTTTAAAACGAGATTGGCGTACTTTTTTTGGCCTACCCCGAAAACACACCCAAGCCATATCGTTTGTTTTAGATGTCGTTCAGTAAGGTTGAGCACGTAATTTGCGGTAAGATAATAAAAAACACGTACGCACTTCTTGTTGAGTACGCTAATCACCTATATTTACACGGTGTGTGACGGCACGATGTGGACCACGTATGCACTATTCGTTGAGCACGTTAGTCACCTATATCTACACGGGGTGTGTGACGGCATGGTGTGGACATATGTGCGGCCACTGCGGCTGCAACACGCAACAAAAAGCTCATGTAGTACGTACCTTGATGCGACTGCTTACGTCGAAAACAAACTCCAGCTCATAAGGCTTCTTTTGAACATGGCACGTTTGCAGGCACAGTGCTTGAACGGTAACAGCGCGAACGCTGCACGCTTTGGCGCCACAACAAATCAGGTGGGCGGCGTTCAGAACCTCTTCACCCACGACAAGCGAGACACCGAATTCTTTTTTCGGAGGTCTCGAGGTGTCCCATGATATTCGGTAGTGATAGCTGTTTTGTAAAAGGCAGCGGCATTTTACAGCCGATGAGAATCAACTCTGACAGGGACAAGAAAAGGCCGGCTTGCTAGGACACGCTATGTCCGTCGAAAAGTCGATACTCTCTATGTCCACCATCTTGGATCGCTACGCGTGCCACCTATGGCTCGTGTGCATTGCGAGTACTCTTGAGGCGTCTTACTGGGACAGGAGCCACGTGTGCAGCTGTGCGAACGTTACGTGACAGACGCGTGGTGTTGGACTAGGCTTCACGCAATTCACATTGCGTGGAACCTAGTACCAAGTGATCATCAGCGACAGCCTGACCATAGCTTTCCTTATTGCCCGGCTAGAGCGCGCACTTTCATAGCCTCGATAGCAGTGAACTGGCTGTCATTACCCTTCTCTGCCACGATCATGCCATGACCTTACGCGGACATAGTGTTTAATAATAATAATAATAATAATAATAATAATAATAATAATAATAATAATAATAATAATAATAATAATAATAATAATAATAATAATAATATCTGGGTTTAAGCGTTCCAAACAAAGATATCATTATGAGAGACGCCGTAGTGGAGGGCTCCGAAAATTTCGGCTACCTGGGGTTCTTTAACGTGCACCTAAATCTAAGTACACGGGCCTCGAGCATTTTCGCCTCCATCGAAAATGCGGCCGCCGCGGACGGGATTCGATCCCGCGGCCTTCGGGTCAGCGGTCGAGCACCATAACCACTAGACCGCCGTGGCGAGTGGACGCAGTGTTTATAAACAACAAAGCGTCCGTAATGTCAAACTGAATGCCCTGTGCATAAATGTCCGCGTACTTTTTTCTGGTCACAAAGCGTAACTTATGGTATTTCTGTCAATTTGTGGACATCAAACGACCACTTTCTATGTTAAGTACTTGCATTAGGCTGCTTGAAAAAGATTACAGCCGACTCTCAGAATGCTGCTCGTCCAGCTTAGGCTGTGACTTTGCTGTGTCTTCCGCACAGTCAGTGGCTTCTTTTTTAATTCGTAGTTTTATCTAAAAAGAGCTCAAACAGTCACCCAAAAATTCGCGGTTTTAAGCGAAAAACAGACGTAGAGGGTCTCAGGGCCGATACACCTATGCAGATTCGACTGTAAGATAATATTTACACTCCATTTACAGTTCAAAATAAGCCCTAGAAGCCGCCGGATATGAACCCGGCCCACCGCCGGCGATCGCCATCTTCTTTTTTGTTCCACAGAATAAGAAGCGGAAAGAGCTGCATAATAATATTAACTATACCTTTATTTACATCGCGCAAATGCATGATGACGAAGGTTGCAGAAAAAGCTGTCATTGTGACAGCTTGACAATGCCGCAGGCCCCCAGATTGGCACACACAGTGGTCGGCAAATCATAAAAAAATTAATGTGGAAATTCACCCAAAAAAAACATTAAAATTTTAGGCAATCGCGTTGCGATATCTAGAAGCGTAAGCTGCATACATTCAAATGTCAAAAAACTTTACAAAGTTTAAAGTCACAACGGTAAAGCGGGAGGTATATCGCATTAACTATAATAAATTCACATAAAGACTTAACTCGAAACAGAAAGCATACACAGAAAGAGCATTCTAATTAAAATAAGCAAATGAAAAAGTTAGCGAAAATAATTTTATGCCTTGAACAATCAAAATATCACGGAGTTCCTTAAAAGTAATGTTCGGGTTCAATGTTTTCCTAGTGCAACGTATTTAAAAGTATCGTTAACACATTTTTTAACATTTCTAAACCATATGTTTTCCTACATGTGTCAACTTCTCATATCTCCATATGTCGCGTATTATATGGGGTAGAGCATTCTTTTAGATTTCCTAATTGGCACAAGGAGCAAGTATATCTCTTCCTTATATTGTTTGCACAGATGATAATCATAAATTTTGTCGTAGGTGATACATTATATGTGAGAAATAAAGGTTCAGACGGATAGTACATGGGGCGTAGCACCTAGACATTTCTTGTAGAACATGAAGGCTGCGGGTATTCTTTTGTGTAGTAGAGGCTCAAACTAAGTAGCAATCGTTTAGTCTCGAGCAAAATAAGTCTTTATAAAGCAACGTCATTACACTGCGTAGCAGTAAACTTCCCCTTCGGTGTACGAATCCAACTACTTCCCATGATGTTTTTGTTAAGTAGTTTATAGGTGAATTCCGCGACGTGGTCTCCTAGAAAATAACACCTAATGTTTTAATACAAGGGACAATTTCATCTGGGGTTGATTTCAGCGAGACATTTTCATTTGTTGTCGCGTTTTTATTAACACGAAAGTGTTTTATGCCGGGGTCCACCACGCCTCCACTGACATATTTCCGTCACGGATGTGACGTTGTAAAATATAAAGACTAACAGTGAGCAAAGAAAAAAAAAACCAGAAGAAAAAGTTCCGTAACCGGGAATCGAAATTACGACCCCGCGCTCCGCAGCGCGCAGCGCGAAACGATTCGGCAACGGACGGCGCGTTCTTCGCTATGCTAACGGCGAGCTATTTATATACACCGTTTGCCGGTGGCTGTACTCGGAGATCTGTGTTACAGCGTGTTTTTGTTATCACTAGCGAGATGGTGCGAAGGGCTCGAAGAGTGCGCTTGAAAGGTCGTCGCTGTTGCGACGACCGCCCGCGTCTACAGGGCGTGGTCGCTTGTGCGTGCGCTTGTCTCGTGATCGCAGTGGTTTGTACGTCTCGCGTTGAGAGCACGAAGGTCACTTGGCTCACTGCAGCGGCCGCTTTTGCGAAAGGAGCGCGGTGCTCACGCAGAAATAAGTTACAAATGTGACAGCTCGCTCTCATCCTGTGTATGTTCGTTCCGTGCGTCCTTTTTGCTTGAGCAGCGCGTTGCAAGTTTCGAGCTGCTTGCCGTTCTTCGCGTGACATTGCAGTTTGTTGCTGTAGCATTCATTCCTTCGCTCTTGGGGCGAAAGAATGCGCAACAAACGCTGAACTACGCCTGCGAAGACACGTTTCACTTTCGTGTTATACCGATTTCTATGACAGAGGGATCAGCCATGTTTTTTTCTGCAATGAAATGAGACTGCCTTTGTTTTTACATGCCGCAGTTGTCATAAATTAGCACATGACAGTAAACCTGGGCCGAACAAGCAATGTCCCTTTAGCGGGGAGCCTACAAGGGAATTTTCTTATACGTTCTGTGGAACTAAGTTCTTTACGCAAGCCGTGTTTATCGTTTTACGATTCCATCATTCTTTGAGTTCGTTTGAATCAATATATGGGGTATTCCGGGCTAAGGTTTCTTACGAAAGCAGACAACTCAACAAGACGTGTGCGCAAGGAGTCACTAAAGCTGTTTTTATTTTACTTTTTTTTTATTTTTTAGGTGGTGAGCCTTTGTGTGTTGCCCGAACTCGCTAGTCATATGCCATCTGACGTTGCTCAGAGAGTCAAAGACATACTAAAGCAGTGCCCCGGAGGGTCCCTTGGTAAGAACTGATATTTAAGCCCATCACCTTGTGCCTTGGACAGCATAGCCTGAGCTGCTTTTGCGACATAAAAAGCCGACGTAACTAGCGAATGAACTGATATTTAGCCCGAAACCACAGAGTCAGTCCAGCACCATATAGTCCCTCCACCATCGCCTACGTAACGCCAGTTCAACCCGTTTTCTAAGACGCCGCGCTTCAACGCCATGCCAGGAAATGAGAGATATGGACATGGCTGATAAGCTAGACATGTTAACCTGATCAGTTTTGCTACAATGACAGGCATGTACGACGATTGTCGCTTAGTACAATTCGTCTTTAAGGTCCCAAAGAAATATGGAAGAGCAGTTTGATATAGACGAGAGACTTTTTTTAATGTAACAGCAGAGTAATAGGATGCTAGGATACACAGGAGTAGCACTTGGATATAAAGGTGGCAAGGACGTCACAACAGGTTTCGGGGTCTAAGAAGAGTCACTCTCGGGACAAACGGACGCAGTACACACGATTGCACGACGAACACGTGGACATTTATTAACAGCTTTTACAACGGCGAGCTCGCGAGCCGTATCTTAGAAATAAATTAAGTAGCATGCCAAATAATCCAATATATTGCCAATAAAACACACAGAGAACATAACACACGTAAACAACACAACACATACAACGTACCGCGAATGCGGCGTCGCCGACGTTCGACTCCCCACAGGAGTCCGCGGGAACGAGCCGCGGTATCGCCCCTACAAACCTCCCTCGAGAGCCGACCGTCCACGGCCGCGCCAACCCCAAAAGAGGCTCATTGCTGTTCCTCGTGCACCCGCTTAGTCTTGCCGACATGGCGTCGCCTCGACGAGAGCACAGCCATCCCTTGCACGGCGGCAAAAACGCTAACTACGCCGACCCGCGTGCGCCATTAGGTGGAAACGGCTTTACAAGGGGTGATAGCCCCCCCCCCCCCCCAACAAGATATAGTTGAAAGGTGTTTCCATTGTCTTTTTTTTCTTTATTACAAGTTAACGTGCAAACCCCCTCGTTAACACGATGACACTAACCACCTTTTCGTCACTCGTGTGTAAATGATTCAAGATATTTCATTTCAGGCTCCGTCCGTATCCAAAACCATCCCTTGATCCTGCAGCATATTACTGAATACATTAGCCAAAGAGATTGTGTCCAAGCCAAGCCTGAGAATGTTTGGTTCACAGGCGGAGTACTTCATGCTTTTTCCGTGAGTACTTGAGCATCAGTTTACTTTTTAAGCCTTGCAAATCTGCTCTCCGTAATCCTGCAAGGTGGTGGAAAGGTTATGACATAGGTCTACCTGAATGCGTTAGCATCTGGAGAAACGTTTCATGCATCACCGGAGAGACAAAGTGGAGTACTTTATATAAAGGTGTGTGAAACCGACCGTTTTCGTGCGGCAGGACTACAGTACGTTTACTCGCATAACGCTAGTACTGTTAGTAGTGCTTGTTGCTGGGCTAGTTGGTTCATCATAATGAGGGAAATCCTAGACGCCTAAAACATCCCTGTGCTTCTTCGTTCTTGCGGTGTTTTAGGCGTCTACGATTTCCCTAGTACTCTTGTCCTAATACTGGTTCTGGCTCAAGATAATTAAAGGCGATTATAAATGTCAACTGTGCCAACACTCAAGTATTTCTTTCACATTCAGGGCTGATCATCACTTGGTTTTTTTTTATCACGCGTCAGCATGTAGCGTCTCATATAAAACCGGAGACAATGCCATCAATACTGTGTTTTCGGTGTATTCCAGTTTATACAGCGAGATAAAAGCTCCCGAATTCTATGTGTTCCAGATAATACTTGAAGCACTCAAGCGTCGAATCAACGGAAGACTTCCTGGTATCCTTACCTGCGTGCCGCAGTACATGTGCTATTTTGCATCACTGCGAAAACATGGCTACCATGAGGCAAGTTTACTGACCGTATACAGAGCAAATGGGAAGCAGCTTAAACGGGTCATGAACCACCCCTTGGGCTCGGTGGAAGAAACACATCTTACGGAAAGCAGACAGAGCTATGCACAGCTAAGCCATATCATCCAGTCGTGCGTGGCAAGAAGAGTTTAGTAGTGGAGCGCGAAGTTGCCATTCTTTGAGGCGCCGTCTTTTCACACAGAGGCCCCATCAACTGCCGCAGAGCTTGTTGCTATCCGGGAGGCAATAAGATGCATTTCTGGAGATCAACCTCGTACATGGACAATATTCTGCGATGCCAAACCCGCTTTGCAAACCATTAATTGCGTCACGAGACAAGGTCCATATTATATTTTAGCCCTAGAAACTACGGAGCTTCTTCACGTTGCTTCAGCAAATGGCCACCTCGTCACCTTCCAGTGGATTCCTGCCCCCTGCTGAATAATGGGAAACGAAGAGGTAGACGCCGAAGCTAAAAGAGCCTTGACCAGTGGTCCTGAAGTGCGCATTGCGTTTTCACGGCCAGACACGAACGCTCTGCTTCGGTACGTAATGCGTAACCTCACACTTGAGGACTGGACCAAACCGCAGCGACGACACCGGCGATTGCACAAACGGTACCCGGAAATGAGGTTCTGCATGCCTCGTAAATTAAAACGACACAACGCAAGTATGATTCACCTGATTCGTCTTGGTGTGGCATTCACAAGACGTTATGCACATATCATCGGCTGCAGAAGTTAATCCTTAGTGTCACATTATGTGCACATTGTTGCTTACAAACACATACACAAGGCCACTTGCCACTGACTGCTCTCTGGCAGGCACTTAGGATGGCTGGTTATTAGCTCTGAGAACCTTGGGGCTGGGAGTGTGCCATTGTTGAGCAATCCACGACAAATGGTGTTCAACTACAACGTAACGAATATAAAGCTTTAAATGTGTGTAAATATGTGTCAAACTTCTCCTTGCATGCAACTCTTATTATCACTCTTCCCCTGATAAGTATCACATATATAGCGTAGGTTCTGATGATGCACTATAAGAACCGCTGTACTGACGACGAGCTTAACCCGCCACGGTGGTCTAGCGGTTATGGTGCTCGACTGCTGACCCGAACGTCGCGGAAACGCATCGCGGCCGCGGTGGCCGCACTTTCGGTGGAGGCGAAAAAGCTTGAGGCCCGTGTATACTTAGACTTAGGTGCACCTTAAAGAACCCCAGGCGATCGAAATTTCCGGAGCCCTCCACTACGGCGTCCCTCATAATCATATCGGGAGTTCGGGGCGTTGTACCCCAGCAATTATTATTACCACGAGATTTGGCTCGTTTCTTTTGTTACTGACGCTATCTCGCTTACTTAATACGAATTATCTCTTCCTCTTTTCCTCCCTCTTTGGAGAACGTATTGCGTGCATGAGGTCAATTTTCGTTTATCTGTCCTGCTCTCCTACTCGCCATTACGCAGGTATGCTATTACCTAGACGAAGATCGTGGTTGGGTCCACAACACTGATGAGATGCAGAAAGCGTTGGACGCGTCCAAGAACGTGTGCGTCACGAGGTGTATGCTGCTGGTTAACCCTTCTAATCCAACCGGTGAGTCCCACGCAACTTGCGTTGTTACAGCGATCCGTCTTGTTCGTTAGGTAAAATGTGCTCCTTTGCACACCGAGCAGCACCTGCACGTTCAGCTGGCATCCTCTGGTGTCTGATTCATTTAGGCTCTTTCTATTCACGAAAACGTTACAGATTCTTGCGGATGTTATCGTTCTGTACTTAATATGACGCGGACACTGGTTAGACTAGCGGAACTGAAAACGAGGAAAAAAGAGAGCAGGCACAGCAGAGACAGCGAAGTCCTCGTCTGTTTTCTGTTTGTTACTCGTTTTCAGTTCCGCTGCTCGAACCAATGTTAGCTACGAACCAATTAGCTCCGTTGAACACCGCTTTGATGCCGGGGACATTCGCTAGCTCTTCACGTAAAAACAAAAAAAAAAACACAGCATATCCACGGGGTGAATGATGATGAGTGGGGCGAAGCTCCAGAGGAAATCATCGGTAAACGGGGAAACTCTTCCGTGAAATTCGCCCAGTACCTTATATAAGGAGTGTGAAACACCGTGTATATATTAAACATCAAACTTTTATTGTATTGTTGGTTTACGTGGTACCTTCATTATCACCGCATTGTGATCGGTGAAATGCAAAGAGAGTGTCCGCTCCCGAGCGAAAGAGAAAGCGCGCCAAGAGCGAGCGCGTTCCCCGCTCGCCCTGTGAGAATTAACGGCAAGGCTAGAGGGAAGACACGACGCGCGTAGCGTTCCTCTTCGCGGTCCACGACGTGAGGTCGGCAGCATGCCCAACGAAAGCCAACGGAACGCGATCGTGCAAGTGCTCCGGCTTCGCGAACAATGCACGGCGTTTACTGCACATAAAGCGTGTACATATTCCTCTTGCCGCCGTTCTCGTGCCGCCTCGGCCTCCCGCTCTCGTACGGCAGCATCCTCGCACCGCTGCCGTGCCGCTTCGGCCTCCCGCTCTCGTACGGCAGGATCTTGGTGGCGGCGTCACGCAGCTTCACGACGCACTTCTGACAGCGCCATCTCGCATCTTTCATCATCAACTGGATGGATGGATGGATGCTATGAGCGTCCCCTTTATAACGGGGCGGTGACATGTCTGCCACCATGCTCGAAGAAAAAAGAAAAAAACTTCCTTGTTTCATGCTGGCCAAATACCTTATCTACATTGATTAAATCTATGTTATTATACCAAAAAAATTATAAATTCACGGTCTATCTCTCTGCCTCTTAAGGCAGAATGACCTTATTTTTTCCCCCCATTATTTATTTTTGTACTTTATCTCTACTTTTCTGCCACCAATACTCTAACCGTCTCTTACTTATTTCTATCGCGGACGTGTTCAGCTTTCCATTGTTGTCCCTAAAACCCAAGGCTTCATGTAGACTCGTGCCCACACGTATACCTGGGTGAATATCGCCACATTCAATCAGTACATGTTCCATCGTTTTCTTAGTTCCCCCGCAGCATGTGCATTGTTCTTCTTCGTTACTGAATCTCGCTTTATAACTACGCGTTCTAAGGCAGCCCGACCTTGCTTCAAACAGTAAAGCGCTTCCCCTTGAATTATCATAAAACCTTTCCCTCCTTATTTCGTTTTTTCCCTTTCGGTAGTTACTCAGAGCCGGCTTCTTTTCCATCGCTGTCATCCAATAAGTCCTCTCCGCCTCCCTGACCTTCCGCTTAATGGTCATTGTTGCCATATCGCCCGCACTGCTAGCCGTATATTTACTGGTGAGCCTCCTAGTTCTTTTTCTCCACTGCGTGTCAACGCTTTTTCTATACAAATACCTGAAAACCTTCTCTGCCCATCTACTCTTCTTCATTTTCCTCAGCCTCTCTTCGAATCTCATTTTGCTCTGAGCTTCCCTCACTTCAAAGCCTGTCCATCCCATATCACCCTTTACAGCCTCATTTATCGTCTTCCCGTGAGCGCCCAACGCGAGGCGGCCCACCGTCCTTTGATTTACATCCAAGTACAAGAAAACCATACCGCCATCAGTGTTGTTATATGCAATATTACTCGTATACTCACAGCGTCATCTATTGTAACATTCATAAACTAGTATACTCACAGCGCCATCTATTGAGCAATTCATAAACTAGAGGTGGCTACATACTACTAGTGTTGCAAACGCGGGCGGCTAGGCCGCTCCGCAGTGAACGGACAGGCGTCGACCAGCAAAAGACGTGCGTTTATTCGAAGCACGCTAACTTAAAGGAAACGGGGTGGGGGAGAAGGAAGACGGAAAGATACGAGGCATGCGCAGCGTTCGACTGCGCATCAGCAACTGGTGGCTTGCAAGTTGCAGCATTTCCCTTTTCTTAGAATCCATAACGCTCCACGGGTTTTCTTTCACGAGTGGAACGACGTAGCTGGGGTTGAACATCTGCTGCGACGTCCGGCGGTGCTGACTGAAGGGTTGTAGTTCCGTCACTGGGCTGTGCACCAGTTCCCTCGGAGTCATTGTTTGACATTGTAGCGGATGGTCTGTCTGGCATTCGTTTGCGAACTTGGTCTGCGTGACGGTGCACGATACCATTGTCTGTCTCTACAGACACCACTCTTGAGCCCTCCGTTGACTTGACCTTGCCCGGGGTCCACTTGTCACCGGCACCGTAATTTCGAACATACACGGCATCACCTGGCGCGATCGTCCATTGCTCGCAGTCCACCACTGTCGTTCGAGATGCTGGCGGCTCCCTGGGAGGAAAACACATATCAAGCCTTGTTCGCACTTTGTAACCCAGAAGCATTTCAGAGGGGGAAAGTCCAGATTCTTGCGGCGCGTTCCGATAATGACATAACAGCCTCGCCAACGATTTGTGAAGGTCTGTCGTACCCGCCTTCTTCAACCCGTCTTTTACAGTGCGCACCGCGCGCTCGGCCATACCGTTGCTCTGTGGGTGGTAGGGAGGGGTGCGAATGTGAATGATGCCATTTCGGTGCATAAATTCAACAAATTCCTGGCCGACGAATTGCGGACCGTTATCAGAGACAACTGTGCGTGGTAGCCCGAAACGGCTGAACAGGGTGCGCAGCGCATCGACAGTGCTCCGGGATGTTGCCTGCCCCAAAGGAATGGCCTCTAACCATTTACTGTGAGAGTCAACGACTATCAACAGCATCTTGCCCTGAACAGGTCCTGCGAAGTCGACGTGTAGCCTAGACCATCTCTCAAGCGTTTCAGGCCAGCTTACTGGCTTCTGTGCAGGTGGCATTGGTAACGCCTGAACGCAGCTTCTACAACTCGAGGCAACTCTCTGAATGTCGTCGTCTAGCCTGGGCCACCAGAACTTTGACCTCGCAACTGCTTTCATGGTAGAAACCCCCTGATGGGCAGCATGTAGCAATTTCAAAAGCCTCGTTCGGACAACTGAGGGCACTACAACCCGGTGGCCTCGGTACAGCAGCCCCCGATGAACCGAGAGCTCGTGCCGCTTTTTGTGGTATTCTGAAAGGTCTCGCTCGTAGCTACTTGTACCTCTTGGCCAGCCATCGACGACATACCTGTAAACCGCAGCAAGCGTGACGTCCGCTGCCGTCGAGGCTTGTAGTTCCTTCACTGGAATAGCCGGTTCGTCCCACTGGTGTAGCAGGAGCACGCACTCAGTCGAGTCTTCCTCGGCACCGACTTCGTGCTGCAAAGGTTGAGGCAACCGACTCAGTGCATCAGCATTTACGAGCTGTTTACCGGGCTTGTATTGCAGGCGATACTTGTAAGCGCCTAGGAGGAGCGCCCACCTTTGAATTCTTGCCGCGGCCATTGCGGGTGTTTGACGATCTGGCCTTAGTAAGCCGAGCAGCGGCTGGTGATCAGTAACAAGAACAAATTCTCGTCCGAGCAGGTAATCTCGAAACCTTGTGACACCAAATACAAGTGCGAGTGCCTCTCGCTCAATTTGAGAGTAGTTTTTTTTGGCAGCTGTCAACGTTCGGGATCTGAATCCGATAGGCCGCTGCTCACCGTCAATGCGATGGAAGAGAACGGCACCAATGCCGTACGGCGACGCGTCGCATTCTAACAGAAGCTCCCGGTCAGGATCGAAATGGGCAAGCACAGGCGCTGAACAAAGCGAGTCTTTAGCACTCTTGAACGCAGTTTGTTCCTTCGCACCCCACACCCATTTGGCGGCTTTTTCCAGAAGCTTGTACAATGGTGCTAGCATCGTAGACAAGTTAGGCATGAACTTGTTGTAAAACGTTATCAAGCCTAGGAATGAACGAAGTTCACTGACGTTCCGCGGCTCCGGAGCTAATCTGATAGCCTCGACGTTTTTCTCGATTGGGTGTAAACCCTTCACATCGATACGATGGCCAAGATAAACTACGGATGGCTCATGGAAACTGCACTTGTCTAAACGCAGCTTAATGCCATGTTCGCGGAAGCGCTGTAACACCGATCTTAAGTTTCTGTGCTCTCCATTCTTCTCGGACACGAGAACGTCGTCTAGGTATGCCTGCACTCCCGTTAGGCCTTGCAAGATGGTTTCTATGGTTTTCTGGAAAATTGCGGGAGCGGAAGAAATACCAAAAGGCAGCCGGTTGTATCGAAAAAGTCCTTTGTGAGTGTTGATAACTGCCAATTTACGGGAATCTTCGTCCAAAGGTATTTGGTTGTATGCATCTCTCAAGTCTAAGATGCTGAACTGCTCGCCACCACGCAAATTAGCAAACATGTCATCTATCACGGGCAGCGGATAGTGTTCTACATCACACGCGGGGTTTAACGTGACTTTAAAATCGCCACAAATTCTTACTGCCCCATTCTTTTTTAGCACCGGGACTATCGGCGTGGCCCATTCAGAGTGCGATACGGGTGATAAGATTCCTTCGGCCACCAACCTGTCTAACTCGTTCGAAACTTTTTCGCGCAATGCAAATGGAACTTTCCTTGCCTTGCAAAATTTAGGCGATGTTCCATCCCGGAGAAGAAGACGCGCTGGTGGTCCCTTGACGAGCCCAAGGCCTTCTGTGAAGAGGTCTGCGAACTCTTCTTTGATGGTAGTGTCCGTGCTCTTCGGAAGGGTGAGTGCAGCAACATGACAGAGGGAGTGTCCTTCGGCATTCAGCTTCTGTAACAAGTCACGACCACAGAGATTAGGACCATGGCAGCCTAACACCACTAAACTGCACGGAACGGTTGCCGCCTTGTAGGAAACTTGCAGAGGCAGCACTCCGAGAATTGGAAGCTTCCCAAGATAACAAGACAGCTTGATCTTTGATGGCTGTAGCTGTGGCCACTGCTGACGGTGGGCTTCGTAGACGTTCTTCGGTACCACACAGACTGGAGAGCCAGTGTCTATGTCCATCTTTATTTCCACGCCATTCCACTTGAAAACTTCTTGAATGGGTGGTACCAGCGTGCTAGCAGTGGTTACGGACCAAATTTGCGACGCATCACTATCGCTTTCACCACTTGTGCCCGGGACTATCGCGGCCATCGTTCGGTTCGTTGGTTTGTGCTGTTCGCACATCCGTGCCAAATGCCCTTGTAGGCCGCATTTGAAGCACCTGCGCTTGCGAACCGGGCATGCCGTATCGCGGTGACTTGATCTACCACAGCATTTGCACTGTTTTTCATTGTTGTGACGTTCAAACTTCCGAGTTGCCGACTTCTGTTGTTGCTTTAACCTTAGAATCTTTCCTTGCTCTGCTGACGTCGTGCCCATAATTTCCGCATCTTGTTCTGCGCTTTCTGCTGCCAGCGCCAGTAACTCCGCCTCCTTCAGAGTCAATTCTTTTTTCGACAACAACTGCATTTGCAGATTCTTTGATTTCACTCCGCACACTATCCGGTCCCTTAACATCCTTTCCCTCATTGTGCCAAAATTGCAGTTTTGGGCCAGCTTCCGAATTTCTACTATGAATGCATGAACTGACTCGCCTTCCTGCTGACATCGGTTAAAGAACCTGAAGCTTTCTGCAATTTCATGCGGAGTGGGATCATAATAGTCATTCAGCACGTTCACCACTTGCTCATACGTTGCCTTGCTCGGCTTCTCTGGCGCAAGTCTTCCACACAGAATATCGACTATTTTCGATCCTAGTGCGGCTACCAGCAGTGCTCTCTTCTTAGAATCATTAGTAATTTCATTCGCTTCGTAATAAGCTTCAGCTTTGATAAGGTAGGACGACCACTTATCTCTGTCTTCGTTGAACTCCGGTAGCGCTTGACTCATGGTGCTCCGTGGGTCCTTTTTGTCGTCTTGGTCATCCGTGAGAGAAGTTCTCGTCGCCACTGTTGCAAACGCGGGCGGCTAGGCCGCTCCGCAGTGAACGGACAGGCGTCGACCAGCAAAAGACGTGCGTTTATTCGAAGCACGCTAACTTAAAGGAAACGGGGTGGGGGAGAAGGAAGACGGAAAGATACGAGGCATGCGCAGCGTTCGACTGCGCATCAGCAACTGGTGGCTTGCAAGTTGCAGCACTAGTACTACTACTACAGAGGAGGGAACGACCCACACCCTAAGGAGCTTCGCCCCTAAAAAGAAGGGCCTATTTTAGGCTAGCTCTCATGAACTTCAAAGTAGCAGTTAGTTATAAGTACCTAACGTACATCGCTTCTGCGTAACCTGCTGCGCGTATAACAAACAGACACTGGGTTCATCAAAATGCAGAGGCAACTGTGTCGAGGCTCGTTATATATCGGAAGCTAAAGGACAGCGAAATACAGGGAGGTGCGTCGTTGTTTTAAGGCGGAAGCCTTGGATGCCTCATCAAACGCGAAATTTGGCCGGTGTGAACACGAGTGATGCAAAACATCACCACGTGACGACAGCACCATATGACGTCACCATTACGTCACAGATCGCCAAAATATTTCGTGATGTCATCGTGACGTCACTGTGACGTGACTTCTTCACATTACAATATTGCTTGGTCAAAGGTGGGCTGATCCCGGAGGCAGTGCAAGACAAGGTGAGGTGCAGAAATCTTACCATTCCTCTGATCCCGGAGGCGTTGCAAAACCGCGTTAGTTGCAGAAAGCTTCCGGAGGGAGGCTCGGGAGGTTCAATATACTGACTTGGAAGGAAAAGAAGAAGAAGATGGCTTTCGCCTTCGAGTCGACTGAGGCGGACGCATAAGATACCCTGTGAGCTTTTACTTAATGAAGACCAAGAGGCAGGACAGATAGAGGGTTGCCCATCCTAATCATCAAAACAGTCAGGCAGACACTTTACCGAAGAATCGTCACGGAGTACTTAACATTGAGAAATGTTATTCATTGGGCTTATACCAGATGATCATTTCCTACAAAAAGACTTAACCTTCACGATTACCTGCCCGCCAAGCCACAAGGTTAGATGCAGGGAGGTCGAGCTCATGGCCCACGTAATGTGCATTATTCTTCGTAGAGAACAACGCTTGGCGAACGTGGGCACAAGAGCATACAACGGCACTAGTCAGGTGGGCATCAGGTCTCAACGAGTGTAACATGCTAAGTGTACGATGCCCTTAGCGAGGAAAGCTTCCGGCAAAAATAATAATAATAATAATAATAATGGTTGCTGTGCTTCGGGTTGGTTCATCTCTAGACCTGAACTAAACAAGCACAGCTAAACAAAGAACAAAGAAAAGACAGCGCTTGATGTGTAATGTTTGTTTCTATGTGCCTCCTTGCTTTGTCGCTTTGTTTCAGTTCAGTTATAAATATAATAATTGTTGGTATATTACGTCCCAGTATCCCAATATAATTATGAGAGACGCCGTAGTGGAGGGCTTCCGAAATTCCGACCACCTGGGGTTCTTAAACGTGCTGCTCAATCTAAGCACACAGTCCTCCCCCTAGCATCTCTCCTCCTTCAAAATGCGGGCCGCCACCGGGCCAGCAGTCAAGTACCATAACCACAAGAACACCCCGACTGGTTGCAGGTACAAAGAGGCTGTAAATTAATATTCAAGATAAATAATTCGGATGAATTCAACCACTTAATTGTTTAGAAAGCGGGATGGCAACACAGATGGTGTGATGGTGTGTAAATCAGGCTGTTTGATGTGTTTGGTAATTTCCGTGGATGCTGCAGACGGCTCTCGGTATTCGCAGGTACGGTTCTTTCCTGGCAGCAGCTTCAAGATATCATCGTATTTGCACAAAGGAATTGCCTGATAATACTAACCGACGAGGTAAGTTTAAAATATGACAGTGACGATGCTATCATAAAAATTTGTAGAGTTAGCCTGCGGCGATTCCTTCGCAGCACGAGCGCATTCCGACTAATATTGCCGCAGGGCAGATAAGTGAAATCGTATGATTAAACCGTGAGCTACTGACTTCATGTTACCATGTTACGGACCGCCTCCGTCCGTTTTAAGAACGCGTACGAAATCGCGCCACTGGTAGTCGATATGCCGTGGTAAACTCTGCACAATAGCTCGAATACTGACGGACACGTTCACAACCTGATCTTTGATACGAAACTGTTCTCCGGCATGTCTCACCTGTGTCCTGTGCCTAACAGCTTCGATGGTCATCATCCAACTTCGCAAATTGAATGGCTCACATTTTTTCTCAGGCTTCACACGTGCATCTCAGCCATAGATTCCACCTTGATGTTTTATTTCGCTTATTTTCGCGCGGATCGTCGCGAAAGGACCGACCGTGGCTCTAGGCATCGGCTTGCCAGTGTGCCAGAACTTTTGACGGCCGTATACGGCAAGAGCTGTCGTCCCTGATAAGGGATAAGTTGACGGTCCGCGCGCCGATTGTTTCACTCGAAGCACGGCTGAGAGCGCTACAGTACGGCAATGCATGAGAGCATTTGCGTGGTCTTATTTCATATTTGGAGGGCTTTCTTAAAACGCTTGAACAAATCACCACGCAACATGTACTACGTTGCCAGAAAAAAATTGGATCGATTGTTTTGGAGTGCCTTCTACAAGGTAGCGAAACGCACTTGACCATACAGTGAATATTAAAAATTTTGCGTGATTGATCTTAGTTAATAAAATAATTAACCTTAATATAAGAATACACTAACGACGCCACATGACAGCTAACAATATGTCGTTGGTTTCATTCAGTTGCGGTCAGCCACTTTCCTTAAAATTTTTGGTTCCAGTTACGTGAAACATCCTGTCTATATTTTGTGAGCGAGTCTGACTGAATTATGTTCATTTCGCTGGCTCATGCGCGAATGAACCCCCAACTTCGAAAAATCATAAATATTTCACATAACTTGTGCGAATAGCGGTAACCAATCGTTTTTGCATTGATTTCAGATCTTCGAGCACAATATCTACGACATCAGACTTCCTTTCCACAGCGTCAGGAAAGTCATGAACGAGATGGGCGCCCCCTACTCACGGACGCAGCTTATTTCGCTCAATTCGATATCAAAGGGATTCGCAGGAGAGTAAGAAGATTGCGAAAATTTTGCTTTTAGTCGCAGTAAACAGTCCCTTACGTTAAAACACTTTCGGTTTCTTAGGCACCGAATAGACGCCGTGCTATGTTTCAAAAAAGCGACATGCGACATGATAATAGGTATCGACAACCGGTATCACTGTCCCCCAAAAGACACTCATTAGTTTCGTACATGTCAAGTGGTCACAGCGCAGGGTAATCTGGCGACTGCCACCAAGTGGGACAGAGTAGAATATAAAAATACGCAGTGTGTGTGCTAAACTGAATGCCAGATGGAAATGAAGGCGCGACGAAGATAGTGAATCTTACTTCAAAGGTATAACGTAGTGATTTCTATTAGTTCTCTCAATTAAACAATTACCATGCGGAAGGCGCACTAATTACGTGAAGGTCGATTGAAACGCTACCCTAGAAGCCCGTGGTTGCTGGAGGTGAGCACGACGGTGACGGCGAGCACGTTCGTGACGCATAGTGACTGCATCCGGTAAATAGTCGAACAGTCCGTGGTTCTCGTTAGAACCGGCAGAGAGCTGCAATGCTTTGTAGCGCACGCCCGCCAGCTCCAGCAGCTTCGCGGGGCGCAGCACGTGAGCGCAGTGTTTTGAACCCATGGCAAGCAGCGCTCCGCCGGTGCCACCAAGTACCACAGATTAAGCGGTCGTCTATCGCACCTTGTCAGCATGTTTTACGAATGCTCTCACCCTCGCTGTCACCCTCACCCCCAGCAGCCACGCGGTCCGATGTATCGAGTTTCAATCGCCAAGCCCTGTAGTACACCAAAGAAATGCTGCTTAACGCACAATTCCGGCAAGTAAAGAAACAACACTGTACGAACTGTCAAACCAAAAGGGACCCCTTCTCCGCCCCCTTCAAGCACACAGACAAGAATTGACTACAGGCCATTCTGTTCTGCATCGACCGTTGACTACACGTTCCTCATAGCAACTGAATAAATTTTAGTGAAGGACTATATATGTACAGGAACCAACAGTTGCTCATTCGGATTTCTGTTGGTATAGTCAGCAATAGTTTATTCAAGACGCCTGCAGCGGCATTAAAAATACTGGCAGTATGTATAATAATGTTAGCGTTAACCTTAATATTGTCTTCTATGTAGAGCATAGGTCGGCAAACTCACTCGTGAGTCGACTCACTCAGACTCAGATCGGCCCGTGAGTCTGAGTTTGAGTGATTCCGGGTGAGTAATATTTTGCTGAGTCTGAGTCCGAGTAAGACCGGCTGAGGAGGTTTTTAGTGAGTCGTGAGTCCGAGGGAGTTCGGTTGAGGAAAATATTGGTGAGTCTGAGTCCGAGTGAGCCCCTAAACGCAAAATATATTTCTTGAGTGAGTCTGAGTGAGCGCCACCTTTTATTGCCGACCTGTGGTCCTACCTACTCATCTTCACCGTTACTGTCAGCCTTATATTGGCTTACGTATATACTCAAGTCTATTCACGCATAATTGAACGCACTCACGTTCATGCGCCACCTCAATATTCATTGGTCAGAGACGTGAATTGGAAGGGGCTGACATGACCTCCCCCCCCCCCCCCCCCCCGCCAACTCTTTCATGGAAAGTTCTTGATAAAGATATCTCGTTTGAGCCTGGTATTTAATAAAAATGACTGATAACTCGTATTTGAATTAACGTACAAGATGAAAAGGCATATCGAAGAGCACCGATTATTTGAAATATTGGCATTAAGAGCATTGATACCAAGATTAAAAAAAGGTAGTTTTACGCTCATGGACTCATGAGTCGACTCACTCAGGCTCACTCAGGCTCAAGTCAAGCCGTGAGTCTGAGTGAGTCCGGCTGAGTAATATGTTGGTGAGCTTGAGTCCGAGTGAGCCCGGTTGAGGAGAATTTTGGTGAGTCTGAGTCCAAGTGAGCCCTCAGAGCAGAATATATTTGTTGAGTGAGTCTGAGTGAGCTCCAACTTTTTGCCGACCTATGATGTAGAATAATACAAAGAGCGTAACGTCTTTGCATTGCGCGCGCTGCGACACTACACGAGCGGCTACAGTATTAGACACAGCATGCAAAAATATATACCATCAACTTATTTTGCTTCATGTTTGAAAGAAGCGCACATTTTTTTTTAAAGCCAGTTGTTCATAGGCCAACAAAAACAGGCATTTTCGTAAGCATTCTAGGAAGTACTCCCGATGAAGCTGCTACGAAGCGTCTCAACATTCAGAATATGTGAATAATAGAGACGAATGCTGGATTGTTACGAGCTGTATTATTTAGTAGCGGGTCTTACTGGCCATTTATTCAGCGCGTGCTGGCGCTCGTCTTCTTTTTTCCTATTTTCCTACGAAGGGCTGACTTACTGTCCGGTTACATGGAAGCCATCAACCTCGATCCTGTTGACCAAAAACATCTGGAAGAGACTATGACGGGAGTTCAACCGTCGATGATCGCTCAGGTGCGGCCTCAAATGCAAAACTTGCCACAGAAGCCGAGATTACGTTGTTTTATAGTCTTTAGGGAAAGGCACTCCCCACCCCTCTAAAGAATCGGGGCAGCTACGCACTAGCTGTGCGGAGCTGGTGGCGTTGCCCTCCTCCTTTCCCTCCTCTTCACTCTTGCTTGCCTTTACCACCTCTTGCATACAAGACTATGCTATGATTTACCCTCTCACCTCCTCCTTTTCCCCCTTCTCTTCTTTCCTTTTCTACACCTTGCTATACTATACTATACTATACTATACTATACTATACTATACTATACTATGCTATACTATACTATACTATACTATACTATACTATACTATACTATACTATGCTATACTATGCTATACTATGCTATACTATACTATACTATACTATACTATACTATACTATACTATACTATACTATACTATACTATACTATACTATACTATACTATACTACACTATGCTATACTATACTATACTAAAGCAGTCGTAGCCTTCTTACAAGCCACTAGACTGGACGCATGTCTTTTGATTTGCCTCAGCGTCACGAAATATATTCTCATCTGCCTACCTTACCATCGTCATTCATCACTCTTTCGCTCCCCTGTCCTCCCTCCCCAGTGTAGAGTAGCAGGCCAGAGCAAACTATAGCTCAGGCCGACCTCTCTGCCTTTCTGTAAATAAATTCTCTCTCTCTCTTTATACTATACTATACTACACTATACTATACTATACTATACTATACTATACTATACTATACTATACTATACTATACAGGCTACACTTGCTCTCTCTTCTTTGTGTCTATTTCTTTCTATCTCTTTCCCTGTCTGTCTATCTTTTCTCTGTTTCTCTATCTTTTTTCTCTTTCTTCCCTTTATCTCCCTCTATTCCTCTTCCTTTCTATTTCCTTATATCTCTCTCTCTCTCTCTGTACTCGTTCTCTCTCTTTTTTTCTCTCTCTTTCTTCCCTTTATTTCTCTGTGTTTTCCTCTCCTTCTTTCTATTTCTTTCTGTCTGTCTATATCTCTCTGTGTGCTCGTTCTCTCGCCCATCAGATTTATTGCATCGCACGCCGGACAAATTGGCACACGTGCTCTGGCAGCAGAGCACAAGACGAAAAAAACGACGAAGAGAGTGCGTTTAGGTTCATGATGATGATAGTTTCCGGGTGTTGCCACACGGCATAACGAAAAGCTTACCAGCTCCGCGGTAATAAGTAAGTCCGCCATAAGCTCTTGCGTATGGAGGACTTACTTCGCCAGGGACGAAATACAGAAACGTTCCTGCTCATTTATTGGTATTAGTTAAAAGAAGAACGCCAGATTGCAACGGAGAAAAAACTTTATTGAGGTCCTACAAGGAGGCGCTCTCCAGATCGTCAAAATATTTGTGGTCTTTTTCCTACATAAATCTACAGCGTATCGTTGCATTAAACGTTACGGTGGATAACGTTTCGTGAAACGTTACCTATCCATCTGTCAACTTATAACGCAGGTAGCCTTGGACTGCATCGTGAAGCCTCCAGGATTATACGATCCCTCGTACGAATTGCACACCAAGGTAAGTTATGATCTTCTAGAGGAACTTGAGCGAAAATCTACCACGTGATTGAACATATAATGTAATAATCTCATTTAGCAATTCTATTCGGACGTAATTTGTGTTTAATTTACTTCTACAGCTCTAATGGTGATCCGATGATGCTATCATTTAAATCAGCCAACCGGAAACAATGGACGATAATAAAGAAATTAAAAGTGGAAAATTGCAACACTATAAATCTGGGTTCTGTTCGTTCGCTTTATAATGATCATGGTAGAATTATGTCCGCCACAAACACGGGATCATTGACCGCTCGTGAAAACTACTCGACACTCCTCACCTGTGGTTGGATCCCTCGCACTTCTTTAAGCGCATCCATTCTCCGGTGTAAAGAGACCTCAATGTGCAGTACTGACTCGTGCAAAAAGAACGTCACGAATCTCTACGATTTCGATCCGCAATTTCTCATCTATTATATTGCCTCTGAAAACTCCACAAGCGACTGCAGATTAATCGTTATGTCGTATATTGCGCAAATGTGACTTAATTTGACATTGTGTATGCACTTCTTGCCTTTCTCCCCCCCCCCTCTCTCTCTCTCTATTTATATACTTCACATTGAGACTTCCATATTCTTTTCCCCAGTGTAGGCTAGAATATCGGTTATTCATTTGGTTAACCTCCCTGCCAAATTTCCTCGCTTCTCTCTCTCTCTCTCTCTCAGACATAGAGATAATTTATTGGAAGAAAGAGAGGTCAGCCTGAGCTAGTCCGCTCTAGCCTGCTACTCTGCACAGGGGAAAAAGGTAGAGGGGGAAAAAGGAGCGATGAAGGTTGATGATGGGAAGTTGAAGTTGAAGAAGAAGAGGAAGAAGTTATGCTATGGTTAACCTCTATGCCTTCTTCCTCTCTTCTGTTTCCCTCGTTCCTTGTCGTGTACTCTCACTGCATACTCAAAATTTTAAGCACTTATTCTGCATTACAAATAATTAGGTCTAACTGGTTTACGCATTTACTACGTTTTCACTGTTGTGCAACGAGTTCTGTTTGCGTACTAGCCAGCTTCGCAAGTCACCCATCGGCAATCCTACATTTGTCTACGCATTTAGCATGCCGACAAGCACGGGATGATAGAAACGCTGGCCCGTATTAAATCAAGGGCTGTTCAGGGCGTCATATATGCTCTATGACATGTGTAACTGTGGTGGCACACGTCAATGACTAAGTAAAGCAAGGCGCTTAGTGGTTTCCGCCAAGATAACACCCATTGTCTCAACGCGGAACCAATTTCATCGCAGGAGAAGACCTCTTTGCTGAACATTCTAGCAAAACGAGCCAAGTTGGCGGAAAAGAGGCTGAATTCTCTCCAGGGATTTCACTGTGGACCGATACAGGGGTCAATGGCCGCCTACCCTCGCATCAGCATTCCGGTCAAGGCTATCGAAGAGGCACAGGTTAGCGTTTATTGCCTTCCTTTTCAACCTGCGCAACGCCCTTTCTTTCATATTTCTTTTTACTTACTGGCCCACGAAGTGGTCGCTTCTGATTAGACTTTTCTTTATATTGAAAAATGCCGGGCAGCAACGTTGGGTGACTAGTTAAAACAATTAAAGCACTTTATTAGAAAAGGACTGTTAATAGCCTGCAGCGGTTTAACCAAGTCACCTAAAACCTCATAGAACTTGTCCAAGAGGTGCACGCATTCCTGGTGAGCCGACAGCGAAAGGGACACGCTGTCGGCTCAGTGGACTCTTAAACATTTTGTACTCGCTGCACGGAACTGCAGTTCTAAGACAAGACGTGCTGCATACTTGTTCCCCAGCGCTGAATTTTGTCGTGGAAAACCGCAAAATAAATGCGTGCAGCTTTTGGATATGTCTTTTGCAAACATAATCATGCCCGCAGGCAGCCCCAGTGTCAGTACAATAAATGAGGTTAAAAAATACTTTCGAACTTTACGAGCCAAAACCACGATACGATTATCAAGCATGCCGTAATGTGTGACACCGGCTTAGTTTCAAATAAGGAAAATTGCAAAAAGCATGACTACAACTGCTTACGCTTTTATTCTTGCGATGTAGAATGTATTCGTAAAAAAAGAATGACATCAGATCTTACTACATTAACACAGCAATTAACTTATTCAATAGTTTTATGGACGACTCACAGCTAAATATTAACTCGAGTGCGTGGAAAACGTTACTATAGGCTAAGTCTTGAAATTGCTATGCCGAAATTGTAATTCGAAGTTATCGACCATTACAGGGGTTAATGTGATGAGCACTGTGGGCATATTATTTATATAAGAATACAAACGTTGTTTTAAAAGTTTAGAAAACAAACTATATTGTTGATAAAGCCGCTACAGGGGCTACCTTATGTGGTTTCATAGCAGAACGTGCTGCCTAGTTTTGACGAAATACTAGTAGAGTAGAGTATAGATAATTTAAACTGTGGCACACACCCACGCTGGGGGATTGGCAAAGAACCGGGCAGTTCAAGAAAATTATTAAATATTAAGTTAGATTTTGTCTATTTAACTATGAAAGAAGTGAAAAATGAAGCAGAAATTTAAAACATTAAAAATAGATGAATACGAAAGTACAGATATAAAACTTGAGGCGCAGCATTTGAACCAAGAAATAAATCAAATACTAGAAGAGCTAAGACACGAAGATTCACTCTCTTCGTCTTCATGGTTCGTGTCATTTGGTAATGCGTCAAAACTTGGCAGCGTGTTCAGCTAGAAAATATTGCTACCATTCCCGTATCTCATAATAGGCAAATATCCCTCAGCAGATAACAATATAAAAGTGTATATAGTGCTCAAATGTTCCCGCTCTGTTAATTTTTCGTATCCCGTGTGTGTTGCTTTAATTTCTTGCAGCGCCGGAATAAACAAGCTGACGTGTTTTACGCTGAGGAACTGTTGAAAGTTAAAGGCGTCAGTGTGACACCTGGTTCTGCATTCGGAAGACTTCCTGGAAGGTATCATATAAGGTAACAAGCTGCACATTTATCAAAAAACGAACGACTGAACGTTCTCCCACAGGAATTCTTAGTTCGCGACGGCCCCAGTCACTTCCCCGTAATCATCATAAACAACCAGGACACCAGCGTCATAATCAGCCCATTTTATGTCCACAGCAGGATTAAGGCCTCTATCTCCCAATGATCTACCCGGTCTTGCACGCGTTCCTTCGTTTTTAGGCCTGCAAATTTCTTATAGTTTCAAGCCCTACTGAGGGTGGAAAAGGGTTCGGTGCACCTAACCCTTTGTCATCATCAGCTTCTTATCCCTTGGTATCCATTGCGTTGCTCTGACTGTCCACCGGTCAACTGCATTACGCGTTACGTAGCCCGCTTAAGTCTCTCTTACTTTTTTCTCTTAATGCGACTTAGAATATCGGCTATAGCCCTGTTTGTTCTCTGATCCACTCTGTTGTCTTCTTATTTCATAATGTTGCGCCTACCACTTTCCGCCCACCGGGCTAAGTCGACTTCATTGCAGCGTTCTTTTTACGTAGAAGCACGGTGTGCTACAATATTCTTATTTTTTTTCAATGAGGACCTCGTACCAGTACGAAAATTTGACGTGAAATTAATGTTTGTTACTAAATATGCTTTTGTACGGCTCTTTTCATGGACTGTGAAGTACAACCGTTCGCGTCATCCGTGAACTTAGAAGTTCTATTTCGTTCTTTTAATGTAATGTTCGTCACCTGCCATAATACTGACTATTTCTGCGAACACACTCGTTGTGATGTCAACAGGCGTTGTGGGTGTAATGACTGAACAATAAACTAAAGCGGTGTAAATAAATTCGATGGCGGTATGTGGAAAACAGCTTTAGCAAATGTGTATTATACATCTCATGCTTAAAACGGTTAGTCAGACTATTCACAAGATACGAAAAGTGCGTAAGGAAAGCGCCAGGCTGTTTCGAGTGGGAATACTTTAGCATCGAATCAACTAGAAGTATGAGAGGGAAGCCACTGCATTATATCGAATGCAGCGCAAAATATTTCTATAGCCGGTTACAACCTAATCATAAGTACAAGCTCCGCCAACAGAACCGCCGCGCTTGTCAATCACCAATGTACGAGAGCCGTGCGAGCTGGTTTCATTTCGAACCGTAAGTGCGTTTTCTGTGCTAATGTAAATACCACGCATATAGAAACCTAAAGGTTCGTTATTCCTACCTAAAATATGACGTTTGGCTGAGCACTGATGTAAGCACGCCTGATGAAATTTGCCGGCATATTCAAGTTTTTCGGACTCAACACCGGCGACACGAGTACGTCTCTGTATGGGAACACCAACTATCTGAAGCACCCGAAAGGTGCTTGACGTCATGGAGATGAGCAAACGTGATTGGATCGAACGTCTGTGTAAATTCTCTCTGGGTGGGCGAATGATGGCCGTAGGCGGAGCTTCTATTTATTAATAGGTTATAAGCAATTATTTTTAAATCTCCTTGGTTGTAACCGAGTATAGTTCCTAAACAAAGTGTATGAAGAGCTTACATAGAGATTGTTTCAATAAAACAACGCATTCCATGCTCTCTCTCTCTCTCTCTCACTTCCGGCTTAAGTACGAGCACAGTAAAGAAAAAAAATGGAGAAGGAATGGGGGGGGGGCACTTAGAGCTACATTGACCGTCCAACTGAAACTAAATATACGAGTAATTCAGACAGTGTATTTCGGTACAGCATAAGTCTTTAACTAAAGTAAAAAACAAATATAGAGATGCATTGCTTCACACATAAACACTCTTCATACGCACTGCGAGTGAACCACCCTTACTTTCATTTTCGTCGTCTACAAAGGCCTTCTCTTTCTTCAACAGGATCGCTATACTATCGCCAGAAGACAAATTGATGGAATTGTTTGATCGTCTAGAGACTTTTCACAAGGACTTGATGGTCAAATATGCGTGAAGTGAATGGAATATAATTCGACCACGGAAAGCTTCTGTTGCACAGAATAAATTAATTTCTTCAAATGGTGTTTCATCCGTGCGTCACGGGTCAGTGTCACCGCTCCGAGCGAGAGTGCCACCTCTCACTCGCTAGATTATGCATATACTGTAAAACACAATTAAAAGGGTACATTTCGATTAATTAGCTTATGCTGGGCGTACTCATTCCTGCCAAACAAGAAGATATGTAAAAATCTCGCTAGCTGTAAGAGAACATAGTCTTTTTCGAACGAGTCCCACAGCTCTTTTTCATCTTGGAGCGGTTTGCGCGCAAATGAGTTCACTGAGGCAGATGTAGATGTAGATCTTGAGGCCGTTGGCTCACAACCACCCTGGGAGTTAGCCAAGAAACAGACAGTAAAATTTAAATAAACAAAAATAAAACAGAGGCAATGCAGCCATGTTCCACGGCGTTTCTCATCCTCTGCTTCGCACGTACACCGCAAGCTGGGACCACATAGGAAACGGCCCGCGCGCATAATCTGAAGGTCGTTTCTGCCAGTATGTCCGATTTACTGAGTACAGTGGGGTACAGGACACAAAGTCCCACTAAAGCAACTCAACATTCAAAAGATCAATGGCACGATAAGAGGCCATACTTTTCATCTAAGAACTCTTCTAGACATTTCTGCGGAAGCTAGCGTATCTGCACACAAGACCATATACAATATATGTGTTTCATAAAGACTACT
Organism: Rhipicephalus sanguineus; assembly: GCF_013339695.2. Taxonomy (NCBI): domain Eukaryota; kingdom Metazoa; phylum Arthropoda; class Arachnida; order Ixodida; family Ixodidae; genus Rhipicephalus; species Rhipicephalus sanguineus. The sequence continues at coordinate 72,653,567 of NC_051179.1, read as the reverse complement.
TTGACTTCTGCAGACTGGTGTCCTTTTACTTATAGAAATTGATAACCTCAATGTAAAAAAAGCTGGAGCAAACTTCCTCTTCAATTTATCGAACGTTCACAATGTCCTAACACGTGTGTTTCTAAAAACACACGTATATATGGATAGAGTTCCTTATCATCGGCACGGTCATGTTCCATTTGCTACCCTTGACCAGGTCACAACTACCACCTGCTGCAGGTCAGAGTTTGTTACGAAGGTCACAACACTACCGTAAGTCTCCGTCAAACACTGCTACTTGCAGAGTCCTCCCGGAATGCAACGCGATCATTCACACTACGTCCTTGAATTGAGAAAAAACAGCATTATTCCCGACAGTTATTTTTGATTATTTGATTAATTTCTGCGAGAGGATCCGCGACTACGTTACATTGAGCCCGACAACCCTATTATTGCATGCCCTAAGATAGCAAAGGCTTGCGCGCGCTGCGAATGAAATGTGTGTTGTCTGTTTTTTTTTTCTGAGTTCGCGGCAATGGTAAAACGTTTCTGCACGGCGCGCGCGCGTGCGTGCGTGTGCGTGCGTGCGCGTGTGCGTGCGTGTGCGTGCGTGCGCGTGTGCCCGCGTGTGCGTACGTGTGTGTGTGTGCGTGTGCGCGTGCGCGCGCGCGCGCGCGTGTGGGGGTGTGTGTGTGTGTGTGTATGTGTGTGTATGTGTGTGTGTGTGCGTGCGTGCGCGTGTACCTGCGTGTGCGTCGTGTGTGTGTGCGTGTGCGTGTGCGTGTGCGTGTGTGTGTGTGTGTGTGTGTGTGTGTGTGTGTGTGTGTGTGTGTGTGTGTGTGTGTGTGTGTGTGTGTGTGTGTGTGTGTGTGTGTGTCGGAATGTCCATAAACAACATCCATTGCAATAAAAAAAAGCTCTCATGAATTTCGACAGACACTGATTAAGGACGGCTAAAGCGCCCGCTTGAAAACAAATTTAAATGAGGAATGGCGCGTTGTAATTAATTTACGTGTAATTAATAATAATATTTGGCAATATTGTAATTAACCGATTACGTTTATTACTCGGTGACGCCCCTGCAAGTTACTTATGTGCCTTTATTAATGGATCAGATTTAAGGAGTTACATCATTATTGCCCACAACATATCAGAGGCAACTTAATCTTGGTCGCTTGAATGAGATAGGAGCTGCAGGGACGCCCTCGTATGTGCAATGGGCAGCCTCACGGTCGTGCGTGTTTGCAGAGGCAAACTCGGTTGCTCTGTATTTGTTTCCTGAACATCACAATGCACCACACATTGGCCGAATAATCAAACCAGCTTAATACGGGTCACTAGTGCTATCCACTTCGTCTTTCCATTAGTCACATCGGAGGAACCTCCAATGAGGGAGTCCGAGTATTAACAACTGGTACTGCGAAAATGTAACCAGTATCTTGCGCGCGAAGCGCTTGTACATGTTACGAAACCTTCATTCACTTCAGCGAGCACATTGAGCGAGTTGTCAGTGTCGCTGCTGATGTCTTCAAAACATGGAATGATGACCAGCGAACATACTCGGGGACAATTGTTACTAAAAGTGAACAAAATCTTTCGCCTGTGGATGATGCAGTTAGGTATATAGTCAGGTCAGCGTATACTATTTGCTGCAGGCGTACAATGTTAATAACATTTGTGGAGGGAAAGCAACATCAGAGCTATTATTTTTCGGTAATTGCACAATTACTTCACCGGGGCAGGAGCTCGTGCCTGTAATAAATAACATATAAAAAAGTAATTGTAATCAGTTACTTTTTCTCCTGCAACCTGCACGATAGATGGGTTTGAAACAATCATTGTGTTCCAAACCCATCATTATGTTTCAATCCACTGCGCATCGGCACATCATAAAACAAGTTTTAAATGCGAAGCATTTCTAAACGAACCTAAGGCCCTTCGAGCGTTTCTATCTATCTATCTATCTATCTATCTATCTATCTAGCCGCCTACGTCTGGGTGTTCTCATGATCACCTCTTTAACATGGTGTAGATCTAAATTGGCATGGGAAGGTAACAGGGTTTGACGAACATGGCTGTCTGGTCATGACATGAATAACGTGAAAACCCTGTCGCGTACGTCGTCAAACCCTTTCCTCTGGACACATGTGGCACATACTCGCTTACCACGGGCCGCGGTATGCGGGTATGCGCCACCACAGATGACTGACAGTTTGTATCTACCGAGGAACAAGGAGAACCGACATTGTTAATTTAGATGCGAGAGCGTTAAGAAGAACCGACATCGGTAGCGTTGACCCGACGAATACAAAGAATAAAAATCAGTATCCAAGCAGGAATCGAACCCAAGTGTTCTGCGTGGCAGTCAGGTATTCTACCGCAGAGCCACGCCAGGTCTTGTAACTGCTTTGGAAAGAGACGCTATGTAGGCGTAATGTCGGTGCAACGTCAACTGTGGTTGCAGTGCTGGCTGTCCAATTTTAAAACAAAACAATAAACATTACATATGTGCTTCTATGACACAGGCATCATGTCGGGTTCTGCTTCCAGTGTTGGTTCCGCTTTTATAGCAGTCTAATAAACATTACATTTGTATTCCTATCATTCAGCAAGCTATATTCAAGTGTTGCTCGACCCCGGAGGAACAAGCTAACGAAAGTTACGTATGATATTCACATCATCGCACCGGAAAGTGCACTTCGTTTCGATAATACTGATTCCTTATGGCCTAACGTGAATGCTGACGTTACGTCAGAGCATAAGTCACTCTTTAAACGCCAGGGTAGTCGACGTTCCTCGTAAGCCCGCGATGTGCACAGAACTACTACACTTTCAAAAACAGGTCGATCCACCTCGTGACGCTTGGTTCAAAGCCATAAAATGCAGTATAGAGAATTACTCGGCGACTCCATGCTTCGCATGAAACCGATTCCCACAAGGCGTGGAATCTGCCGATTTTTTTTTTCTCGCTGAGGTCTCACTTTTCGCAGTCGAACTGCCAAAGCTGACTTCGAACTGAACGTTTGATAGAGGCTGCTGCGACTTAAAAAAAACAACAGAACTACATCCCACACGTGGAGACAACCGTCGTTCGCAGCAGCCTGCTTTGCGGTGTCGCATGTGCTTGTGCGCGACATTTACTTATGCATATTGTTTTCGCATTGGAATGGCCAACAGTGGGTCATGCAGCTTTCGCGGCTGTGTGGAGGCAGCTGAACACATTATGTGCCACTGCCCATCCTACCAAAGTCAACGACGTGCTCCGGAAGCTAAACTCCGCCGCCTCGATGCAAGACCACTTTAGGAGAAAACAATACTCTGGCACCTTCGCCTACGCTTTCGTACGTGCACAAGGTCACAAAAGCCCTATTGTGCTTACCAAAGACGACAGCTCTTCAAGAACGTTTGTGAGCTCCTAGCGCGTGTTCGTATACGGTGCGTTCACACCAACTTTCCATTTGGTATTTTTCTAATTTTCTTTTCTTTCTATCTTATCTGTTATTCCCCCTTTCCCATTCCCCAGGCGAAGGGTAGGCAACCGAACGCGTGCTTGGTTAATCTACCTGCCTTTCCACTTCATTTCTCTCTCTCTCTCTCTCTCTTTCTCTCTGTCTCTCTCTCTCGCTGCTGTTAGGCAAGGGTTTGTTGCGCCCTTCTCTCTCTGGAATTTTGTTTGTTTCTGTTGACATTGCAGCGTAGAGCGTCTGCATTTAATACGATTCTCACAGCATATTTCAACGTAAACAACACCAGATGACGTTTGCTGCAAAAAGTTGAAAGTGTACACCGTGCGTGCGCGTGACGTTTCCCTCACCCGTTGCACACTAATTAGGACATTTTTTCCCCGTAAGCTGTAAATAGCGGCACCGCCAGCTAAGAAATATGGAATGCACAGCTGGCGGCGCGGTCTTGTGTAACCTGCATGACAGCACAGCTCCGGGTAGCCTTGAACGAACAATAGGCTCGCTGTCGGGAGCGCGACCAAGCTGTGCCATTTACGTGTGGCTGCCACAGGAGTTCAACTTGAGCATCTGTGTACCGTAAAAAAGAGAGAGAGAAAACAAGCAACCAACTACGACACTATAAGATCTACCGCATCAGCCAGCATTTTGCGGCATACAGGCATTCGAAAAGGAATACCTCCCAGAGCATTGCCAAGTTCAACCATGAACGACAAGGCGGTTTCAATGAGAGGCAACGACGTTCCAGTTACGCGCCTTGGTTTCGCACCGTACCGGGTCATGCTATCTATGATACGTGAAATCGAAGATAAGCTCAAAGAGGTGAGTGCCTACTCAAAGGCGTGAGCGTTTTCAATGTTTTGCATCTTCTTTCAGTCGTTACAGTTTACAATGGTTTGCACTTTCTAATATTTCCATCATGTCACGTAGATATTAGAGTAGACGTAATTCGTTCTTACAAACAATCCTCGTTGTTTCGGGAAATATTGTCGGCTATTCACTGTCTGCGTTTGAATATCCCCAATTTTGTAGCTTCTCAAGCAGAGTTCTATTTTTGACAATTAGGCGTCAGCAGCACCACGTCGCCAATTTATGACGTTCTGTGCATAACGGAGGGATGCCTCGTCAGTTTTTGAAGATTTACGGTAGTGTTTAGGACGGATCATATTGATGTTCTTTAACTTACAGCGGCTTCCGATCGATTGGCCCTTCACTATGCACGTCGCTCACGTTGCGGGGTTTTAAGCACTTAAAAGTGGAAGCGAATTACGTCTCTTGAGATACAGTGTCTAATTCGTGATTTGACTGATAGTAGTCTTAAAGGTGCTTCGCTTCTTTCACAATAGCGGCCGCTCTTCATTCCTTGCGATACCATGGAGCCCACTATGACGTGCCTTATGGTCATATCATCGCTTTGAGGCATAAAACTCTAGAAATAATTGCACTGTTGTCCTAACTGTTTACTTGGATGTTTGATTGATCGATTGATTGACCGATTAGTCAATATTAAAGCTTCTGCAACTTTTTACGTGAGCCTTTTCAAAATTATTTGATCGCCAAATTGCATTCTTTTCCTCCGTATCATTGCCGAGACTGAACAACTTGCTTCTCGTGCTTTTTATAATACATGGGTTGTTCGCTCACCAGTGAAAGGTGTGTTTTTTTTTGTTTTTTGGCTGTGCGCATATTTACTTCTTCAGTTATGTTATTTACTTATTTGTACTGCAGTCAATCATAGGCTATCGTAGGAGTGCCGACAATGGTACATGTCAATAGACAGAAAATCGGTCTTGAGCGAAGAGCGAACAATTTCGGGTAATTCTTTCAACGTTATATTGTTGAGGGAAAATAGCTATATTTTAGCAATTAAATGCAATATTGGAAAAACACTAAGGTTGTGCGAGCTACAAGTTCAGAAAGGCTCAACAAACTTAAGGCATTTATCTGAGTGGGTACAGCCTCAAAAGTTAAGGTGCGCATGAATTTTAATCTTTCGTTGAGATGACGTCTTGCCACACTGGTTAAGTTTAGAATAGACAGATTAGAAGTGGAAAAATTCCTATCGTAGTGGCAGTAGACAAAAAGAACGGCTTTCCTTTGTACGGACTCAATCTTGTTAATATCATTTTTGAGAAATGAGTTCCAAACTATAGATGCATATTAAAGGGATGGGCCTACTAGTGTTTAGTGTGTGAGACCTACTGAAAGAACGCGAGAAAAATTATAGTAATTGTTCGTGTGTTACGTCCCAAAACCAAGATACGATTATGAGGGACGCCGTAGTGGAGGGCTCCGGAAAATTTGGCCAAGTACGAGAAAAACGAAACTGAAACGCTCAGCGAACGTCCTTAAAACGGTTTTGGTGAAGTACAACTGCCACTTAGTGCCAAGAAGTTGGCAACTTGATGTGGAGCCAGCGACACAAGTCACAGTCATTCGCAACATCACCTCAATAAATCAATGTAGCCTGATCAGGAACATTGCTAAGTGGCGGCGCATAAGTAAGGCCCTGTTTGTCATTTCGCGCGTAAACGTAATCCCAGAGCTCTTGCGGCAGTTGCCGTTACCAGCCCTATTATCATCTTAGTAGTAGGCCTAATACTTCACCGCTTTTCTCTTCATAACCAGGGAAAAAGCCTGGGGTTCCCATACTTGATTCGTGGAGATATCTCCGACGGCCAGCGGATGGGTCTCACACCCATCACCTTTCTAAGGCAGGTGAGATTTCACAGCTGAGACGCAAATATGTGATGTTATTACATTTTCTTTAAAAAACGTGAACAAGCGTTGTGAATGTGTCTTTCATTATCACTAAGCCGAATTACCTCGCTACTTACTCATGAATAAAAAAAAGCGATGGCGTCACTCGGTCAAATACACATAATCGCATATAGCTGAAGCGAAAAAGACTGATGCAGTGGGAATTCCGTTGCATTACACCGCCAATTTATGAGAAGGACTTGAGCCAAATCCTTGAAAGCATCCTTGAAAGCCAAAACCTTTAAAGGAAGGAGCGGGTACTTTCGGGCCATGAATTATATTTAAAAAGTAGAATACTTAGCGAAATGTGTAATTAAACATTCTCTCATACCGTGATTGTTTCGTACAGGTGGTGGGCCTGTGTGCGCTACCCGAAATCGCTAGTCACGTGCCATCTGACGTTGTTCAGAGGGCGAGAGACATAATAAAGCATTGCCCTGGAGGGGCCATTGGTAAGAACTGATCTTCACTCTAGAATTCTATGACCCCGTTGTCATCACTGCGCCCATTCAAGTGCTCTCCGCGACGTCATGCGCAAATGCGATCATTCAGGCATGACATTAAATAAATTTTCAGGTGGTGAGACACACATACTTCACTGATAAGCTTCACTATACGTCACACATTAACCTGGCTACGCCCTATGTTACTCCGGACACGTAGAGGTCGCTAATGACAAATAAAACGACTCGCCTTCAAGATATCAAGCGGCTGAATTGAAAAGCTATGAAACAGAAAAGTGGGAGAGCAGATTAAAATACAAAACAAACACTGCGCGAAATAAATGCGGACAATAAATGGGGACAAAAATTCTCTTTGTTCTATTCTGGCTAATTTTTCTATTGTTGTTCTGTTCTAACTAGTTTTGAATGTGCTGATTGGAGAGGAAGAAGCAGTTAACGTGCGCCTCGTCAATGCTCTCAGGAGATCATGTCCGCATTCTATGCAAAGAAGTTTTTATGCACAAGTTGACGGCTCGTATTTGCCGGCTAACCATCTAGTCCATCTTTACATAGTCGAGAGTACAAATGCACGCCGAAATTCGATGAATGCATTGTTTTATACTGGCGCTGGAAGGAATAGATTCGCCGAATGGTCCAAAGGCTTTATTATAAGCTTTCGTGGAAATGCTTTCAAAGCAAATAAAGTGTGGTGAAAAAGACCAGCCACAACGTCCGCCCGTTCAAAATGAAAAAATGCATTCAGTGCTTCCACACCTACACAGTGTGTCCTTCAAGCTAAATAAAATACGGCAACGTGCTGGCGTCCCGGTATTGGCTGAAAAAACATACGGCATTGTGCTAGCGTCACGGTGTTTTTTTTTCCGCTTCGGTAAAATAACCGAGGCTTTGCAAGTTTGCTTCACATGCTAACCCTGGCCGTTGAGCTGTAACGCACAGAAGGCGCTTTGTGCTGCGCACCACTGCCATGGTGTATTTGATTCCTTTTCCTTTTGGGCAGAAATATCTGGGACAAACCGGCAGATGCGTGCACGACCGCTTAAGGGAGCACCGTAAACATCTGTATAAAACGATTCAAAGTATTCATTGCCGTCAGTGCGGCTGCGTGCCCTACTTTCACAAAAGCGAGGTACCGTATTTGCACGATTATAACGTGCATCCTTTCTTTTTTCCGTTAATATATAGACCTCAAATTTATGTGCGCGTTGCAATCGGGCTGAAAAGCGAAACAGGCATCAAGTTAATTTTTTTTTTCGATTTTCCTAATGTAAAATTACCTGCGCGTTACAATCAGGCGCGCTGGAGTACTAGCTAAGCACAGTTGACATCTAGAGAGTGAGATCATGGAGGTAGATTTCAAACGGAATTTTAATACCTCATGCGTCAGTTCTTCATGGAGTTCAATTTCGGCTCGAGCAATAGCATGTCTAAATTAGAGGTATGCACGGGCTCCGGGTAGCCCGAAAGCCCGAGCCCGACCCGGCCCGCGGGCCGGGCTCGGGCGGCCCGATGTATTTTCACCTCGGGCCCGGGCCGGGCTCGGGCTACTTGGAGTTTTATCGGGCCGGGCTCGAACCCGGCGCAAAGCCCGACTCAAGCCCGAAATATAGAGAATGAGCGGGAATTGTTTTCCAGCACGCATACAGCGCCTTTTCCGCGACCGCCCTTTACCGCTTTTCCTTTCCATTCGCTACTTTAAACAAAAAGAGAGCAGGTAAAGCAGTGCCTCTGTTGCACTCCGACAAACAGAGAAGTAACATTACCTGAGCTAGTGACGGCGCCACGCGACTATTCGCGTTAGATTTAAAGCCAAATCCCATATGAGTGAAAATGCACGCGACAGCGACCCGACGTAAATCGCCTTCGTGCAAGCTGACGCTTGCATGGGCATACCCCATACACGTGACGGCTTTGGCGAGCGAACTCCATTGTCGCTGTCATGAGGCCGTCTGCTTGTAATTTGTAATCTGTCTAATAGAGACTGTTCGTCGTGTGTCGTTTGATCATACTTGATATGCTCAATAAAATTGCATATTACCGGAAAACGATGTTTTGTTTTCGCAGCCAACCTTCAAAAAAGCCGGGCCGGGCCGGGCCGGGCCGGGCCGGGCTCGGGATTATGTTTTCGTACGTCGGGCCGGGCCGGGCGGGCTCGCAGCCCTTTGCCGTCGGGCTCGGGCGGGCCTTCGACAAAGTCAGCGGGCCCGGGCCGGGCTCGGGCTCGGATATACGGCCCGTGCACAGCTCTAGTCTAAATCACGTATGAATGGCAAATATTTCTTGGGCAGTGTCAACATGTGGATATTAACCCTTACGAAGCTATACATATTGCTCCACATGATGTTTCTTCTTCTTGTTTTTTATGACCATTCGCGTGTTGCGCATGTCGGTATTGTATCAATTTGCTTCTTTTTATCACCACCAATAAACTGTTGTAAATCAGTCTTTATTTACCCCCATTATATTGCGCTCTGTTTATTTTAGAATCAATTACCAACACACCGACACTTCCACACTAAACAGCTTGGGATAGATGCAAGTCAACTTTTTTTTATTAGCTGTGGTAAAACGGAAGGCTAGGATAGACGGATAAGACTACTTCAAGACAACAGGGTCATGACTGAACGCAGTCCAGAGGTATTTACATCGCTCTTTCTTTATTTTTTATTTAATAGGGTGGGCTGACGTAGCGCCAATATTGAAGAGAAACCTACACGGTTTTTTTTTTAGACAATACATTTTTTTTTATAAAAATGCTATGACAGCCGGACCTCTGCCGTCTTCACAAACGATCTCCACGTCGGAAGAACTTTGCCGCACCTAAATTAACATTCAAATGAGTAATTAACAAACATTCATTCATTGTCATGTGACCGGAAGCTCACGTGAAAATTTTTGAAAAAAGGCGCGTCACAGCAGAACATGGTCCGGAAAAACGGCAGGCCGTTTCAAATACATAATTGGACCGCTTATTCTTTGCGCTTGGTGTGTAGTGCTTATCTGTTTCTTCGTTAAACTCGAAATAAGCGCAAAGAACTTGGTTTTCCTGGGTACAGCACGAAAGAAACACATAAGCACTACACATCAAACGCAAAGAACAGCAGCTCCATTTGGGTATTTGGGACCATAGAGTATCCTACAGTTATCTAGAGGGAACTCTGGCGCTGCGATCGCTCAGCCACCATAGGAATGATGGATAGTACACGGATTTGTATAATCTTCGTGCTTGTGGCTTCGAACGCACTTGTGGCTTTCTTTATTGCTGTGTTTTGCCGTTCGTTTCCGATGAAAGAATAGACCGTTGTGAACTTCGTGACCAGATTTGAATTGATGAGCCTAAAGAGGTTAAAGTGGTGAAGTGGAACTGCTGACTTTTGCTGAACTTTGTTTTGCGACAAAAGCGGATGTAGGCTACGCGGAGCCAAACGGAGCCGAAAGAAAGATGTTGAGACAAATCCGTGCACTACCCATCATTCCGATGCTGGCTGAAGCGCCCTGCGTTGCAGCTCCCGTAGACACTAGTGCCAGAGTTCCCTCTAGTAAATATTGTAGGAAACTCTATGTTTGGGACGACTTGCCGTGTTTCCTGACCTTATTCTGCTGCGACGCGCCATTTTTCAAAAATTGTCACGTGAGCTTCCGGTCGGTCAGGTGTGACAGGGATGACGGATTGCCCGCGCCCCGTGCGCTCAGTTTCGGTTTCGCCTAGATCGGTGCCTTGAATATCGGTGATCATTATCTCAAATTATGTGCGTTTTTCGCGATTTTTAAAAAATTGGCATGTCCGAAATTGTCACGTCCTACAACTCTTCCATATAAACAGTGGTTCAATACTCATTTGAATGTAACTTTAGAAGCGGCAAAGTTTTTCTGCTTCGCAGTAGAGTTTGTTTGCGAAGACGACAAGGGCCCGGAGGTCATAACATTTTTTATCAAAAATCTGTATTGTATAAAAAAAACACCCTGTATAACTCCAGTATTATCCGTAAGACGGTACTCAAGCCTATCCCGACGCTAGACATATCAAGAGCGAAGCCTGTTGACCAATGATGCAGAACGGTTGCTAACGGAAAAGCTCTTTTGATATGGCCCTTTTGTTGTCGCCTGTCACGTCTGTACAATTCAAGATGCTTCGTTTCAGGTGCCATCCAAAACCAAGACCATCCCTTAATCCAGCGACACATTGCTGAACACATCAGCCAGAGAGATTCTGTCGAAGCCAGGCCTGAGGATATTTGGGCTACAGATGGAGTAACTCACGGGGTCACCGTGAGTATCTTAGTGCTGCCATTCTTCGAAGCTTGCTGCAGTGCTCGTCCTGGCACGCTCATCCAGTGAACAGTATTGTGGTACCATAGTTATTCGAAAATGCCGTACCAACAAGTCCGCCTTGCAACTTTACTCCAGTATACAGCCTTTTGCGTGCACTTTATTATGCCATTTCTAACCGTCCTCAAATGATTTCAGCTTTGGGGGGTCTCCGCAGGGTTTCAAGTGCATTCGGATAATGGCATCTATTTCAGAAATTTAAAGATAGGGACGACGTGCTGTTCTACCAGAAAAAGACAATACCATGCGTGCACTTGCAAAGAGAAATACCTTATCAAATGATTATTAATGAGAACTAAAAGACAATACAGTTCTCATTAATATTGTGTCTAACTAAGAAACGAGGCCTTAAAAGTAATCGTCTTTCCTTATCAAATGATGCAACATCTTCACGCATTGTATAGTGTGGGATTATAGGGATAAACCTTCTGATGCCTTTATCAATGGCGAACAATGAAAACGCAATACGGGGCTCTGACACAGGAAACGCCGGCAATTAAGTATTTCTCAAGGCTAACAATGCAGTCATACGTAGGCACAGAAGTCTTCCGTCGCTGTGGTCACTATTCTAATGCGTTTGCACTATACGAAGGGCAATGTAAAAAAAGAAGTTGTTTGAGCTTATGTAAAGCCGACCATTTGCCTGTGATTCGCTCACCATATTTTCTCTCTTAATACCAACAATGTTGACTAGCGTTGGCTCGTGTCGCCTAATTTTGGTTAGGAAGGTAATTAAAGGTGATTAAGAGTAAATAATGGTAATGGTAACGCATCTCTCTCCCGTTAGGCCCTAACGTCTACTAAATGTTTCTTGTGATGCGCCAGCGAGTATAGTTTGACATAAGCCCCGTTTCAGCGTCACCAGAAGTTTCTTCGTCGTATTACATATTGTACAGTGCCTTCGATGTATTCCAGACCATACTTGAAGTACTCAAGCGCCGACACAACGGGACAACGCCTGGTTTTCTTACCTGCGTGCCGACATACATGGGCTATTTCACATTGCTGCGACAATATGGCTATCATGAGGCAAGTTCACTTATTGTATACAAAGCTATTTTGAAGCTTCGAAAAACTGGGAATACCTCTGAACACTCCATTTCTTACATTATCCAATCACGAAGTCCTATGTCCAGGTAGATAGAAAGCAAGGAAGGCAGGGAGGTTAACCTGACGCACGACCGGTTCACTACCCTGCACTGGAGGAGGAAGGAAAAAGTAAAGGGAGAAGGCAGGAAGGTTGATAATAATGATGTCTGTGTCCTTGCCCTTTGAAACTGGCGATGTACAGCATAGCCCGGATCAGACCTATAAACGCTACACAAAAAACTAAACAGAAAAACTTCAGGTTGCAACCCTACATTGGGGGATTGGGGAAGGGGAGTAGAAATATGAGGAAGAGAGAGAGGGGGGAGGAAGAGAAGAAGAAAAAAAATCACAGCATATCCACAGAGTGAATGATGATGAGTGGGCGAAGCTGCGGAGGTTCATCGGTAAACCGTGAATCTTCCGTGAATTCTGCCCAGTACATCATCACCGACGTGAGATAGGGCGCGTTTATACTAAAGGTTCGATGAGTTATGACGACTTGCAGCTCACTTTAATTTTACATGTACGCTGCGAATTTTCATTGTTTAGAAAACCATTGCTTTAGAAAACATCTGGCGTCTTTCGTTAAGCAGCTGGCGTCTTTTCCTTTTGCTTTAGAAACATCTGGCGTTCTTCCGTTTTGCTTTTACAAAACATCTGGCGTCTTTCGTTGGTTTATTTCATCAATAAACGGCGTTTTGAACAAAATTTTTATTGTTTAATCACGCACAGGAGAAATCTCATCAGGCACTACCTTGGAGGTAAAGAATGGCTGCTAATGGGAATGAGAGACAGAAGAAGTCGGCTTTTAGCTACCGCTGCGAATTTTTTTATTGTTCAACAACGCACAGGAAAAATCTCCCACCGGCACCACCTTGGAGGTCAAAGCGTAAGACTGGTTACGGACTACGACTACGACTACGAGGGACGAACGGGTGCCGCCTTAAGGAGCTTCGCCCCTAAAATTCGGCAGATCCCACGCCTTTTGGGAAGCCAAGCGTTGCGAGGTGGATCGACGTGTTTTTGTACGTGTTGTGGTTGGGTGAACATCGCCGGCTTACCAGGAACGTCGACTGCACTGGCGTTTAAAGGATAACTTTTGGTCTGACGTAACGTCAGCACTCACGTTAGAGCACGTACGTCAGTATTATCGAAACGAAGTGCAATTTACGGTGAGATGGTGAGAATATCATACGCAAATTTCGTTAGCGTATTCCTCCAAGGTCGAGCAACGCTTCAATAAAGCATGCTGAAATATAGGACTACAAATGTAATGTTTACTAGACTGCTATAAAAGCGCAACCAACACTGAGACCCCAATTGACTTTACCCGACATGACGCCTGTGTCATAGGAATACATATGCGATGTTTAATACCTTCAATATAAATTTAGATAGCAAGCAATGCAACCACAGTTGTCGTTGCACCGACATTACGCCTACATAGGGTCTCTTTCCAAAGCTGTTTCAACACTTGGCGTTGCCCTGACTGCCACGCAGAATGCTTGGGCTCGATTCTTGTTGGGATCCGGATTTTTATTCTTTGCATTCGTGGGATCAATGCTGCCGATGTCGGTTTTTCACTACGCTCGCGCATTTAAATTGCCAATTTCTGTTACCGCCGTTGCTGGGTGGATATAAACTGTCAATCACCTGTGGCGCATACCCGCATACCGCGGCCCTTGGCATATGGGTATGTGCCACACGTGTCTGGAGGAATGGGTTTGACGACGTACACGACAGGGTTTTTACGTTATTCATGTCATAACCACACAGTCATATTTGTCAAACCCTGTTACCCTCCCACACCAGTTTCGGTCTACACCTAGTTAAGGAGGCCATCACGAGACCACCCAGACGTAGGCGGATAGATAGATAGATAGATAGATAGATAGATAGATAGATAGATAGATAGATAGATAGATAGATAGATAGATAGATAGATAGATAGATAGATAGATAGATAGATAGATAGATAGATAGATAGATAGATAGATAGATAGATAGATAGATAGATAGATAGATAGATAGATAGATAGATAGATAGATAGATAGATAGATAGATAGATAGATAGATAGATAGATAGATAGATAGATAGATAGATAGATAGATAGATAGATAGATAGATAGATAGATAGATAGATAGATAGATAGATAGATAGATAGATAGATAGATAGATAGATAGATAGATAGATAGATAGATAGATAGATAGATAGATAGATAGATAGATAGATAGATAGATAGATAGATAGATAGATAGATAGATAGATAGATAGATAGAAATGCTCAAAGAGCCTTTGGTTCGCTAAGAAATGCTTTGCATTTTAAAAAAGGGAGAGGCAGTGAATACACTGCTGCGTGCGGGACTGCACCACAAGTCAGAGGCGTTCGCACAAGCCCGTCGTCCTCAAAAAGCATCAAAAAGTGGGCATCTTATTAAAGGGATGGGGGTGTCCGAATTCGAATCAAACCATTAGGTTTCGACAATGTGTGCTTTTTCGTGGTCATATCGGTTTTTTGTCTACGTTTTTTGAGAACGTATTAAGTGCCTGCGGTAATTCTTCACCTTGCTATTGCGCTCGCTCTTACGCAGGTGTGCTATTACTTGGATGAGGATCATGGTTGGGCTCACAACACTGATGAGATGCAGAAAGCGTTGGACGCATCCAAGAGCGTATGCGTCCCAAGGTGCTTGCTCCTGGTTAACCCTGCTAATCCGCCCAGTGAGTCCGACGCAACGTGTGTTGTAGCAGCCACCCGTCTTTTTTGTTAGGTAAAAATCTGCTCTCTTACACTTGAAGCGACATCCCCACATTCAGCAGGAAACCTCTGGTATTCGATTACCTTAAGCTCATAGCAGCAATTAAAACGTCAGACATGGTGAGTACAAAAATGACTGCGCAATTCTCGGAACATACTTGATACGTCGAAGGCTTTTACTTTTTGTTCACACATACGCAAATGTTAAAAAAAGGCGGATCTCTTTTTTGAGCTAACATTCAAACCTTCAAAGAGTCGTTTACTGCGCAGATAAGGCAGCGTGCTTATGCGCAGCCATTTTCGCATGCAACAGACACCGTAGGGTCACAACATAGAGATGAAAGTAGGGTGATGAATCGTAGATTAATCTAATGCTGCAATATTTAGAATGCGAGGTGGCAACGCACTTGGTGACATCGTTGACAGATCAGGTTGCTGCATGCATTCCCTTGGTCATTTCCATGGATTCCACAATAGACTATCGGCGTTCGCAGGTACGGTGCTCTCCATGAAGCAGCTGCAGGATATCATCATGTTCGCGCATAAGAATCACCTGATAATACTAGCCGACGAGGTAAGCTTACACTGGCTACGCATCAGAGAACGAACTGAAGCAGCGCATATCCTAGTTGAGATTAGGAAGAAAGATTGACCTCCTAGGCGAGTAGCGTAATTCGCAGGAGAGATAACTGATTATCTGTAAGTGCGACGGAATGGATATCAAGACATGGGAAACTCAACCAAGGACCACATAAGTTTAGGTGGGGGTTATGAAATTATTATGATGAAATAGGAATCTGTAGGCAAAAGCAAAAAATAAATGTAATGGTCTTGCGCAGGGCAAGTTAAATTGGAAATCATTCGGAGAGGCATTTGTCGTGCTATGGACACAGAATAGGCTGATGATGATGATGATGATGATGATGATGATGATGATGATGATGATGAATAATGGAGATAATGCCAGCAAAAGGTTCGCTAAGAATCTTTTTTTTTTTTACGTGCTAATCGCGAGGCATTTCGCGACCGTCTGTAATCGCACTTCACGCCTATGTAGATAACTTAGTAACTGCAGTATTATCGCTCACCTAACTCACTTATTCGTACTGCCTTTTTTCTTGCTTTTTTGTGCTAGTTATCTTCATGTACAATTTCTCTTTGCCTTTTTTCTTTAAATATTATTCCGCCTTTACCGCTGTTGTGCATATAATCAACTATTTTTTTATAATTGGCAGCATTGTTTCTATACTTGTTGACTTTGTATTATCAACGTATTACGATGTCATATCCCTACTGTTTTACAATGTATTTCTGTGTATATATGTATCCTACTTTATGTGCCAACACATGTGTTATTATCCTTGTAAACCCTTATACAATGCCTCAATTAGTTGCCTATAAAGACTAAATAAATGCGATAACTGCTAAAAAGACCACCACAGGCTAACTTAATGTAAAATGGTTAAACAATTTATGAAACATTTTTACACGAAGTTGGCCTGTGGCCATTTGTTTAGCAGCACCGACCCATCTGTTGACGATTACGGCAAGGCATATGGGTGATATCATACGAGTACAATGTAAGCTGTTGACTTAATGTTACACTTGCATCCACTAAGCTACGGGATTTTGCTTTCGTGTGCTTATCTAGCCCACTTATTACCGTTTTTATTAGGAAAACGAAAATTTACTTTAAAAATTACACTTGTTGCCTCGGCGTCAAAATTTACAAACAATATCCCAAAAATTAGGGACATTAGTCGGTAAACTTGCTCATGCGTGAACTTAT
The DNA here is from genome assembly GCF_013339695.2 of Rhipicephalus sanguineus. Classification (NCBI taxonomy): domain Eukaryota; kingdom Metazoa; phylum Arthropoda; class Arachnida; order Ixodida; family Ixodidae; genus Rhipicephalus; species Rhipicephalus sanguineus. Next base: position 72,636,936 of record NC_051179.1, on the reverse strand, counting down.
TCGTGCTCATACCAACCAAGCAACCCATGAGTCTGAGTCCGAGTGACCCAGATTAGTAGAATTGAGGTGAATCTGAATGGAACACGGCTTTTTATAACTCCGGAAAGTCAGAGTTCGAGTCATCTTTGATCATAAATGTATTTTTGAGTTAGTCAACTTAACTATTTTTATTTTTTCCTGACCTATGTACGGAGAAAGTTCAACAAAGACGACTTTTTATTTACTAATAACATAAGTTAGTTTGTAACTTTTGTAGTTATTTCGACTGGTAATTTATCCTTCTTGCTTTCATTTCAGGTCTTCGAATACAATATCTACGACATAAATCATCCTTTCCACAGCGTCAGGAAAGTTATGAACACCATGAGCGCCCCATATTCACGGACGGCGCTGATTTCTTTCAATTCGCTAGCAAAGGGATTCACTGTTGAGTAAGAAGAGCACGGCCGCCTTGGTTTTTGTTTCAGAGAACGGAACTTGCAACCAGCAGCAGTGAGTGAGTGAGTGAGTGAGTGAGTGAGTGAGTGAGTGAGTGAGTGAGTGAGTGAGTGAGTGAGTGAGTGAGTGAGTGAGTGAGTGAGTGAGTGAGTGAGTGAGTGAGTGAGTGAGTGAGTGAGTGAGTGAGTGAGTGAGTGAGTGAGTGAGTGAGTGAGTGAGTGAGTGAGTGAGTGAGTGAGTGAGTGAGTGAGTGAGTGAGTGAGTGAGTGAGTGAGTGAGTGAGTGAGTGAGTGAGTGAGTGAGTGAGTGAGTGAGTGAGTGAGTGAGTGAGTGAGTGAGTGAGTGAGTGAGTGCGTGCGTGCGTGCGTGCGTGCGTGCTTGTGTCACCTCAAGTGGCACACAAACACACACACACAGTGACAAAGTGACCTAAACACCTAAAGCAGCAAGTCATTTTACATTAATTTACCTCAAACTAGTAATTAACTTACAGAAGGTGCATGACTACGAGAAATCACATTAAGAGATAATGCTATAGCATAAAAAACTGGCAAGTGTATATTTCAAAAAAAAAAAACGGTCGTCGAACTTGCGCATCAATAAATGGTGGCCTGGGTGTACCTCCAACCTTTCCCTCTCTCTTTTCAAGCACACACCCTAGAAGAGCACCCTGTTCACCCACATATGACTCAACACTGCACTTTTCCTTTAATTTTATTTTATATATACCACGGACCACACGTTACTGAACAATCAAGCAAATTTTAATCAATAACTATACAGGTGTACATAAGCTATCACTTGCTCGATACCATCTATGTTGGTAGCTAACAATACCTTTTATTCGCTACGTCTGCAGCGATGTTGAAAATCAAAGGCCAACTTTGTAGATTTGTTGACAGCTACCTGAGACTGTGTGCTAGGTAAAACCGTGCAACAGGATTAATTTTTTCCCTTTCCACAAGCTGCGGCACTAACCTGTCAGCTGCAGACATGCAAAGCATCTAATTCATTAGCCTATTTTATTTCAGCTTTTGCAGCTTTACCAAATGTCCAGAAGCTTGCCATTATCCCCTCCTTACCGAATATGAAAATAATACAGAAGCATGGTGCATTGTTAAACATATGTTTTTGAGTAACACGTCCCCTTTGCGGCTTCATCAACGCAGAGTCTAGCATGAACTTCCTTTTTTCACTCTCTCCATTTTTTGAGCAGGGCCGGCTTACGGTCCGGCTATTTCGAAGCCATCAACCTCGACTCTGTTGACCAGGCATATCTGGAAGAGGCTATGGAGGCAGACCGACCGTCGATGCTCTCTCAGGTGCGGCTTAAAGTACGTTTGCCGTAGAAGTCGAGAGCACTTGATATTTGGTCTTCACAGATAGCTCGACAAAATATTGTGTGCGTGTGTTTGTGCGCGTGCGCGCATACACGAAACAATGGAAAAAGTTGCAACGTCCAACGTGTATACGCACAAGTACGTGAGGACGTTGTGTCGTCAGCATCTTGCGTTGGTATTCTTCGTTAATCACGGCCTGCTGCGGTTGCGCACCAGGTTGACTCCTTCTCGTGGCGTACTTACTTCGATGGCGGTGAAGTGCGGAAACGTTTGCGCACATAAACATAGATGGCAGGTAAATGAACCCCATGCGATCAAATTTAATATGAAGCATTCTTCTACGATGTCTTTTCCTGTATAGCTATTTAGTGTAGTTGTGAAATGTGTATCTCTCTCTCTCTCTCTTATTCCCTTACTCCCCTCCCTAAGTGTAGGGTAGCAAACTGGACGTAGGCTAGTTAACCTAACTGCCTTTGCTATGTTCTTCCCCAGCTCAGGGTAGCCAGCCGGTCTGAGAACGGGTTAACCTCCCTGTCCTTAGGTTTTCTTTTTTTTCTTTTAGTGCTCCTCCTTCTCTCTTCTCTAGTGTAGTGGTATGTTAAACTCGTTGAATGTATCATTCAATCAATCAATCAGGCGATCAACAATTTATGTCACAGGCAGCACTGGATTGCATCGTGAGGCCTCCGGGATTAGGAGATCCTTCCTACGAATTGTACACTAAGGTAAGTTTATGACTTTCTTGTTGAAATTCAGCGAAGATGTACCATAATGTGACATATAAGGCATTCGTGTAATGTAACAATTCTATTCTAATGTAATCAATCTTCGCTCTTCATCTGTGGCTTAAGGCGTCCTGCAAGTTCTATAATCAGAATCACTCACCCATAAATAGTCGGTCATAAGAAAGCAATCAAATCAGGCAAAAAAATTGTTACTGTACACCAATTACACAAATTTCGTGTTTGTTTGATCAGCATGTCGTATTATTTTGCTTGACGGTCACCGCAGCAGTTTTGCATTCATATTTTAAAATTCACTGTTTCTGTTAATAACGCTGCCAAAACAGATCAATATAATCAGCTGACATGCAGCACAAGTCTTGCTGAAAAAGTACCGTCATGTGACCTCAGTGTCTTGACACTGTGACCTTCCGAAAACACGGATTAATTTATTTAGCAAAGATATCACTGACCTAAACTTACGTAAATGAATTTTTAGGTCAGTGGTAAATCGAATTATCAGCTAACTAATGCGGTTATCACAAGCACGTTTTCTCTTCGTCCGCTTTAAGGTGTCATGGCGATCGCGAAAGAAAGACGCCATAAGCACGCGATAGTGTTCGCCCTGAAAAACTCTCCGGCCATTCCGGCATGTAGCCGCAACTTCTTTATACTATTTTAAAGTTTTCTTAGGAACATCAATCCACAATACCGACTTAGTTTACAGGCTTTCTTTTTGTCTGTTTATATAGGAATAGGGGCCGTAGGCATCATTCTTTCTTCACTTGGTATGGCGGAAGGATTTTTTTATAGCCCACTGACAAGCACATAGGAGGCAGGAAACGCTGTGATCAAGGACTCATTAAAACGTCACATGCTATGGTGGCGTTGTAGAAAAGGCGGAACTAGCTAGTAACATAGCAAAGCAAGGTGCTTACGCCTTTTTGCCCGTGAGAACTAGTGAGAACATACCTGATGTCATCGCGGCAACAATTTCATTGCAGGAGAAGACCTCCACTTTGGACTCTCTAGCAAGACGAGCCAAGATGGCGGAAAAGAGGCTGAATGCCATCCCGGGATTTCACTGCGGACCCGTCCAAGGATCAATGGCGGCTTACGCTCGCATCACTATTCCGGCCAAAGCCATCGAGGAAGCAAAGGTTAGAGAATGGAAGCATTTCAAGCGCGTAGTACTTTAGGGGACCAGCTTGAGTCCATCCGTAAATCTCACGCGTCGTGACCACGCTCACAATCAAGTGGTCAATACAGGCCTAAAACAAGGCTAGCAATGCTCAAAACCGCGTTAAAATAAACGAACAGGGTCTACAATAATATAATTAGCAGAAATAACCAAAAACTAAACGCAATAATTAACTTAAATTTGATGAAAACAATTCGAAAACGTGCGGCTAACACTCGCACCGCAAGAGAAAGGGCGCCACCGCTTCGTCAAGCGCGCGATTGCTCCTCGCACCGGCGTTTCTTCAGCGCCTTAATTCGTCGGCTACATCTGTAGGGGAAAACAACCTGACGGCACTCAGTGCATACGACACGTATCTCAACTGCCGTAACTAGCAGGAAGTCGATAAACCACAGTAAAAAACGCCAGGCCTGTGCGGAAAGCGCAGTACAGTCACAGTGAAAGCTTGAAGAGCGGCATTTCTAGAGCCCATTATAAACTCTCTTGTGGCTACTAATACAAGTACACTAGCAACGTACCCACTACGCCACGAATCATATTTTTTGTGAAGTTGGAAAGCACCCACCACGACATTACTCGTCATTCTGCGGAGAAGCTAGGTACCATCTTTAAGGCAATATGTGCAACAGAATGCGTTGGCGGGCTAGTTGGTGAGAATCCATATTGCTTTTTAGCGCAAGAAACGACACCACGCTGTGTACCGTCTTCTTTCTTGTGGTGTCGTTTCTTGCGCTAAAAAAGCAATATGCAATATGTGCAGTTGCTTGATGCGACGGCTGATGACGATGAAGAGTTATGGCTGAGCCCTTTGTAATGGGTTGGAAGCTTTAAACAACCTACTAGTTACGTAATTCGCATTGTGTGACGCCAGGTCGTTATTTCACTCTCCCACCACGCTTTATAACATACGCCAACGTGAGAAAGAGATAGAGAGAGGGAATTAACTTCGAGACCCTGAGGAAATAGATCATGGGAGCCTTATGGGCTTCCTTGGCAACCAATAGAAGTGCACTTGCGAGGAACCCACTACGCTATAAATCATCACAATTTTTGCTGAAGCAAGGAAGCAGCCACTCTGCAATATTTCGTCATTCTGCGGAGAACCGTGGTATCTGCTAAACACCTGTAAGGCATTATGTGCACTTTGTTGATGTTGTGGCTGATGACGATGAAGAATTATGGCAGAGCCCTCTGTAATGTGTTGGAAGCATTCAACAAACCACTTAAATGGGCAATTCGCCTTGTGTGACGCCTGGTTACAGAATTCGTGTTGTGTGACGCTTGGTTGTTATTTTACTCTTCTACCACGCTACATTACATATGTAAACGTGGTTCTTTCCCGACATGAAGCCTGTATATGGTCTTTTTGCAAAGGAGTTTCAAGCACCGGCATGGCTCTGAGGTAGAATATTGGGCTCCCACGCAGAGGGCTCAGGTTCGAACTTCGTTCCATCCTGGAATTTTTTTCTTATTTCGAGCGATAGTGGTTACGGACACCGGCGGCGGCGGTGGTGGTGGACTACGGCGCCAAGAATGGCCCTTGTTGTGATCTCATAACAGCTTTCGCTGTAAAAGTAGCGCGCATGTCGAACACCGAGTTTGCGAATCTCCCTAACAAGATTCTACTCGTGCCGGGGAAACATTACATGCTTACCTCAAACATTGACGTCATCCACGGTTTGGTAAACGGGGCAGTACGAACTCGACGATCGCGAACCGCTGCATTTAAAGCAGGATTTAGAACTACAGCAATCGCTACAGAAGAACGACATTAGGGCTGGATTTCTCTTTCTAGTTTACTTTCATAGACTTCTAAGGGCGTTTATTACAGTGTGTGTGTAAATACATGTTACTTTTTTTTCTTACCGTGCCTGTCAAGTTGCGCAGTGGTCTTTCTTGACTTTTCCTTATTGGCTCACAGCGTTGACGCTTATGACTGCCTTTTTTTCCTGTATCTGTTAAAAGAAGCCAGAATAATTAGAGCTCTTTATTGGGAATATGACGTTCCCTATAAAACAATTTAATCCAACAGCACATGACATGATTCATGTTCTGTTGGCTTGCGCTGTGCTGACACATCTTGTGTTATACTGTATGACATATCTGTGCTTTTTTTTAATTTTTTTGATGTCACATATTTCGGTTGCGAAGCCAGAAGCAGTAACCGGTGCCGCCATAAAGGCACCAAGCACCCCCATTTATACTTCAACTAAAAAAAAGGCCTATAGCTCAATGAGTTTCCGCTTTGTTCTCCAGCACTTTGCGAATACCACAAAAAGTATGCGTGCAACTTACGGGTGTCTTGTTTTCTTAATGTCGGTCATGCCTGCTGAAATACTCGTCTCAACGGGAAAAGTTAAGTTGCAATAAATTCTTGTCCTTCACGCGACGATGCCGTGTACGATTATTAGGCAGGACTTAGTGCGGCACTCCGGAGTAGTCTGAACCAAAGATAAGTATACAAAAAATAGCAACATTTAGGCTTTTTTTTTGCAATGGAGAATAAATTTCCAAGTAGAATTAATCTTATTTCAGTCAAAACATAATTAGCGCGTACATTACATATTCATTAGATTTTAAAACAACCCACAGCGATATACTCATTAGAGAGTATGAAAAAACGATTGTAAGCCGAGTGTTAAATTTATCGTGCCTCATTGCTATTTGTTAGATTAAAAATTGCCTTAGCATAAGCAACACGTTGATCAATATGGAGTTTAGGAGGTGCTTGACACTTTACGTATTCCACGAGCATAACGATACAAATATTACAGTCGAAGCTTAGGGAAAGTATATATAATGCCATCTTGTGTGGAATTCATAATACGGAGACTTCCATAGGCTATCACAGCAGGGGACGTGTTCTAAATTACCTTGGGTGTTACACGTGGTGCACATAAGACAGCCCGACTGTTAAATCTTTTACGACGCAGAGTGAGAGATTCTGAAGGTAAGCACTACATTTTCAATGCGACTTGAGCTTGGAGCTGCGGTGGCTCCTCAGTGCAAAGCAGTGCCTGTGCGACACGCAACACGAAAGAGCTGTTGGTGTTTTTTAAGGAGCACACACCTTAACCAAACATTATAAATGCATCTTTTGTATATGTATGTATGTATGTATGTATGTATGTATGTATGTATGTATGTATGTATGTATGTATGTATGTATGTATGTATGTATGTATGTATGTATGTATGTGCCTGTGCGTGTGTGTACGTATTATTGGTGTGTATATGTGATCATTGTATATACCATAGTCATCACGCGATAACTGCAGTAGCAAGCCATGCGAAAAAGCAGGATGACATCTCCCGAGGTACCATTGAAAATGTGTCTATCTGTCTACAGCATGGCGATAATGAGGCACTTAGCGACAGAGTTCTGGCACTGCCCTCCTAAATGGATTAACGACATCCTGCGTCTGCTGGTAATTTCTTGCAGCGCCGGAACAAACAAGCTGACGTATTTTACGCCGAGGAACTGCTGAAAGCAAAAGGCATAAGCGTGACACCAAGTTCCGCATTTGGAAGACTTCCGGGAAGGTATCATATAAGGTAAGAAGTTTCATACTTATCACAGGTGGTACAAGTAAACGTTCTGACGCTTATATACTGGGTATATAATGACGGCTGTCAGTCTTCCCAGTTTTAAGGTGGCTTCGTTGCGGTGTTGATGCTCGTGTAGGTACGACGTGCTAAAATATTCAACATAAATTTTTCAGTCTTCTTTCAGGGCCTTACAGCAATTCATAATGAAAATGTGATCTCAAAATGAAAATTTTCTATATACGCTTCTGCACTAAGGTTGAAGACTGGGTGTGTTGGTACAGAATGACTGTAGATTGTGTAGCGAAACTAATCGACGGGACAAAAAAAAAAGATATACACACACAGCAGAGCGACAACTTTCAACAATGAATAGCTGTTCCTTTCCGACGGAATAAATACTAAAAAATGAACGGGGGGAGAGCGAGCGACAGTAGATAAACAGGAAATAATAAACAAGATTATACAAAGTGATCTTCCACCAATGCCAAGCCGCCTAGACGCAATCACTTGGTGAAGAAAAAGGACGAACAACGATGCACATGTTTTCTAATTATGACGCGACGAAATCTATTTCTTTTTTACTGAGGTCAACTGGCGCCATGCTTCATTGTTGAAAGTTAGTGATCCGTTGTGTGTGCATCTTTCTTGTGTCCCGTCGATTAGCTGCGCTGTACAATCTGCAGTCACGCTTCTTCTGTGTTGTTTCCATGGTCTACGAACCCCAACCGCTTCAGGTTTGCGTTTCGTCGTCTTCACATTATATGTTATTTACCTGCCATAACATTGATTGTTTCTGTGAATACGCACATTGCGATGTCAACAGGCACGGCCAGTTCAATAACTAAGCAAGTACCTAATGCGGCGTAATGAAGTTCCGTAGCAGTCTGTATACGACGGCATTAGCAGTCCTTCCTCAGTCCTTCTTTGCCCGTAATTCTGCACTTCAGTGCTTCGCGCTGCTCATCTTCACCGTGCATGGACGTAAATCAATTCGCCCACATCTCTATTTTTATTCAGCAGATAGGTATAATAAATTGCATGCTTGAAGCGGTTAGTTGGATGCATCACAATATACGAATTAAGGGAAATGCCAGGCTTGATGAAATACAAATACTATAGAATCGAATGTACAGTGCGGTCCACTGTTAAAGGGAACACCCTAATGAGCATATTTCATGTTGGTGGCCCCGTAACTTCAGGTCAATGAGGAAACATTGTCCGTGCACAGTACTAGTCTGTGAAGAGGAGTCAGAACTGGCAACCAGCAGTAGTCGTGCGCAAATGTAAGCCACTATTTTTTTGCAAGAGAGCGAAATCCGGATATGCCCTTCACGCAAGTGTTCCCTTTAAGAGTGTACCCGTCTGTATTACAAGTAGGAAAGGCAACCAATTGATCATATCGAATGCATCCCAACTATTACTAGTTTCTAAACAAAGAAAGAAGCTTACATGGAGATTGTTCTAGTTAGATGCATATATGACGTATATGATTGTCGTGTTGCATGCGTAAAAGGTGCTAGAGGCCTAGTCAGGTATCGTTTTTTAACGTCACCTTTTGCCGCAAGCACGACGACAATCTTGAATTTTTTTCACAAATAAGATAACTAAATAAATAAAATATAATAATGCGTTGCGCGCTCGCCATCTCCCTCCCTTCCTTTCTATGCATCTATTTGCCTTATGAACGTGCAATAAAAAAAGCAAAAAAAAAGTCTTCTTTCTATACCGGCGCTTCTGTGGCAACGACAACGTGCCAGTAATTCATACAGTCTATTCGATTAATTGCTCATACGCGCTTGACTGCAGCACTCAACAAATTGAGACATATATTGGTTTACACATAAATGTTCCTCATGTGCAGTGCATTTATTTGCATTCGTTGAATGATCGTACCTTGATTTTTTGCGCATGTACCCTTTCTAGCATACTGTTCCCATCCTGCGATGATCTTTTATGTGAAAGATCACCGTATAAATAAATAAATAAATAAATAAATAAATAAATAAATAAATAAATAAATGTCCTTTCATTTCTAAGAGCTACAATGGCACTCTCTCTCTTCAACAGGATCACAATACTGGCGCCAGATGACAGATTGATGGAACTGTTCGATCGCCTCGAAGCCTTCCACAAGGACTTTATGGTCAAATACGCATGAAAAAAATTGTAATTACAAACTCCGCCAACAAAGAAACATCAATTATTCAGAATGAATAAAATTATTCGGAAGGTTCTCATCCGCCTGGTATGGGCAAGTGTCACCACACCGCTTAAACTCGTCATCTCTCTCTCGAACGCTAAACTGTGCACGCATTGCAAAGCACAGTTTATAGAATACATCCTAGTTAATTAATTTAAGCTGGGTGAATGTGTTCCCAATCAATAAACAGCTGAATGAAAGTCTGGCTAGCTTTGAAAGTCTCTCTAGCACATTGCCGTCACCGTCTTGTTTGGTATAAAGTCCAAATCGATAATTTCACCCGCGCGTCGTGTATTCGGTGGCTCAAGCAGAGATGAAACGCGTCGGCCGGCTCCTCTGGGCGAAGGAGCATGAAGGGGTTGTCTGTCTGCGGAGGGGGCGGGGGGGGGGGTTAAGCCGCTGGGGCAGCATTAATCTGGGATTTTTGGTGAGTGACCAAATGAAATGGTCTTTTGACGAGCCGTTGGTGTACACCAAACGGCTTTAAATGTGATGTCAACGTGTGCGTGTGAGCGTGACGGCTAGATTTGCTTCGCGAAGGGGAGCAAAAGGACAGCTAATCTGTCGACTGATACAAATCTTAGAAAGTGCGTCATTCTTGTGGCGAATTACGCGTGGAGAGAGCACCCGCACCCGTGGACACGGTGTAAGATATATACTGTTTAGGTGTGGACACTTCACGGCTCGCATGCAGAGCGCGTTCGACCAGATAAAGTAACAACGTTGCGCGTCTGTTGGTCCGGTGACCGCAGCGGGTATCTAGCGGCGGGAAGACGCAACCTAAAGAGAGAAAATGCTTTCTGCACCGTTGCTATAGCAACCGACGCAGTCGGCGGCAACGCCGGCGTCCGCTGCATGTCTTGTTTTTCGCTCGTGAAAAACGCGGTATGCGTTTCTAACTTGAGTTGCTGGCGTGCCGTAGCCGCGTTTGCTGACTAGGAAATTCAGATTTCCCGCGAAGGGCCAGTTGCTACGGGAACGCGTTTTTGTGTTGAAGTTGCATCAACCCGCCGGTAGGTATCCGCTGCCGTCAGCGGTCCGACGGGCTCTCGGCGTTGTTACTTTATCTGGTCGATCGCGTCTCGCGAGTGTCCTCACCTAAAGAGTATATATCTTACACCGTGCCCGTGGAGTACGCCGTATGAGCGGACTCTTTCTTTTTCGAGCGCAGCTCTTAGGCGCCCGTTCTTGCGTTGAGCGGCGTCGCCGTTGGCGTTGGCATTGTCGGCGTAACCGATAGAGCGAACGAGTACGACAGAGAGCGAACGAGAGCGAAAAAGGGCTAACGAGGACGAAAGAGAGCGAACGCGGAGTCTGGCGATATCACGAGCCGTTGAGCTCAAACCTCGCTTTCTTCCTCCGTCACTCGCACTGGCCCCTTGGTCGGAGCTCGTGCACGTGCCATACAGGGCTGGCACGTGCACTGCGGCTGGCTTCGCTTGTCGTTACGAGGCTTCCGGCTTTTCGCTTGGTTCGAGATGCCCACAATGCAGAGTGGTGTGCGTAGCACTCGAGCGTTGTCGGCGTTTCACTTGGTTCGCGACGCCTGCAATACACCGAGTGGTGTGCGTAGCACTCGAGCGCTGTCGGCGTTTCGCTTGGTTCGCGACGCCTGCAATGCACAGAGCGGTGTGCGTAGCACTCGAGCGCTGTCGGCGTTTCGCTTGGCTCGCGACGCCTTCAATGCGCAGAGCGGTGTGCGTAGCACTCGAGCGTTGTCGGCGTTTCACTTGGCTCGCGACGCCTGCAATACACCGAGTGGTGTGCGTAGCACTCGAGCGCTGTCGGCGTTTCGCTTGGTTCGCGACGCCTGCAATGCACAGAGCGGTGTGCGTAGCACTCGAGCGCTGTCGGCGTTTCGCTTGGCTCGCGACGCCTGCAATGCACAGAGTGGTGTGCGTAGCACTCAAACGTTGTCGGCGTTTCACTTGGTTCGCGACGCCTGCAATACACCGAGTGGTGTGCGTAGCACTCGAGCGCTGTCGGCGTTTCGCTTGGTTCGCGACGCCTGCAATGCACAGAGCGGTGTGCGTAGCACTCGAGCGCTGTCGGCGTTTCGCTTGGCTCGCGACGCCTGCAATGCACAGAGTGGTGTGCGTAGCACTCGAGCGTTGTCGGCGTTTCACTTGGTTCGCGACGCCTGCAATGCACAGAGCGGTGTGCGTAGCACTCGAGCGCTGTCGGCGTTTCGCTTGGTTCGCGACGCCTGCAATACACCGAGTGGTGTGCGTAGCACTCGAGCGCTGTCGGCGTTTCGCTTGGTTCGCGACGCCTGCAATGCACAGAGCGGTGTGCGTAGCACTCGAGCGCTGTCGGCGTTTCGCTTGGCTCGCGACGCCTGCAATGCACAGAGTGGTGTGCGTAGCACTCGAGCGTTGTCGGCGTTTCACTTGGTTCGCGACGCCTGCAATGCACAGAGCGGTGTGCGTAGCACTCGAGCGCTGTCGGCGTTTCGCTTGGTTCGCGACGCCTGCAATGCACAGAGCGGTGTGCGTAGCACTCGAGCGCTGTCGGCGTTTCGCTTGGTTCGCGACGCCTGCAATGCACAGAGCGGTGTGCGTAGCACTCGAGCGCTGTCGGCGTTTCGCTTGGCTCGCGACGCCTGCAATGCGCAGAGCGGTGTGCGTAGCACTCGAGCGTTGTCGGCGTTTCACTTGGTTCGCGACGCCTGCAATACACCGAGTGGTGTGCGTAGCACTCGAGCGCTGTCGGCGTTTCGCTTGGTTCGCGACGCCTGCAATGCACAGAGTGGTGTGCGTAGCACTCGAGCGCTGTCGGCGTTTCGCTTGGTTCGTGACGCCTGCAATGCACAGAGCGGTGTGCGTAGCACTCGAGCGCTGTCGGCGTTTCGCTTGGCTCGCGACGCCTGCAATGCGCACAGCGGTGTGCGTAGCACTCGAGCGTTCTCGGCGTTTCACTTGGTTCGCGACGCCTGCAATACACCGAGTGGTGTGCGTAGCACTCGAGCGCTGTCGGCGTTTCGCTTGGTTCGCGACGCCTGCAATGCACAGAGCGGTGTGCGTAGCACTTGAGCGCTGTCGGCGTTTCGCTTGGCTCGCGACACCTGCAATGCACAGAGTGGTGTGCGTAGCACTCAAGCGTTGTCGGCGTTTCGCTTGGTTCGCGACGCCTGCAATGCACAGAGCGGTGTGCGTAGCACTCGAGCGCTGTCGGCGTTTCGCCTGGTTCGCGACGCCTGCAATGCACAGAGCGGTGTGCGTAGCACTCGAGCGCTGTCGGCGTTTCGCTTGGTTCGCGACGCCTGCAATGCACAGAGTGGTGTGCGTAGCACTCGAGCGTTGTCGGCGTTTCGCTTGGTTCGTGACGCCTGCAATGCACAGAGCGGTGTGCGTAGCACTCGAGCGCTGTCGGCGTTTCGCTTGGCTCGCGACACCTGCAATGCACAGAGTGGTGTGCGTAGCACTCGAGCATTGTCGGCGTTTCGCTTGGTTCGCGACGCCTGCAATGCACAGAGTGGTATGCGTAGCACTCGAGCGCTGTCGGCGTTTCGCTTGGTTCGCGACGCCTGCAATGCACAGAGCGGTGTGCGTAGCACTCGAGCGCTGTCGGCGTTTCGCTTGGTTCGCGACGCCTGCAATGCACAGAGTGGTGTGCCTAGCACTCGAGCGTTGTCGGCGTTTCGCTTGGCTCGCGACACCTGCAATGCACAGAGTGGTGTGCGTAGCACTCGAGCGTTGTCGGCGTTTCGCTTGGTTCGCGACGCCTGCAATGCACAGAGCGGTGTGCGTAGCACTCGAGCGCTGTCGGCGTTTCGCTTGGTTCGCGACGCCTGCAATGCACAGAGCGGTGTGCGTAGCACTCGAGCGCTGTCGGCGTTTCGCTTGGTTCGCGACGCCTGCAATGCACAGAGCGGTGTGCGTAGCACTCGAGCGCTGTCGGCGTTTCGCTTGGCTCGCGACACCTGCAATGCACAGAGTGGTGTGCCTAGCACTCGAGCGCTGTCGGCGTTTCGCTTGGCTCGCGACGCCTGCAATGCACAGAGTGGTGTGCGTAGCACTCGAGCGTTGTCGGCGTTTCACTTGGTTCGCGACGCCTGCAATACACCGAGTGGTGTGCGTAGCACTCGAGCGCTGTCGGCGTTTCGCTTGGTTCGCGACGCCTGCAATGCACAGAGCGGTGTGCGTAGCACTCGAGCGCTGTCGGCGTTTCGCTTGGCTCGCGACGCCTGCGATGCGCAGAGCGGTGTGCCTAGCACTCGAGCGCTGTCGGCGTTTCGCTTGGTTCGCGACGCCTGCAATGCGCAGAGTGGTGTGCGTAGCACTCGAGCGCTGTCGGCGTTCCGCTTGATTCGCGACGCCTGCAATGCACAGAGTGGTGTGTGTAGCACTCGAGCGCTCGCAGTTTCTGTGGCAATATGTAACGACCGTTATACTTCTACTACAACGAATTGCCAAAAAATCACAGCATATCCACAGAGTGAATGATGATGAGTGGGCGAAGCTGCGGAGGTTCATCGGTAAACCGTGAATCTTCCGTGAATTCTGCCCAGTACATCATCACCGACGTGATATCGGGCGCGTTTATACTTAAGGTTCGATGAGTTATGACGACTTGCAGCTCACTTTAATTTTACATGTGCGCTGTGAATTTTCATTGTTTAGAAAACCATTGCTTTAGAAAACATCTGGCGTCTTTCGTTAAGCAGCTGGCGTCTTTTCCTTTTGCTTTAGAAACATCTGGCGTTTTTCCGTTTTGCTTTTACAAAACATCTGGCGTCTTTTGTTGGTTTATTTCATCAGTCAACGGCGTTTTGAACAAAATTTTTATTGTTTAATCACGCACAGGAGAAATCTCACCAGGCACTACCTTGGAGGTAAAGAATGGCTGCTAATGGGAATGAGAGACAGAAGAAGTCGGCTTTTAGCTACCGCTGCGAATTTTTTATTGTTCAACAACGCACAGGAAAAATCTCCCACCGGCACCACCTTGGAGGTCAAAGCGTAAGACTGGTTACGGACTACGACTACGATTACGAGGGACGAACGGGTGCCGCCTTAAGGAGCTTCGCCCCTAAAACTTCAAACACAGTTGGCGTTGCCAACACGAAGCTGCACTCAGAATTCGCATTAGGGAGTATCGTAATCGTCGGTGCATTTCTTTTTATTTTAGTGTTAATAATATCTGGGCTTTCACGCGCCAAGACCATGATACGATTATGAGGCATTCCGCGGTGGAGTGCTCCTGAAGTTTGGACGATCTTGTATTCTTTAGCGGGCACTGACACCGCACAATACACGGGCCTCTAGCATTTCGCCTCCACAGAAATGCAACCACCGCGGCTCCACAGAAATGCGACCGAAACGGCAACTTTCGGGTCAGCAGCCGAGCACCGTCACCACTGTACTATATACCCAGGCGGACGCCTCCTTGTCCGCCTTTCGTGTACGAAACTGTATGCTTTGGAACACGCCCCTGCGGTTAGCAGCACTGAGCAAAGCTTCCGTTCGGGAACCCCGTCGAAGTCACTGCGCGACGCGCCACCGCACGCTTCGTGCAATTCGATGGACGCCCGCACAGCGTCCACGAAGCATTACACTGGCCGAAAAAGGGCCGGCGAAACGAACCGATGGCGCAACACTCGAGCGTTCTCGATTTTGTATGCGCTCGCGGTCAGCCGCTAACGCCCGCCAATGGCCCATTCATTCTCGTTTGGATGGCGCCGCACCGACACGGCCTGGGCGGGACGGCGTGAAAAATGTCCCGGAAGCCGTAAGGGAACGAATTTAATGGACTGTCCTTTACGTGTGCCGCATTGGGACGCGAGTGCGGTGCACGCGGTAAGCGACGGTCGTGGCTCTCGGGCAGCCCTTATTTGCTCGTAGATCCTCGTAAATTGCACCGTACGTTTCATTCTGTCGCTGTCGCAGAAAGCAAAGCAACACTGTACGACTTTCTGTGGCTCCACTCGTCAGGGGTCTTTCAGCCGCGCTGCCACAAGTAGCAAGTTCTAAAGCAAATCTTTCTTGGATAAAAAGCAAATCTTTCTTTGATCTTCTGCTGTGTTTGCATGTGGCCCCTCACTGATTAAATTCGGATTAGTCGGTCAAAGGCGGCAGGATTAGTCGGTGAGACGCGAACTAGATTATTAATAATTCGGGTCGATGTGATGAAAACATTGTCGACCACGAAGGCCTGCTAATCACAGGTGCACGGTGACTTGCCGGGCCTATCCTGACGCCTCTGTTCAGTAAAAGTCCTCGAAAAAGATTTACCGTTGGTTGGAACGATGACCGATCCTGGAGGTTAACACGACATTTGCCAAGGCCTCCGTGATTTGCAGCTGCAGTTGATCTTGTATTTGCGAGAGGTGTAGAACCTTTTAAAAGATAAAGGTTGTGTTACCTGTTTCTCATTTTACTACTACTACTACCACCGCCACCACTACAATTACCATCACTTCTACTATTACTATTACAACCACCACCACCACTACTCCTCCTCCTCCTCTTCCTACTACTACTACTACTACTACTATCACTACTACTTCTACTACTACTACTACTACTACTACTACTACTACTACTACTACTACTACTACTACTACTACTACTACTACTACTACCACCACCACCACCACCACCACTTCTATTACCATCACTACTACTAACCACCACCACTTCTATTACCATCACTACTACTATTACTACTACCACTACTACCACCAAACAAAGACATCTTCATTCATTCCAGTATGTCCCTTTAGTACAATAAATGTCATCATTCACGCGCACACACCACAACATCAACATACTGTAACGTAGTCGCTATATTATGGCAAGACATCCAGCATTAATATGTAGCTGCTTTAACACAAATCTCGTTTGCACTCATTCCTTCAGTTCTTATAAAATTCAAGTAATTTTGTACGATGCTGATCACTCTCTATTTTTTTCTTGACATAAATTTATATTCTAAAAAATTACTCTGGCTCGTATGTCGTCAAATAAAGACATGAAAATGATTGCTGCATTATATTAAGAACTACTGGGACATTCTACACGAAGAGCTGGTGATGACGTCGCTAATGAAGTGACATTAAAATTTGGAAACTTCTAATCAAGTGACATTAAAATGCAGGAACAACCTGACATCTTTCTTTAACTATTTTATTTTGTTTCGCTGTTGCAAGTGCTCACTCTGGACTGAGATATGAAATTCAGCGTGTTCAGAATTAGAAAAAGAACGCCTCGTCGCCAAAAATGAGATGACAACTGCAAGCTTTAATTCTATACAGTCAACTATATCGTTCGGCAATGACTCTGAACAGAATGCTAAACACGCTCACATTTGTGAGAGCATAAACGGTGCTTTTACAATTCGCTTGAAACACCTGCCAGGATTTTACGCAGATTGCAGTGATGTTCATGTTTGATTGCACACAGGTCACGTCTTGAAGAACTCGAATCTTTCTTTTACGAAACGGAAATACTTTTCTTTCTTTTGCTTTTTCTCTTTCAGATTTTTTTACAATGCTTTAATTTAAATTTTTATTCTTTCAAGCGGTTTCAAAATTAATCTATGTAAAGCCAACCAGGCGCCTCCTTATTTAAATACCAAGCTCTACAACACAATAAAGGATCACAGTAAATACAAGTGAAAATAGAGGCAATTCTTCATTCGCCATTTTCTGCATGCATACCAGTGGCATGTAACAGAATTCCGCAGACATTTGCTTCTCGGTCGTAATTTTCTCTTCTGTAGAGTAACATGTCCATCTAAACAAGACAGCAGTCACAGACACGCAGCAATATCTGCGTAACAGACACTGCCTGACCCGTGCGCTGCCAGAATCCGGCAATGAATCTAGTTAGGAAGTAATATTTTAAAATTAGGAAGCTACACTTTCCTTGGTATATCACGTTCATTGAGGCCATTTCTTTCATGCCGTGAGCTTTACTCGTAACCATATGAAGGCATACGTGAAAATTTTACAAGTATCATGCATTAACCAAATGCACTTATTGTGAAAACCTCGCGGCTGCATTTGTTTCTTCTTTTTTGATGTACGTCAAGGGTTCTCACTAAGGGGCATCAATGGAGAGGTACACTCTAGGAAAGTACACATAACCCATGATAACAAATAAACGTCAGCATTACTTTAAAAATGTGTGTCCTAATGGCACTACTTAAATTCTTCTTCAAGTTCTTACGTAAAAATTCGTGATCGGTAGCGAATGAAGACGGTGAGGTAAGCAAGATCACGTAAGACGTAAGCAAGCAAGATCACTAGGCAGAGCCAGGTCCAGCGAAGGTGTATTAAAAAGACTCCACTTACCCCCAAAAGTACGTATTAAATTTGCGATTCCGTCAAAACAAAATTTAACTACAACTTCGACACCAGCTCGCTCTCTCGTCATATCTTTTGTATAGAAGGCGCTAGTGGTCACTCTTGATGACATAACGCAAACGTGTGTAGATGCCTATATAGAGAAGCTTTCTGTATATAGCAAAAGACCGATCTCGAAGGCTATGCTTTCTCTAGCATCATACACCGGAGTCGATTTTGAAGCTACAAGCACGTCACAGACACCATGTCTGGGACACAATCTCACTGCCTTTTGCTAAGTAAATGTATCAACATACAACGAGCTGCGTTTTTTTTTTCTCCCAACAAACAGGGGTCTCTAAGATATTTGATTATATTTTTGGACTCTTCAGGTTAATCTCATAAATATAGCTTCCCAGTGTATTCCGAATCGCCACTGCCAGCAAGTGAACAATAGGACTCTAGTGCGTCTTCAAAAAGCCGTGTCACCCATGATTACGGGAGACAAACCTAAAAGCTTGGCTGAACGCCAAACTGCCATAGCTTCTCGACTGCCAAGATTTGTTTTCCACAGTGAAACGGCAGCGGTAAGGGTAACAAGGGCATAAGGCAAATTCATCAGTAAACAGCCAACCTAAATGAGCACCGTTCACCCTTTCTCCTCCTCGGGCAGTCTCCAACGATGCGCAAACACGCACGCGCGCGCTTTTCAAAACAAGAGTTTCTGATCTCTAGGACATCCTCATCTCAGTATGGCCCTCTGTATAAAAGATACATGATCGGCAGGAACAGTGACGTGGGTAGGCTGGGAGTAGCAAATTGTGTTTGCGTACCAACTAAACAAACGCTATTCGGCATCATCAAAGTTGTACCAAAACTATAGGGGAAAAAAACAAATATTCTGTAGGGAATTTCAGAAGCCGTAATGATGTTGACTGAACAAAAAAAGCAAGTGGAGAACATACGGAAACGCTGTCTATTCTGAAAACAGAGGAAAACATAGGACGTATCTGACGGTAATATTATTTCGGACCGTACTCACCCAAAGCGTTTGCAATAGAATTCGCTGTAAAAAGAATTGACCCAGTCCTTGTACTGGACATAACACTAGCGAAGGCGTCTGTCTTCAAGTATAAAATACTTGCGAAATAACAAGCTTTGGGAATCCGACCTGCGATTTTTCTTTGTGTTCGAGCTAGAAAGCTTACCGTCCAGCAAAACCATCCGGAAGTGGTATGCTTCTTTTCTTTGGAGTCCATAGGGGATGCCATGTTTCTAGCGAGAACGAACGCGGGTGGCTTTAGGGAATATAGCTCATATGTTTGCTGTGGCTGGGTATAAGGATGAGCGAGTTTGTGCATAGCTTAACGAAAGACTTGTGGCATGTAGAGAACAAGGAAAAAAAGGAAAGAAGACGGGATAGGGCACCCAATCCTGTCTTCTCTTGTTTTTTCTTTGTTTACGCCACGAATCTTTCGTTAAGCTATGAAATTTTTGCACTGAGGTTGTCGGAAAGACATGTAAAAGAACGCATAATCAGATTTGTAAACTAAAAAAAAGTAGAAGAAAGTGCTACGCCTCCCTGTGGTCTAACAAAGCCCAGCGTACGTTGAAACTGCACACGCGAAAATCGGGCTGACGTGCTTAAGTGGCGTACGCAATGTTTTTATATAACCTGGAGGGACGTGAAGGCCAATTGATAGAGCGTCGACTGATCCATTTGCGCTGTGAGAGACCAACGTCATGCATCAGCGGCGTCAGGTGATGGCCCCGCGGTGAATTCGCGGATAAAATGAAAGAATCTCCTAAAGTCATCGCAACGCCTGATGTGAACGCTCCTAAGAAAACTCACTGAAGGACATTGGCATATTCACCTCGGGCGTTACTTGAGCAGGCCCAAGTCTACTCGTGGCCTAAAGTTAAGGCACATTTCTGAATACGGGGGTTCATTTGGGAAGGCTAACTGAACGCTACATCCGAGCGAGAGATAGGCGAAAGCATATGTGTCACCCAGTTAGAGAAGAAGATGACTCCCAAGGGCTCGTTTTCTTTGTTAGACACAATATTAAGGAGAACTAACAGACAATAACGCCAAAGAAAGTATAGGGGTTGTTATCTGTATTATTTAGAACATAAATGTGAAGAAAGTAAAGTGGACGAAAAGATAACTTGCCGCCGGCAGGGACCGAACCTGCGACCTTCAAATAACGCGTCCGATGCTCTACCACTGAGCTACGGCGGCGGTCATCCTCCCGTCCACTTTATGGGGTATATATGTGCGTTTAAACCTTGGAGTGTTACTCAGCGCCAATCGCAGCCATGGCGGCGAGTGTGGAACACTCTTTTTTCTGCCTTTCTGGCGTCACGTAGCACGTGATCTTTTTACGAGCTGGCAGCTGTCCAATAATCCCTCGCATACTACCTGAAGGCATCAAGTCTGCCAGAACGAGACCCTTGCTATGAATGAAGGAAAGAAGATGACTCCCAAGGGCTCGTTTTCTTTGTTAGACACAATATTAATTAGAATATTAATGAGAGACACACGGCGCTGAACTTCGTTCAGCGCCATGTGTCTCTCTTCTTTCCTTCGTCTTGTGTTTAAAAAAGCGCTGTTTTATATTGTTACCAGAGAAGTCAGGGGTTTGATTCCCCCTCGAACGGAAGATTTTTATTATTTATTTATGTGCATCTATTTAGAATTTTCGCTCGTACAATGCTGATGTTGCGCTCGCAACCAACGACGCCGACACCGACGCCGGAATTTCTGCGAAACGAGCTGTTTAACTCTATCGCGTTAATACAGTCCCGCGCAGGGGACGCGAGCTAGTCGCATCTAAGGACAAGTGGTGCGACAAGCCGTTTCGCCACTGAGGCTTCACTGGCTGCCTACATGACATAGCATTTCACTGCTTATTTCGGTCGTTGCCAATGATGTGCTTGCTCGCTACTATTTATTCCTAAGCATCATAGAAAGCAGCCTTCGATTACATCAGGTACAACCTGATCTGCCACATTTGTCGCGCCTAGTAGACACCCAGTCATTTCGCTTTCTGCGTGCAAATGTTTCACCGCTATTTTGTGCATTGCACGAAACACGGCTTGAGCGCCGGCGAGTGCCGATTTTTACAGATGCAGGGTCGGTCGGTAGTCGGTTGGTTGGTTGGTTGGTTGGTTGAGCTGGTTGAGTTAGTTGGTTGGTTGAGCTGGTTGAGTTAGTTGGTTGGTTGAGCTGGTTGAGTTAGTTGGTTGGTTGAGCTGGTTGAGTTAGTTGGTTGGTTGAGCTGGTTGAGTTGGTTGGTTGAGCTGGTTGAGTTAGTTGGTTGGTTGAGCTGGTTGAGTTAGTTGGTTGGTTGAGCTGGTTGAGTTAGTTGGTTGGTTGAGCTGGTTGAGTTAGTTGGTTGGTTGAGTTTAGTTAGTTAGTTAGTTAGTTAGTTAGTTAGTTAGTTAGTTAGTTAGTTAGTTAGTTAGTTAGTTAGTTAGTTAGTTAGTTAGTTAGTTAGTTAGTTAGTTAGTTAGTTAGTTAGTTAGTTAGTTAGTTAGTTAGTTAGTTAGTTAGTTAGTTAGTTAGTAGTTAGTTAGTTAGTTAGTTAGTAGTTAGTTAGTTAGTTAGTTAGTTCAGTCAGTCAGTCAGTCAGTCAGTCAGTCAGTCAGTCAGTCAGTCAGTCAGTCAGTCAGTCAGTCAGTCAGTCAGTCAGTCAGTCAGTCAGTCAGTCAGTCAGTCAGTCAGTCAGTCAGTCAGTCAGTCAGTCAGTCAGTCAGTCAGTCAGTCAGTCAGTCAGTCAGTCAGTCAGTTAGTTAGTTAGTTAGTTAGTTAGTTAGTTAGTTAGTTAGTTAGTTAGTTAGTTAGTTAGTTAGTTAGTTAGTGTTTTTTATTTGCTCAGCAAATTCGGCAGTAGGCCGGTACGCAAATTCTGTAAATTTGGCATGTACGTGTATAAATAAGCCATCACATCGAGAAACACAATAAAAAAATAAACCATTGTGATCGAGGAGCGAATATCTTTAGAAGTATCTTTAAGGCTTTTTCACTACGTTCCTCTAAATGCACTCGAATGAGGTGCAAACGCTAAAAAAAAAATTATACATTACATTATACCGCATCTCAAGCGAAGGCAACAAAAGTTTATAGTAAGGCAACAGAATTAATTAAAAATAATTTCTGCAACAGCGGAGCCGAATGAGAAGATCGGGAGTGGGGTTAATAATACGATAGTTGACAACCGAGCCCCTGCCTTCGCACAATGTTAACAACTATTAACATCAAAGCGTTCTTCAGTTAACGCGGGGAGGTCTTGCAGGTCCCTATAAGATTGTTGATAAGCGTGTGCAAAAACAATGCGATTCTCGCGCTTCCTTCACGCAAAAATAGTTATCAGTGAAAACTCCCGTTTAACAGTTATCGAGTCTGCATACATACAGGGCATTGCAGCTACACGGCTATAACGACGCCCTCTATACTTCGCCATCAAGCCATTGCCGCAACACCGATCCGTCCGTGCGATAGAGTGAGGGAGAAACAACCAAGAATTTTCAGAGACACGACAACTCCGGACGCTCGACAGGCCGTAATCGAACACTTAATAGCGGCCTTCCTCCTTACACGCGGAACACGAAAGGGTGGACATCTGTTCGTACGGAGTACGTGGGGGCACTCGACTTATCGGGCAACTGCGCGGCGCACTCTGCCCGATACAGGGAACCTTATACGCCCAAACATCCACTCGCACGACGGGGCGTCGCTTCCGTTGAGCGCGGGGTTGTAACCCTGCCCCGGCTGGACCAACCTACTACGATCGTGGTACAGTGGACATCGAAGAACCACCCCTTATTTCTTGGACCGGGACATGTCCCACGAAAGTGAGGGAGATGTAACGGGACGCTGTGTGTGTGGTTGTTATATATATATATATATATATATATATATATATATATATATATATATATATATATATAACGCACCCTAATCTGGCTGAGCACGCTTCTTTCTACGCCGGAAGACGACGTGATCGCCGAGTGGCTCTGTGCGCTCGATCTCGACGAAAAACGGTGCAGTGTTTGACTCTACAGCTACACGCATAACGTCAGGCCAGACAGGCATATCATCGAATCCTCGAAGTTCTTGCCTGGCAACTCGATAACATGACTTTTTTTTTCACGGATGTACAGAGCGCTGACAGGCGGCATTAAGAGTCGCGACAGTCGCCAGTCGCGAAGAGCACATAACTGTTGCACACTAGCCAGCGTATAGCTTTTTGAAACTTGTGTTTCTGAAACAGCGAGTCATTGCATGCTTTTACAGTGTGACGGAGCGTACATATATACAAAGATCGCGGGGAAGGAAATGCCGGAAGGAAACCACGTTGGCCCTCGTCTTGCCTCCAATTATCTCGACTGGATCCCTTCGTGGTGTCACGTCGTTCGCTCTCCGCTATACACGTTGCAAAGAAACTTTTCTCTTACGCAGCTCGAGCTTTCTTTTTCTCGAGTTTTTTTTTCTATTTAAATTTTTTTTCTCGTTTTCCGTGTGTGGTGTGTATACATTTTGGTACACCATAAATGGGTGCTTCGGTGAGGTGAAGCTTCGTGGTTTTCACATCATCCAGCCTTTGATCTCTCTCGAAAACCGTCTTTGCGATTATTTTTTCATCCGATTCGCAGGCGTGTAGCTCTATTCACGTCTATAGTCAGACAATCTTCATTGAGTACTTCGTTCTTATTTCTTCGCTTGAGCCAAAGATATTGGTGCGGGTAGGCGGCACATGCTACTCTTTCGGTATTAAATCATAAATGGGTCCAAACTTATCGAAGAGATTCGAGCAAAGAAGAGAAGAAAATGCACAAGATACAAATACATTAACTTCACGTATAGCAAACTCTGCTGGGAGCAATCTGCCGTGTCCCTATTAATACTGAATCATTTCGGCTATCTGCCGTGCACGTATTAATCCGATCACGTTTGGAGTAATCGAACGTGCGTTCTGCACATCTATCGACTCGGTTTCAGAGCTCACGTACTGGTTCGAACTTGCAAAGGTTTTTTTATTGCTGAGCATTACTTGAATTTGGCCCTCGGCCTTCGGTAATAATATGTCCTGCATTAGGATTGGTTAAAACTTTCCGTTATGAAAAGCTCTAGCGTAAGAAGGTTTCTGCTGTTTGTTTTTTTCTGCACCATTTCTTGTTACTCGCGTGGCCCAACAAAAATAACGTCGCTGCTCATCGATATAGTAACAGATAATGCGGTGCCTAATGAAGTGCCCGGAGAAGATAGAACTTGTTATTGCAATATTCATATGCGTTTTTCCAGGCGGGACCTCATGTTGGACCAAACTACCACCAAGCGAACTAATGGCATTAGACCACGGACGGTTCAGTATGAAGAAACTTCTGGACCCGTGGCCAACCAGAGTATTACCGACTTATACTTTAAAAGTGTTAAAGCGCCTTCTTGAAGACACCGGCATTGCTGACAATTATTAGACTTTATGTTCATATGACATTAAGTCAGTTATCATATGTATGCCGTACTTATTAACAGCGAAGCTATTCATAATAATAATATCTGGGGTTTAACGTCCCAAAACCACGATATGATTATGAGAGACGCCGTAGTGGAGGGCTCCGGAAATTTCGACCATCTGGTGTTCTTTAACGTGCACCTAAATCTAAGTACACGGGCCTCTACCATTTCGCCTCCATCGAAATGCGACCGCCGCGGCCGGGATCGAACCCGCGACCTTCGGGTCAGCAGCCGAGCACCGTAACCGCTATACCACCGCGGCGGACGAAGCTATTCATGCTCGCCGCAATTTGTCTGACGGAAACAGAAATGGTCATCATCATGAACCGGCACACACTATCTTCGTCCTCTCCTTCCTTCATCTTCTGCTTCGCTCCCAGAACACGTGCGCCGATTTCTCCGGCGTGGTCTGTAATAACCCCGATGGGTCAGAACGAGTACAGAGAGAGAGAAAAAAAAAAGAGAGAAAGGGAGAGACAAAAAGAAAGAGGTGAAAAAGATGGTTGATCCCTCCGTTATAGGAATCGGAATAAGACGAAAGTAAAGCGTGCCCTTACAGAAGTAACTGAATGTTTACTGTACATTGATATAAGAGAGATTGCACAATGGATATTGATGTCTGTGAGCTATAGCACCGTTTAACGTGGATGCACCCGCTTTGATGCTTCGTGGTACATCTCCATGCCGACGACTAAGGTCCATGTCAAATGATTAAACAAAACCTTGTGGTAGCTGTAGTAAACGGTGAAAGCGTAATCAGAGAACGAGGTGTGATAGCCAGAAGAGCGTCGCTTATTGGACGCAGAACTTGGTCGCCAACCCGCGGCATGTTGAAGTTGAATTGTGAGTGAACACCACGGCCGGACTAGAGGGAAACGCAAAGCGCGTCGCCTTGACTCCAAGGGCTGGGAGGTCAGTGCTTTCTCAATTTTACATACCGCAGCAGCAACCTCTGCTGAGAGGCCGTGCTACGGAGTCCCTGGGCATATAACGTTAAAAGTTCCTACATCTTTTAGAAATTCTAATAGAGCTCCATGTTTGAAAAGAGGTTCATTTCCTATTAGCATTGATGGATGAAGTTGTATGCGTTGTTGGTACAATAACGCAAAGTGTTTTTTCCTGTAAGACTCCAGTCCTGAGCATTGTACGAGTATGTGCAGCACAGTTAGTGGCCCACCACATCTATCGCACCTCGGTGGGTCGCCACCGAAGAGAAGGTGTGCGTGTGTGCTGTGTGTGTGTCCTATTCTAAGTCTGCAAAATGTGACATCTGTACGACGTGTTTTTGATATGGGTGGCCAGTGTCCTAGGTATGGCTTCACCAAGTTCAATTTATTTTCTGTTTCACTGTCCCATAAGCGTTGCCAGTAAGCTCTGAGCTTTCGTTTTAGGAACGTTTTAGGTCTAGAACAGGGACAGCTATAGATGTATCGGCAGCGTTGTCGTGGGCGGATGCAGCTAATTGGTCCGCCAACACGTTTCCTTGAATCTCGCGGTGCCCTGGCACCCAGCACACCACGACGTGCTGTACGAGTGCATAGACAGTGCATAACAGTGAGAAAAGTGAGACTAGGACAGGATCTTTATGTCTTTTCAATGTTTTCAAAGCCTTTACGACGCTTAGGGAGTCCGTGTATGTAACTGCATTTTGTAGTTTTAAATGTTTAATGTGTTTAACAGCCACACATATCGCATAAGCCTCAGCTGTAAAGATACTTGTATTCGGGTGCAGAGCGCCGGCATCCGAAAACGATGGGCCGACCGCTGCATAGGACACACCACTGTGAGACTTCGAAGCATCGGTGAAAAATTCCGGACAAGTGTACTTGTGCTGCAGTTCGAGGAAATACGTACGGATATGTGCGATAGGTGCATGCTTTGTAACTTCCTCGAAGGATGTATCACAATCTAGAACCTGCCACTGCCCCGGCGGGAGATGCACAGCGGGAGCCATCAGACGGTGTTCAAGAAGTGGCACATCAATTTCCTCAGCCAGGCCCCTCACACGAAGTGAGTAGGGATGTCTCACCGCCGGACGATTCTTAAAGAGGGCACAACTGGACAGATCATTGATAGTGGAGTGTGAGGGGTGTTCGTTGTTCGCGTTCACCTTGAGAAAATATGCGAAAGTCATGTAGGATCTCTGCAAGTGGAGTGACCACTCATTGGATTCCACATACAGGCTTTCTACCGGGCTTGTCCGAAAAGCACCCGTCGAAAGGCGAATGCCCAGGTGGTGGACAGGATCAAGCATCTTCAATGCGCTTGGTGTCGCGGAGTGATAAACAACGGCCCAGTAATCGAGGCGCGTGCGGATGAGGCTTCTATAGAGATTCATCAGGCACTTCCTGTCACTACCCCACGCAGTGCGTGACAGTAGTTTTAGTATATTCATTGTTTTTATACATTTGTTTTTATATACTTGATGTGTGGTATAAAAGTGAGCTTTTAGTCGAGTATTAATCCTAGAAATTTATGCTCCGCCTCTACAGGTAGCCGTTGACCATGCAGGTCAATTTCGGGATTCGGGTGGAGGCCTCTAATTCTAGAGAAGAGAACACAGGTGCTATTTTGTGGATTTAACCGGAATCCGTTCTCATCTGCCCATTTCGACACCTTGTTCAGCCCAAGCTGGACCTGCGCTCACAAATCGCTAAATTGCATGATCTGAATGCTATCTGAATATCGTCCACATATGCACAATAAAACATGGTTCGTGGGATGGAAAGATGCAACGAGTTCATTTTTATAATGAAAAGCGTACAGCTAAGCACACCACCTTGTGGTACGCCCGTTTCCTGCACGAACGGTCGTGACAGCGCATTGCCCACACGAACACGGAATGTGCGGTTCGACAAATAACTTTCGATTATATTTAACATCCGGCCACGTATGCCTAAGTGTGAGAGGTCTCTCAGTATTCCAAAGCGCCATGTCGTGTCATATGCCTTTTCCATGTCAAGGAATACTGAGAGAAAGAATTGTCTGTGGACAAAAGCCTCGCGAATTTGTGACTCAATACGTACGAGGTGGTCAGTGGTGGATCGACCTTCTCGGAAGCAGCACTGATATGGATCAAGCAGCTTGTTTGATTCTAAGAAATGTGTTAAGCGGCAGTTTTTTTTTTCTCTCGAAAGTCTGCCCTTAGGCATAATATTTATTCAGAAATACACATATAAATTTGCTTCGTGTATGAAGTCCAGTAAGCGGCAGTTAATCATCTTCTCAAACACCTTGCATAGGCAACTTGTTAATACTAAAGGTCGGTATCTGGAAACACAGGATGGATCCTTTCCCTGTTTTAGGATTGGAATGACTATGGCCTCCTTCCAAGTAGAGAGCATCTCTCCAGAGGTCCATATAACATTGTATAAGGAAAGGAGGGTTTTCTGTGTTTCGGAGGGCAGGTGTTTCAGCATCTCATATATGACTCGATTGGAACCAGGAGCAGACTTAGTGCAGCTGTTTAGTGATGCCAGAAGTTCTGCTAAGCAGAATGTTTGATTATATGCTTCGTTTTTTGTACATTTTCGTTCTAACTTTTGTTGTTCCATTTGTGCTTTGTACCTTTGGAATGTATCAGAGTAGTGTGATGAACTGGATATGTGTTGGAAGTGTGCGCCCAGAAAATTAGCTTGGTCTTACAAGCTTTCTTCTTGGGTGTTTACCAGGGGCAGTGAGCATGTTTGTTGGCCTTTAACTCTTTTTACCTTGTTCCATACTTTCCCCTCGTCTGTGTTGATACTTGTTATAAATTTTGCCCAACTCTCTCGCCGTGCTTGTCGGCGCGTTCTCCTTCCCTGTGATTTGACAAGCTTGAAGTGTTCGAGGTTTTCTGCTGTTGGAGATTCGCGTAGCATACCCCATGCTTTGTTTTGCTTTCTTCGCGCTTTTCTGCATTTATCGTTCCACCAAGGAACCCGGCGTCTTGATACTGCACCGCTCGCTTCAGGAACACACTTGGAAGCGGCATCAACTAAAAAAGCTCTAAAGTACTTTACGGCGTCTTCTATGCTTAGAGCAGATATGTCAGCCCATGACAGGTACGTCAGGGTTTGGTAAAGTTCCCAATCGGCTGAGTCAGCCTTCCACCGAGGCGCCTGCGGAATAGGTTCGTTTTCAGTTGGTGCACTCAGGATGATCGGGAAATGGTCACTTCCGTAAGGGTTTTTAAAAACATTCCATTTAAAATAGGTTAAAAGCGAGGGCGATGAAATGCTAAGGTCTATGGCGGAGTATGATTTGTTTGCGAGGCTAAAATACGTGGGCTCATTCGTGTTCAAGAGACATAATTTAGAGGTGAAAAGAAGCTGTCCAATAACACGTCCTCGGGCGTCACAGCGAGAGTCGCCCCACAGGACATTGTGTGCATTAAAGTCCCCAAGAATCAAATAGGGCTCGGTAGCTCACCGATTAATAATTCTAGGTCCTGTTTGTGGAGCTGAAAGTGTGGTGGTATGTAGAGTGAGCAAATGGTAATTAGTTTATTTAAAAGAACGGCTCGGATGGCAACTGCCTCAAGGGTTGTTTGAAGCTCTAGTTGTGCACACGCTACACTTCTGTCTACTATAATGGCTACGCCACCTGATGACGCCGCAGCATCATCGCGGTCCTTTCGGAAAATGGCGTAAGGGCGGAGAAAATTAGTGTGCTTGGATTTTAAGTGTGTCTCCTGTACACACAGCACTTTTGGACTAAGGTTGTGGATAAGTTCCTGTATATCATCGAGGTTTTAAGAAGGCCTCTTATGTTCCATTGTATTATATGTGGCTCCATATTAAATATGAAATGGTGCTGTGTGTACTGTAAGAAAGTGGTGAGTGTTCACGTGCGTTGTATTCTCTTTCAGGAGGCAGGACCGCCGTCCGGCCCCCTGATGAGCTGTTTTGTTTTCTTGGCACGGTCGGAAGAACCGCGCCGTTCTTTAGGCACCTGAGGTGCCGACGTCGTGTCCATTGCCTCTTGCGAGGCACTGGACGCCCGCATCCGCGAGCTGGCAGTTCGGTTTTCGGGCCTCGCCTGGTGAGACGAGGCCTTGAGACCCGATGACCCTGGAGTCGCCAGGCTCTGTTCGCGAGTTGGCGGAGTAGCCTGAGCTACTGCCGCCTTGGGGGCAGGTGCCACAGCCGATGGTCCGCTCAGCGCGGGCAGGGCAAGTGGCGGAGGCCGGTGCGACGCTGCCCCCTGACGCACCGCATCGGCATAAGTCGTGCCATGGAATGGTGAGCATCTCTTTCTGGCTTCCCTAAAAGAAATGTTTTCTCTCACTTTCAATGAAATAATGTCTTTTTCTTTCTTCCACACAGCACAGGACCGTGAGTACGCTGGGTGGTCATCACCGCAGTTCACACAGTGAGCTGCAGCCTCACATTTGTCTGGCATGTGGTCTTTAGAGGCACACCTGGCCCAAGTGGGTTGTCCTTTGCAGGTTAGAGAGCTATGGCCGTACCTTTGACAGTTAAAACATCTTCGTGGGTTTGGAACGTATGGACGGACTCTCAGTTTTGTGTAGCCTGTTTCTATGGTTTCTGGAAGCTCGCTCGATCCGAATGTTAGTATTAGGTGCTTGGTTACCTTCTCTTGGTTGTCCCTTCTTATTTTAATTCTTTGTACATTGACGACGTTTTGTTGTTTCCATCCGTCAAGAAGTTCAGTTTCGGAGATGTTCAACAGATCCTCATCTGAGACGACACCACGAACGGTGTTCATGGACCTATGTGGGGTGACTGTGACAGGGATACTTCCAAATGATGTGAGCTGAGAGAGGTTTTCATACTGCTTTCTGTCTTTGAGCTCAAGGAGCAGATCGCCACTAGCCATCTTAGATGCCTTGTAACCAGGTCCCAGTTTTTCAGTTAAGCTTCTTGCCACCAAAAAGGGTGAGATCGTTCTTGCTTTTTCGTCTGACTGCTCACTGTGAATAACGTGGTACTTCGGAAAGTGTTCATGTGTCTTTGAAAAGAGTTGGAGAGGTGCTTCGGTCCGTACCCTTTTCAGGGTACGATCGGATTTCGAAAAAGATGTGCTTAACATAGCATTCGCGTTATGTTTCGGCGGCGGTGCCAACCACCCACCACCGAGCCCAACAAGGGGACGCGACAGGAAATGTGCGAGGACAAGTCTGCCAGCGCCAGCTGTACACCACCGCTATAACCACATATGGTGAGCCAAGACTGGTCATCCACACAAGGTTAACCCTTGCCGCCATGAAAAATTTGAAGTAAACAGAAGATAGGAGAGGACAGGACAGATGAAAAGTGTGAGGAAAAGACGAAGATGAGGGGAGAGAGAGACAGGAAAAGGCGACTGCCGATTTCCCCTGGGTGGGTCAGCCCAGGGGTGCCGTCTACGTGAAGCCGGGGCCAAAGGGGTGTGTTGCCTCTGCCGGGGGGCCTTAAAGGTCCAAACACCCGGCGTCGGCTCAACCCTCAGGATCCCCTTTTCCCCGGACACGGCAAAGCCACGCACGACTAGGCGTGGGAGGGGGTCGAACCCCCCCCCCCCCCGTTAGCTCGGGTCCGTGGTGTCGCTACACACCAAACGCCTGCTTGCGCAGACGCCCCTGCGGGGGCAAAGCAAGAATGAGAAGGACAGAGAAAGAAATACACAGAGAGAAAAAAAGAAAGAGAGAAACAAAGAAAGAGAAAAAATAAATTGCGAGATAGGGAGAGAAAAAGATAAAAAGAAGGTGGAAGTAAGCAAGCGATAGAGAGAGAGAGAAAAAAGGATGAGAGAGGAAGAAAGATAGAAAGAGTAAGAAAGAGAGAGAGAGAAATAACAGAGAGAAAAAGACAGAAAAAGCAGAGAGAGGAAGAAAGAAACAGGAAAAGAATGTAAAGGAAAATTTGCAAAACTTACAAAAACAGCAAAAACCAGGACTACATAGGTGCCTATCAGCTCCGCTGTCTCTTTAGCATTGCGCCTCTAGTGCAAGCTACGCTATTTTTATGTGTGTTATTACATGATACTTTATGCATGTCTTGATGTCTACGACGTGTTGAATGTTATGTTGCCCATATGTATTCATGCCCTTGATGACCAGAGACATTATTAAAGACACTACTAATTGCCTTTCGGACATTTTCCTTTGCGTTATGATGGTGTTGCTTGGTATGCGTGTTTGTGTGTTTATTTTCCATGTACTACTGCTTGTACGTTTGTTTCTTGCGTTGTATGCTCGATCCATAGAATGTAGCTGACGCCTTATTTGCTTTCGTATTTAAACTTTTAAAAATATTTGTGCGCCAACAACTTCTCTCACATTAGATAACCAAACAATAAAGCAGCACTATTGCGACGCACGTTAAAAAGTGAGAGCGTTTCATTAACGATTCCAATAATACGCTGCATTAGTTCGCGGCGATTTCTGGACACGTGGTACTTTCGCGAAACCTTGACGCAAAGGTCATCCCGTGAGAGTGAAGTCGCTAGCAGATAGCGCATTTCCTGGACACGGGCATCGTTTCGATGTATAGTGTTTCGTGCTGATGACAGCACGTCCAGCAACGCGTTGTCCACGTCTCTTGTTTCGCGGTGCGTGAGTGCACGTCCATGCCGAGCCAGTACTCTTCAAACGCCTTTCTCCTGCACAAACGTGCTACTCTATAAAACAGTCGGCATCGGGAAATGTAGCACTCCACCCACGTGTTCTATGAGACAAAGCGACTCCGTTTCTCATACAATTTAATGATAGGACAGGGGATTCAAGGCGACGTGTGAGCCCATTAGAAGCATGATTCGATAGCACGTGACTGCTCGACAGGGTCATTTCTTTTGTGTCACAGCATCGTATGTTGTGCGGTCTCGAGGTCAGCTTTAAAAGGTTCCCTCGCCGGGTTAGAGGATTGTAAAAAAAGAGAAAAAAAAAACGTGATGCGTAACACGTAGATAACGTAATGGAAATCGTGTCTCCGAAATATGAAATAGCTGCGCGGTGTGAGAACAGGGGAAGCCACAATGCGAAATTTCGCACGCTCTTCCTCTCGAGGCAGCCGGGCTTCTAACAATACTGCAATGGTCACAAACATGAAATGAGTCCACGTAAGGCGCACTATGCGCGACGTAACCGACTGTGACACGTGACTTTGGTAAATCGTTCCACACAATACGAGCAGTGCCCCTTGTGGCAGTCTACCTTAATGCTACCACCAGAAGTGCGAATCGCAATGCAGAGGAATATTGGTTACCGAGGTCAGTCAAGAAAAAGTGAGGTATAGTGTCCACACTGGCAGTGAAGCCCACTGTTTGGCAGCATGGCGACGCTAGATTTAATATCCTCGTATTCCGGCTAATAATGAAAGAATTCCCAAAATCTTTTGCAGTTCAACTCTTTGGAGACTTCACCTCCCCGCCGCGGCGGAGGTCTTGTGCTTATGATACTCGACTGTTGACCCAAAAGTCGGGAGATTTTTCCCAGTAGCGCCGGCGCCCGGCACTACTGGGAGAAAATTTGCCACGACTTGTACCGCGCCGCCTTCACGCGACTAAGTGTGCCGTTCGCGTTGACGCCGTCGCGTGACTTACCGCGCCGTGACGGCGGATTTTTCGCCTCATAAGCCACATAACGCTTCAGCCTTATATGACTCATTACGTGGTCCGCCGCGGTGGTGTAGCGACTACGGCGCTCGGCTGCTGACCCTAAGGTCGCGGGTTCCATCCCGGCCGCGGCGGTCGCATTTCGATGGAGGCGAAATGCTAGAGGCCCCAGTACTGTGGAATGTCAGTGCACGTTAAAGAACACCAGATGGTCAAAATTTCCGGAACACTCGACTACGGCGTGCCTCATAATGACATCCTGGTTTTGGCACGTAAAACCCCAATTATTATTATTGGCTCATTATATGGTTGCGATTTCGTTGCTTTCGTTGGAGTTATAGCGAAGCGGTTCTATTGTAGAAGGTGTCCGACGTGCACATGTTTCCTGTAGCCTCACTGCAATCGTTCGTGTCTACATTTGAGTGCACGAATACGTACGAGCCTTATCTATAGCCTTCGGTCAGCAATATCGAAGTTGAACGCCTATGAAGGGGAAAAAATGCAATGATGCGTAAATGATATTTGCGGAGGTGACGCCTACGCGCTGATCGATGTCTCCGTACCTTTGTATTCCCCTCCCCTTTCCTGGCCTCCTAAAGCTGCCCTATTTATTCTCCCTTGTAAAAGGAAGCGTATATAAAAAAGGGAGGAAGGAATACATGGAAGAAAATCAGATATCGCTTTACGCTCTTCCATCTTCCAGAGCCGCATTACATTCCTTACGTAGTCCTTTTTTTTGCTATTACACTTGGATGCGGAGGCAAAAGGGTAGAACAGGGAAAACGTGGACTCAGGGCCGTGCAGGGCGAGATCTTCCCTGAACAGCTGTCGGGCCCGTTGATCCGTCGAGATTTATTTCCGAATCCGGGCTCAGCTCATGCGTCTTCTTCGCCGCGTCTTGCTTCGATCCTTCCGATGGCAGTCGTAAATGATGCCTTTCGGTGGAATCGCCGAACGCACCGCCCGATCTTGTATGAATGCAGCCGACCGATCGAGCCAAACTATTCCATTATACGCCTTAATCATCGGGACCCTAAATGCAATAATACTCATAAAAGCCCTGTTATCATTTTCTGAAAGACATGCTTAGCCTCCCGACTATGTATAGTCACGGTAAATGATGACCAACTTGATGCTAATTTGTATACCACATGCGCAGACATATAAAATACCTTCTATCATTTTTAAGGAGACCTCGAAATTCCCTCGACATACTGATCACTAGTGTGACCTATGTTGGAGTTAATTACTGTGCCACCTGTAAGACGTTAAGTGCCGCCCGGCGAATGTACGGTGCCTGTCTCATTCTTGTATCGTTGTCTGATACGTCGAATTTTCTCCTTTCCTGTTTCAATGTGCATGTTCGGACTAGCTGGTAATCCATGATTTCTTCTCTAGCGCAAAAACTTCATAGCCTGCCCGTCCAAACGTGGGAGGAGCCTACTGCCACGGCCGCTCGATAAAAGATTTAAAAAAAGGTCCACTTGCACGCTAGTCGCGTCTCTCAAGACTTTTAATAACGTTTGACCAACCAAGGGAAAAAAAGTGTCGCATTCTTTCATTCTGTCGAATGTGTCTCATTCCTGTTTCGTTTTATTATCGTCCTTTTCCTCGCTCACTGCATTTTTTACTAAGCCCCCATCTTGATCTCAACTAGTAGCCGTTGTCGCCCTCGAATCGGTAGTTTCCAGCTAGAAAAAGGTTCTCAAAGCCGCAAAAAATTGCTGTAACGCGCAGAAAAGTGGGCACAAAGTCACACTTCCCTCACTCCGAGGAACTTCGTGTACGTGCGCCGAGAAGGCAAATAGAGGCTGCCGTGACCACGCTGCCAGCTAATAGACCTACGCAGCAATGACTGCCTTCGCAGACTTAAAATTGAATCGACATCGAGGATCATTTGATTGACATAAAATCAATGAGCGTGGTATTGGACATAAGTTCTCGTTACGACGAATTAATCCGCGATCTGCCTTCATGATATGAAGTGGCAGTAGAGCCGTATTACGCATGTAGAAGTTGCAGTGCTGGAACTACCTGCTCATGTTATTTATTTATTTATTTATTTATTTATTTATTTATTTATTTATTTATTTATTTACCTCTTCCGTTTAAGCTTCTCTAAAACGGTGAATTCTAACTGTTTGTGTAGTTTCGGAATGTTAAACGCTGTATTTAATCAAGTAACTGAATTTAACATCAAAAGAAGAAAAAAAAACGGGATAAACCATCGCATGATGAACGTCGACGTCAATGCAATGAGCGATAAAACATTGTACTGGCACACCACCTATTAGCGCCACCGATATGCGTCGTATATGAACCGTACATTGCAGCCGGCCTCCTCACTCGGGCTTCTTTCTGGACACGCTGTGCCATCTAGCGGTGCCGTCGCGTAGTCTGTGCTTTGCGTGCTTGACTATATGGACATTGAGAAAAAACTTCCCTTGTATATATGACGCCGCTTCAATTCCACCAATCACTGGAAAACTATCTACTTATCTCATTTTGTCGTTCAAGATAGAGATTGTAGCCAAGTGCACTGCATCAGTATAGTCACTCATTTGTGAACTTTCAGACAGACAGACAGACAGACAGACAGACAGACAGACAGACAGACAGACAGACAGACAGACAGACAGACAGACAGACAGACAGACAGACAGACAGACAGACAGATAGATAGATAGATAGATAGATAGATAGATAGATAGATAGATAGATAGATAGATAGATAGATAGATAGATAGATAGATAGATAGATAGATAGATAGATAGATAGATAGATAGATAGATAGATAGATAGATAGATAGATAGATAGATAGATAGATAGATAGATAGATAGATAGATAGATAGATAGATAGATAGATAGATAGATAGATAGATAGATAGATAGATAGATAGATAGATAGATAGATAGATAGATAGATAGATAGATAGATAGATAGATAGATAGATAGATAGATAGATAGATAGATAGATAGATAGATAGATAGATAGATAGATAGATAGATAGATAGATAGATAGATAGATAGATAGATAGATAGATAGATAGATATGTGAACAACGATCCTAAGAATGCTAATCGCATCAAAGCCAGTTCCGCCTTTAGATAGTCGCCTTTAATGGAAACCCACATTCGAGAGAGCCGTTCGCACACCAGCCATCGACCGTGACTGTCGGGCGGCGCTTGACTCGAGCAAACAATAGCTGGGAATAGAAGCAGGGCCCACAGAGAGCACGACATCGCGTCGTTTTTCGGCTCGCTCTTATTCACCGGTTCGGTGGCGCGTCTCCACCAACAGCTGTCAACCAATTGACCTCGGTCGATTTCTTTTCTTCCGCGGCAGCGGCGACTGTTTTTTCCCCACCGCTCTGGGCAGCTGGCACGATAGACTGCGGCACTCGGTCGCCCGCGCGATTTACTGTCGACCGCTTTCGCTTTGGACTTGCCGAGTTCGTTCCGCGAGCTTACGCACGCAAACATTTCTTTTTTCTTTTTTTTAAGAAATCTCGAATCGGAGTGCCACCATCCATCGCGTTGATTCTGCAAGCTATTTCTCACGCCTTCTTTTCTCGTGTCAGGCGCGGGACAGGGAAGTTTCGAATTCTTGAATTCCACCGTTCTCAGCACGTCCTTCCTAGTCTTTTCCGATCTTCTTTTTATTATCTATATAACGTTGCTGATAAAGCACTAATAAATCTTCGTTTCGCTAGTAACGTTACACGTGCACATAATGGACAAATCACGCAAATAACATTCTTGTTTTCTTTCAGTTTCGACGGCATAGCTTCACTCTAACCATGGAAAATAGCCTCTGACTGCCCTATATTCTTTCTTCAGACCTGCCTCCCCATACTGACTTACCAAGACTGGCGCGAGTCTCTGGCTTCTTCTGACTACGCTTAGTTTTTCTAATGCGTCTTTGAAGATTGTGATGCTCTTGTTATTGAATACATAACGCTCCCAAGCCGTTCACACTGTATACGGTTTGTGGACGGCATCATAAGGCCCGCATTGGTGACACTGGGATCTCACTTGCGGGCGCACGTTCCTGCTACTAAACCGCAACAGTACTTGAACAACTTTAAAGGTAAATAACGAAATAAATGAATAAATATCTGTCCCCAAGTTATCCCAAATATAACTGGATATTTTAGTTAATGCCGTCTCAAATATTGCAGAAGAAAGCTTTTGACAAAGTTTCAACTGAAACGCCAATGCGTGTCCAACCGCACTTTAAGAATGGGTATGGAAATTTGAAAGAACTTATGAATTTTTTTGACGAAATTTCACAACTGTGTGACTTGAACTCGGTACTTTCAGCAAGTGTCCCATGATGAATACTCCAGCAAGTTTTAAGTGAATATTTGAACTAATTATCTGGATATTATGATTAAAAGTAATGATAACGACTTCGAGTAATCCACCTGAACGGGCTCAGTTGAGCTAAGCGCCCCGTCGTATATTAAGTTTGAGGTAAATAAGAATTTTTATGCCATAAGACGAAAAGCCCTTTATTTGGGCCCGCCATCCCATCTTTGCAATGTCCCTTTCTTTCTAAAATTCTCTAGTAATAACGTTATCTCTATTGTACAGATAAACACGCACGCGTGTTTTGATATACTAGTCACCATGTGCGCCGTTACTGACTGTACATTTGTCCTTTCATTACGATATATCAACACACTCAAAGGTTTTTTGGGCAAAGGAATAGGTCTCTCAGGACATCTGACACGCAGTCAACGTGCCATTCATCTTCTGCGCCATTCATCTTCTGATTCACGCTTTTGCGTTGCATTTTGTTTTGTTTGTTCTCAAATTCTGAAGTACATCACAATGTACAGGCGCAGTACATTGTGATGGATATCGCAGTGGCGAAAGGGCTCCTAATTGATACTGACAACCTGTGTTATTCCTTAAATGGGCCACGACACTACCTTTCTACAATTTTAAATTGACATTATAGAGCCCAATATGACTGTATGTGCAGGAAAGTGGGCTGTGAGCGGACATTTCAACTACACGTTTAAATTTGAGGGCGCCATTTTGGCACGGATCGTGGGACGTCACAAAATGATGATGCACCGCTGTGTGACCTGTATCCGCACCAGTGTTGCGGAGTTGCCACTCTGGAATTGGAATGACTCCGGAATCATTCCACATTTTCGCGACCCCGGAATGGAATGGTAATGGAATGGGGACAACGCTTGGAGGAATGTAATGGGAATGGAATTAAGCGCCTTTTGCACGGAATGGAATGGGAATGGAATTACGTCTTTTTCCGAAAATAGAGCATGTTTTCGTCTACGCGCTGTTTTTCAAACTTCAAACATTAGTAAGTCAGAGCCTCGAATTTAACAATAAAGCAGTATTTTTAAGATGGCTTGGCTGATTAGAAGAACGATACATTTATAAGCAACGCGCCAACTATAATTCTGTCCTTATATAGGCTGTGTTGCTCCGAAGTTTCTCTCTATTCGTCGCGTAACCGCGGCTCTATGCCGTTGGTATCCGTTGTGCGGATCTACGGCGGCGGCATACCCCCCGCCCCCCTCCCTCACGCCTTGTGATATCTTTTTTTCCCCCTCGGTGGCGCCCCTGCCGCCTGACAGCTCCCACCCTTCACTTCTTTGTTTTTGCTTCTGTCGCCGTCGGCGACACGGATGCATATTCGAACAAGCGCTTCTCTAAGTTGTGATGCGTACTGACGCGGGCGCGATGCTTGTGTTCACTGGAAGCTTTCGTATACCATGCTAGCTTGCGCGCCGTCTCACCTCATACTGACCCCTCCCCCACCCTTTTGCAATACTGTCCCCCATGTCTAGACACATGGGCACTTTTGCCCGAAACTCTGTCAAGGTCTGTAGGTCAGCGCAGCACACAGTCGTACACGAAGAACTGTGTGCCCTCCCCCTCCGTACAGAGAGAGACAATAAACTTTTGAAAGCATTGGTTCGGGAAGCCAGCCGAAGCAGGAGAGCCCACGTAACCACGGTCACGTACTTTTGTATCTGATGACATCTGATGCATCTAATGCATCTGATGGCATCAGCTTTATGGGGCGTTCATTCTTAACTCGATAAAACTATCAAGGTCGCTGTCGTAACAGGTCTCCAGCTCTTGTGATCACTTCCGGTGTTTACAGTGTATACAAAAGCGTTGCCTTCGTGTCGGTAAACCGAGTGGGTCGTTACCGGGGGTACCAATTCATTTCGCCAAAACGTCGCCGCAAAGCTGTGCGATTTAAATGTGATATTTAAGAATTCAGCTGCAAACCGTCCAGCGCACTGAATGCGCTCACATTTTGCCAGCTTCCTGAGGATCGCGTATCCCGTATTAACATGCAATCCATCATTCTAGCTCGAAACTTTGGCGCCTTTGCCTCTTTAACGTGCACTCAATGCACGGGCTTTTTCACATTCTGGCTTATTTTTTTCCCTCCCTCCCTCTGTGCGTGCTTGTGCATGTTGATGCTTGTGCGTGTTTGGCGTGTTTGTCCGTATGTCCCTGGGGTTTGTGCATGCGCGCGCGCACGCAGCGAACATTCGAATTTGACCACTGCGGCAGGGATCCAGCCAGAGGACTTCAAGCTCAGCAGTGCAACTCTGTAACCTCTGGGCTGCTACGACAACTTATTCTTCTTTCAGATAAACAACAAAAAGTACGTCATTCTGTGTTATAACGAGAAAAAAGTCCAACGAGGGAGCCCAGAAACCTCGAGCACACCTCGGTCGTGCTCTCAAGACCGTTACCGATCGCTTGAGCCTCAAGCCGCGTCAAACGAGCTTCCTTAATACACGCTAGACTCACGAACGGATATCCGTATAAGAAAGGTGGATCACTTTATCGAGAAAAAGAGGCTACACAGAACCATGTCCTCGCGCGTCGCTCTTTGACAACAACCCCCGTGGTGCTGCTTTCGCTAAGCGCGTTCCGATGCGGCCCACTCGGGCTTGACCGAGCGAAGGTCCATCTAGTGGACATCAAAGAACCAGCCCCCCGCTGTCCTACGCGGACATGTTTCTGCCAGTGAAGCAGATGTAACCGGAGAGCGCTTGTATACTACGCCCTAATCGCTGTAGCCGCTGCTTATCCCATCCCAAGACGTGATCGGCCAAGTGGCTCGGGACGTGAGCGTTCGGAAAAGGACGTGGTCTTATAACTCCTCGTTTTGCTTCCAATTATCCCACTACATTCGTTCGTGGTGTCACGTTCACTCAACCTGTACAAGTTACA
Organism: Rhipicephalus sanguineus; assembly: GCF_013339695.2. Classification (NCBI taxonomy): domain Eukaryota; kingdom Metazoa; phylum Arthropoda; class Arachnida; order Ixodida; family Ixodidae; genus Rhipicephalus; species Rhipicephalus sanguineus. The sequence continues at coordinate 72,596,904 of NC_051179.1, read as the reverse complement.
ATCTTTTTCTTCCTTCGCTTCCGAAACACGAACCCCTTTTTTTTCTTCCATTTTTCGCCGTTCTTTCTGCACATTCGTGCACCCCGTTGGCTTTTCTTCGATACTCGATGGGCTTTGCCTTAGAAACGAAACTGTGGATTCAGTTTGAGCCACAAAACTGTGTTTACATTTATACGCGCTCGAAACGGAGGTAAGAGGATTTAGGCTTCCTATCTGGAGTTCCTGGTGTGTGTGTTTTTTTGTTTTTTTTGTAAATTTTTTGCCGCAGCCTGATCGTGCAAACTGCCTACGAATTGAAGTGCTCCCTTCAAACGGGCCATACTCGCTTCCATTAAACTTGAATGAGGTGAACCGTGTTCAACCATTCGTCGGACGCACTCGAGTAAGCCTCACTCGTTCAGGGCTCGAACTTTCCCGTACTCTTATTTCTATTTATATATTTTTTTCCTTATCGAACGATACTTCAACATTTATTTTAAACAAATAAAAAGTGGTGTGTTTTGACATGCATCAGCGAGATCGCGCAAATCTTCTCTATCGAAGAGTAGGCGCCACTTTATAATTTATTTATTTTATTTATGTACTCAATAATGCGGACTCATGGTCTGTTCTCTGTTTTCCGTTCTAGAACAGAACTCCTGGTGCAACCAGGGTGGTCAATACAAATACAAAAGGAGCAGCAACGAAAGAACAACAACAATAAAGGCTGGAAAACGCTATTTCGCTGTCTGACCACTTGCTTTAATAAGGCACTTCCATTCACTAATGGTTCTTGGGAAATAAGAAAACTTAAATAGGTCAATGCGAGTAAAACATGGGTCTAGGGCGTTTTGTCGGTGGTGTCGTATGGGCTGGCTAGTTAAGGATGTCAAATACGGGCATAGATACAGGGCTAACTTGTTCTTCAAAAGTTGGGAAAGAAATTAAATATACATTTTTGTCCTCGTGCCTTTGATAGTGGAATGTCATTGTCTTGCACAACATTAGAGGAGGAGCCTAACGCTGAATTTTTTTTTAAGTTCATCGACTATAAAGATACTGCCTAATGCGAATTCTGGGCCCAGCTTGGTGTTTGGGCAAGGCCAACAGTGTTTGAAGTTTTGGCTTTCCGCAAGGTATCAACTGCGCCATAAGTCATAATTTTTGTGAACTAGGACAGCATCCACTACGCTATTATTCTTCTTTCTGCGGAAAAGCGAGGTACCGGCTACGCATCTGTAAGGTACAAGGTATTATGTATTATGTCAGGTATTATGTAAGGTGCAAGATATCATGTGCACTTTGTTGATGCTGCATGTGGCTGATGACGATGAAGAATTAGGGCTGAGCACTTTGCAGTGGGTGGAAATCATTAAATCACACACTCGTTGCAAAATCAGCGTTGTGCGATAACTGGTTGTTATTTTACTCTTCTGCCACGCTATATTACATAGGTTAACGCGATTCCTTGCCCGACATGACGCCTGTATAGGGTCTTTCTGCAAATGAGTTCCAAGCACCAGCGTGGCTCTGTGTCAGAATACTCGAATGTCACGCAGAGGGCCCAGGTTCAAATCCCATTACGCCCTGTATTTTTTGTCATTTAAATTTTTCGTGTCTACCGGTTACTTTTTCATGTCTACCGGTTACGCCACTGACGGCGACGCCGCTCAACGGAGGTACGGGCATCCCAAGACCTGCACTCTAATATAAATCTCACAGCCTTTCCTTGAATACGTTCAAAACTATGTATCAGTCTTACACTTGTAAGGGTCCTGTATCATGCACGCGTAATCTAGTCATGGTGCACAAGGACAATGTAGCACTTGAGGGTGACTATTCAATTGAGTAGGGACGTTCGAGTGGTAACTAATAAGCTCTCTCTCAAACATCTCCTAGTTGCCGAGTTTGTCCTTGTCCAGACTTCAAATACGGAGTGTGCAACGTACGGCGTATCCTAAGGTATCGTATTGTTATCACGCAGGCGGCGTACAGTTCCTATACGATCGCTATTTTTTATTCCTGTCCCACAGGTTGTGAGACCACGAAGGCCGCTGTGGGTTTCTTCGCAAAGCAGTGCCACGTGGTTCAACTTTTAAAACGCTTCTCATCTCCTCTCCAGTTTCTTATTTTGCGCATGAACACTTCTCGATTACAGCCTCCGCATCCATATCCGCATCCATATCCGCATCCGCATAGCCATATCCACATCCACATCCGTATCCGCATCCCATAATAATTATCTCTCTTTCCTACTGCTCTCCTGCCCCAAGACTGACAATCTGGCAAGAACTCTGCTACAAAGATTCGCCCATTCGCCCATCTTCCCATAATAAATGTCTCTTGCAGATGTTATCATACGAGAACATTGCATGTGATTCAGCGGTGCTTTCCAGATTAGGCAAACATAATCTATATATGCAGTATTTACTGAAAGAATACATTGTTTTGTACATTTTCAATATTATTTCTACTGTATCTTTTCTATTTCTTCAGTAGCTGTTATGACGCCTTTTTTTTTTTTCGCAAGTTTCTTTCGTGCCCTCGTTATACGTTCTCTCGATAGCTTTGCTTGCGATAGTTGACTGTTCGTGTTTGCGTATAGCTTCTAATTAAAATGCCGCAAATACTTCACGACTATTTTTCTTTTCCTGGTACATTGCGAAGCCATCCGTTCGTCATCTTCCGGCCTCCTTTCAAATGTACTCCAAATCCTGCTTGTTTTTTCTCCATCTTCTCTCGCACGGGCAGAAATAATTGGTTTCCAAAGGACGGATGACATACGCGCTGGCCGCGCGCCGTCAAATAAAAGAACGTCGCGGCGATAGGCGAGGAAGCGAACAGCTCCAGCTTTTGGTACAATCACACGATGAGACATATAGACCAACGACTCGCG